>NC_143436.1:119672995-119980328 GCF_987193195.1 Phasianus colchicus
TGCAAGAAGAAAAACAGTAACCAAAAAACCCTACTCATTATCATCACTACGAATTTCCAAAGAAGGGAGAGAAAAGATTACCTTTAAAACACCTTTTAGAATACTGCCACCAGCTACACCCCCTTTAAGGTCATCAACTTCACAGCCAGGCTTGTTAACATCAAAAGACCTAATAACTAAAAGAAATACAATCAAGTTTATAGTTAAGATCCAGTTTTCAAATAACTTGTGCTTTTCTTTAACAACTCTAATTATTTCCCTATCATCTTGAAGGTATGTAGTTATTTACAAAAACATAATTCAGTCTGAATAAAATAGGAATATTTTATTTAGCTGATTTTGTTCTAAAATTCAGTAAAGTTATTCATCCACATAAACATTTTAAATGATATTTATTCACAGCAAAGAATAAATATCAGTAGCTGAAAAAGAAAGGAATGATCAGCTATTCTGAGAAAAGCTTCAATATTCACAATGTCAACATTTTTGTAATCTTGTTTTAACATTCTGCATTCATATGAATTAAGAACTCCTTTTCAAAAGGTCTTCCCATTTTTTGTGGGATTGCTGGGAAAGACAGAAAACACAGACCCATTGTAGCAGAACTGGATTTCTAAGCATACTAGACAAGAACTGAGACTTGAAAATCTGACCACGCTACCCTGTCTATAGGGCTTTCATATAAACAATTTTCACATACAGCAGTTTGTCTGTACTTTGTTAAATGGAATTTCTAGCAATTAAAGTTTTAATCAATAACTTTCTCATCATTATCACATTTTATTGCTGTTGTACACACAATATCAAGCCAGCAATTACCTCAGATATAGTTAAACTACTACACATAAATCCAAATAAACCACACAGCTTCCAGAAAATATTTTAAAAGAAGGAGAACACTTGAACACTTTTTAAATCCACCTCTTCTTGAGAATCCTGCCACACAGCATTCTAAGGGCATAACAGATAGCAGCCACAAAAGCTCAAACACAAGCATCTACATACCAATAAGCCTTGGTTCAGATGTAAAGTCTCGCAAAGGGACTGGAATTTTTTTCACTATATACTCGCAGACTACTTCAATGTTGTATTTCAGCTGTGCTGAAATTGGAATTATTGGAGCTCCTTCTGCAACTGTACCTGAAAGAGGTTTGACATCAAGCCTTAATACAGTATTTGTAGAAACACGATCAAGTGTTCTGTAACCGTTCACAGAATCACAACACAGCACAGGTTGGAAGGGACCTCAAGGATCATGAATCTCCAATCCCCCTGCCACGTGCAAGGGCCACGAACCTCCACATTTCATACTAGACCAGGCTGCCCGTGGCCCCATCCAATCTGGCCTTGAACACCTCCAGGGACGGGGCATCCACAGCCTCTCGGAGCAGCCTGTTCCAGTACCTCACCACTCTCATAGTAACTGTTAAAAGCACTAACAAAGTTTGAGAAACACTTTACATGTATTTCCCAAAGCAATAAGTATCACAGCATCTGCTCTTCCCTTGAATATTTCTGCTCAAACCAGCCAGGCCTATTTTTCAAGGCAATCTGAAACAGCCCTTGTGTTGCCACTGGGTAATTGGCTACAGTGGAGTTTTACAATTGCTCTGCAAAAACTGTGACAGATAATATTCTGCTTTTTGGTGATCTGAAAAAATCTTAAGAGAAATTCCACAGCGAGATTGAATATCTAAACATTCCATACATCAGTATTAATTTTAAAGTCAGACTTAATTTTGATGAACCGAAATTCCTATCAACTTAACAATCAACCTTTTCTAAGTCCTGCAATGCAAGTAAGTATTTTAGGAAAAAAAAACTAATTCTATGGAAAGAAGAATTTAGTTATCAAGGTTTGCTAAATGTTATTTGTTTTAATTCTATCTATATTTCTCACAATGTCTGCAGTTCTCACAAAGGAATTTTGCCTTCTATAGGAAGCCACTAACATGGCTGTTAAGAACAGCTTATGCAAGGCAACAATTGTGAACAAAGAGAGACCCATTAGCTACCTCTGATGGTGACAACCTAGCTCTGCAGTTTTTACCATATCCCAGTTTAACCAGACAAGCAGGGAAAATGGCAGAAGCTTCTGGGAAAGATGAAACCTCAAAGCATTAGAATAAAATTGAATAGAAATTACAGACAGTGCTTGAACTGGACTTAAAAAAGAGGCAAGGCCAATCTTTCATGAACAGATGAAAAATGACACGTTTATACCCACAAGGTACCCCTCTTAATACTGCTTCACTCTCTCCTGCACTGCAGCAAGATTACTGTACAGTCCCTAGCAGAGAAACTGTCAGCACTACCAAGAAACCACAAACCAATGAAAGCTACAAGACAGAAGCTACTGCTACTAGTTTTACAACAAGTGCTTTGGGCTACAGCCATATTATTGTATCTAAGCAGTCTGAAATATGGAAGAGGAACAACTCTGATGGTTGTTCCTCTTACATATTTCCACAAACACATATACCAGTGTAGTCCAAGTATGAGACTTCTTTCATAAATATATAGAAAAACACTGTGTTCCAACAGAGAAGAATTCTACATTGACCAGACTTTTGCTGGTGAAAGCTTACCTTGCACAAATGCAAGAATCTGCTCGTATTGTTCTTTAGCCTGGCTCTCCTTCACTAAATCAATCTTATTCTGCAGAATCAAAATGTGTTTCAGTTTCATGATTTCTATAGCAGCTAGATGTTCTGAGGTCTGTGGTTGAGGACATGACTCATTACCAGCTGAAAGAAGAAGAGCAATTGTAATATAAAAAACTAGAAAGGTAGACAAAACTCATACAGTTAAGAAATCTAATTTCTGCTGTGTTTTCATAAAACAAAAGAAAACAAACAGCATGGAACACAGATCTGACTATCATCGTAGACCACTACAGTGTTCCACAGACAAAAATAAGTTTTATTCACATCCTATCCCTTGAAAAACAAAACAACTTCCTCAACCGAGCTCTATCTCCTATACCTTGATTTTGCCCATATCCATCCGGATGTACCGTTACTATTGATGTGTGTGCGCTCTTTTGTATGGGTGAGGCTAAAGATTTAAAGAAAACTGCAGAGAAAAGTGAAAAGTAACATTTCATGGAAACGCACTGACTAAATTTTACAGTGTTATAGCACTGTAGAGTTTGGTCTTGGCCAGCTGATGGCTACCAGGCTACTGAGTACATACAGCTATGTTTAAAAAAAACACAACAGCTAGCTAGGTTATATTTTCATTATAAAATCACTTACTTAAGCTTCTTAAACGCATCTCAAAAGCATTCATTTAATAACTAACCTCATCCCACTTGACTTCAAAACCTGCATGAAGTTGACCTATGGTATTTAAAATAAAGCAAAGTGCTGCTTTTGTGTAGCAATCATTACCTATCAGCAGTAAAGCTGCATCCATTACCGCTGCACCGTTCAGCATAGTAGCCATCAAAATGTCGTGGCCAGGACAATCCACAAAAGAGACATGCCTGTTGTAGACAACAGTGAGAAAGACAAAAAGCCAATTACCAACAATTTCTGTGAATGCGAATACCTAAGCAGACACACCAATTAAAAGAGTCCTTAAGATAAATTAAAAAAGCAAATAAACAGGAACAGGGAACCAGTTGCTGAGAAGTAATACTTTAGAAGTACATTTGTAGAAATGCAGGCTACTGAAATGCTACTGAACAATAATTCTATGTTCTATGTTTTGAGTTCTATGATTCAATACCTTATATTCACTCTAGGCATTGCTGCAGTATTTCACAAATATACGTGTACATTAAACTAGACTCAAATGCACCAGAACAACAACAAAACTCACAGGGTATGGCATATTATATCCCATTTCTCATCTCTCTTAAGTTGTCTCCCACTCAAATTTTCAAAAATTATAAGCCTTTAATTATATGATTAAAACTGCCCTTCACTTCAAAGATTTACGCACAGAAACAACACTACAGCCATGAGCTCCAATCTTATGCTTTTGCTGTGCAAGACCATCGGTCCATGCACTGCTTTCTGGTGCCAATCCGCACCGTGAAGAAACCATGTAACATGCCATCAAAGAGCAAGGGACTAATTTGCTGCTTTGTAAACAGAAGTTAAAAAGCAAATAAGCAGCAAGATTCAGAACCTCATGCTTTCAAGCACTATCTTAACAATGGCTGCATAACAATCACACACCAACAGGAGTTGCTGTTACAAGCCCTCTACCAGAGATCTGATTAAAAGAAGGAAATACACACTTAGAGCAGTGCACGTATTTCATACAGAAGCTTGAACTAAGAATCCTGTCATACAACAGCCTTTGTGACTAGTCTCATTCAATCACTGCAAAGACTCACACAACAACTACCTAGATTACTAGACTTGTATAATGACCACGCTATGATTATGAAATTAATAAAGGACACCTATGCTCCAGCACTAAGACTGATCTCACATTAACAACCAGGCTTTGTTTGACATTCTTTTTTGGAACTCGGAAAACTTTTCTGCCTCCAGTAAGAAAAAGGTCACACTTGAAAAAGGAATTTAAAAGAATGGGTATGTGAGGTCCACATTAGTTTTTATTCTAGTGGCTTTAACACGTACTTATCTTTAGAGTAGGAAAAAATATTGTTTCACTTCAGAGCACTCAGGGACAGAAAACAGAGTTGTGCTTTACCCCAGATCACACACCACAACTAATAAAAACAACACAGGTTAAATGATGCCTCGCATCTGGGGCATCCAATCTGCAGAGCCTAAGAGCATGCGGTCTGCTGTTATCATTCAGCTTGCAGCTCAACCCTGACTATTGTTAGTTACGTAAAGGAAGTATAACTAAATTACATATAATTTACACCACTAATTTTACAGCATTTACCTGACTAGTTTGAAATTCCCTTTGGTGCCAGGAATATCTGTAGGGAATTCATCTGGGGTACTACTTCCACAGGATCGGTAACATTCTGGTCGGGAACAGCTTGGGTCATCCAACTTGTAAATCTGTAAGTATTATTATTTTTTTTTAAGTTTCATTCATCAGTAGTTATTGATAAGCTTATGTCCATCATGCAATATCTTAGAGACATACTTGCTTGATTTCTATCAGTGACTCACCTTTGCATTGGCATAGCCCAGCTTGATCGTGATATTTCTTTCCAGTTCATTTTTAAACCTGACAGTATGAACACCAGATATGGCTTTGACTACTGTCGACTTTCCGTGGGCTACGTGGCCAATTGTACCTATGTTTTAAAGGCAAATGTTTGTCAATTAACCGTTGTTCAATGTGTACAGAGACCATCCACACAATTACCCAAACACTCTGGAGCCAGTAAGCCCAGTGCTGCCATCAAAATACATATAGGTTCCTCAGTTACTTTGTCTAAACAAGCAGCAGCCTAGAATGAGCTCTCAACAGACACTTCTACAATCTGCACTTCTGTGAAAATCATTTCAATTCCTAATTTTAAGATTAAAAAGACCTTCCCTTAGCAACTACTCCCCACTTCATTCAAAGTAGTGCTTATGAAGTAAAACTGTAGTGCTTTTCAAGTTAGAAGAGTCTGACAAGTATCTTCCTGCATCCTGACAACATTTGTAAGACAAATACCTTATCTATATCACTGTGTATAAATATGAATTTCTTAATTTATTTTTCCACATAGGTACCATACATTAACACATGAGCACGAGGAAGCACCACATTAACATATCCCCCACTTCCTCTTTAGATATTTATTTTTACCTATATTAATTGTGGCTTGTCTGCTGATGACTTCTGGTGAAAGAGGCGTCAGCTTGGTAACATCCTGTATGAAGGAGATTTTACAATTTATTCATTTGGTATCTAAATGCTCAGAGTACTATACGTATTTTCTCAAAACCCAACCAAACCCCTTAAAGTAACTCGAGTTATGCATTCCAGTTTTCTTAAGTATGTGAAATGGTAAAAACTGCTGGCAACTCATATCACTTACAGATACATTCATTCAGGAAAAAAAAAAAAACAAAAAAAAACCTCTACAAATTAGGTGCTTTGTGTTCTGCTTTTTTTGTTATCTTTTCCTTTAGAAAAGCTCTTTGTCCAGATACAGCGCAAGTGTTACAACCCACTGAAACATCCCTCTGTGCCATTTTCTGAATCTGTTTATGGTAATTTCAAAGCCTGCAGTGAATCTATGGATGAGCTGCTGAGTTCAAACAAAGATTCATGAAGTGTCTTTGCTGCAGAACAGGATATAAAGCTTTGTGAAATCACAGGGTATTTACACTGTGACACAAGCGGGTTCTGTACATAATTAAAATTGACCATAACCGTATAAAAATGTAATCTTACTTATATCTCAAGCATTAAATGAATAACAAATCAATTTCCTTCTACCTGCCACGATTATATTTTTTTGTACATCTTACTTGCCAACTAACATCACCTGAGCTCACTGAGGCCAACGATGGGCCCACGACCTGCAGGGGGCACCGTGCAGCAGGATGACAGCACCGTGAATGATGCAAACCCCGTCACCAAGAGACTTGTTCCCCGAGTACAGAATCAGCACAAATGCCATTTTTCTTCAAGGCTGGCATAAGGTTAAGCTCAGCAACAGGCTACAGCGAGCTGAAGGCTTTCAAGGGCCCAGTGAACAAAGTACAGAATGGGGGTAATTCTTGTTGATCACGAAATTAGGAATAGCTGTGCTCTTTCCAGCTGGCAAAATACCCAATGAAAAAGGAAAAGAAGGCAAGAAGCTTTCTGAAGTTACTAATGTGCTTCACTAGCAAACTTGCTAGGACACAAAAAGAATTCTCCTATTCAAACTCAAGTTTGAATAGCGACGAGATTAATAACAATAAAACAAAAACCACCAAACGTCGTATAGCTGTTCGAAACGTTCTGTAGTTTGCCATGCTGCACCGGGCTCCGTCAGGCCGGGCGCGGCTCCGAGCACCCCGATGTAGCCGCAGCTGTCCCTGCCCCTCGCTGGGCAGACGGACCCGATGGCCTTTAAGGCTCCTTTCCAACTCAAACCATTCTCCGACGCTAAGAACAGCCGCCTTCCCCGACGGCGCTGCACAGCACGCCCGCCCGACTCGGGCACGCCGAGCAGCCCACACCGCCGGCCCGCTCCGAAGGCGCAGCGCCCTATTTAGCACAACGGGAACCCTCGGCACCCTCGGGCCGGCCAGCCGCGCGGAAGGCCGCCGCGCTCCGCCCCGCTCTCCCCGCTCCCCTCAGCCCGCAGCCACGCACCCACCCGGCCCCCACAGGCGCCCCGCCGCGCCGCCCGGCTGCGGCCACCCCCGCTCGGCTCCCGGCCCTCACGGCGGCGGCGCCCCGCGGCGAGGCGCGGAGCGCTTCACCCCGCCGCACGGCGCCCCCCGGCCCGCGGCGACCTCCCGAAGCCGGGCGGGCGCCCCCCGCGCGCGCCGCACCAAGGTGGCGAGGTCCTGCCGGGAGAGGTGCGGCTGCCCCAGCGTCACTCCCGCCTCGTCCCCCGCCATCTTGGCCGCAAGAGGAAGCGGGGCCGGCCGCGCGGCCGCCTGACCCCTCGCTCCCCTCGGCACCGCCTTCGCCGCGCCCGGCACTCGCCGCCCGACGAGGCGCGCCCGAGCTCAGGGACGCTCCGCGCTGGGCGACGCGGAGCCGCCCTCGGTCCCGCAGCGAAGCGAGAGCGGCTCAGGCGCGGCGCAGGGCGGCCCCGAGAAGGTCCCCGGCACCCTCGCGCCGGGTGATGCAACAGGACCCGCCGGGGAAGCGAGGCCGTGCGCATGCGCGGGTGCGGCGCGGGCGTGCGGGAGCGCGGGCGTGCGCGGCGGCGGCAGCGCGCGTGCGCTTTGCGCCCGCCGCCGGGTAACGGTGGCGGGTCGGTGCGGGTGGTTTGTATGGGGCCGTCGGGAACGGCTGCCGGCGGCATCGGTGCCTCCGCGTGTGCCTGCGGGACGGGGGGCCGTCTCTTAGAACGGCAGGCTGGCCGGGCGCGGGGTCACCGCCTGCCGCTGTGCCCGCAAAGTGCCGGAGTAACTGCGGTGGGAGGATCGGCATGAGGAACGGCCCGCTTGGGAGACGCCCCGAGCCAGGAGGCTTTGGCCTGTGCTTGTGGCTGTGAGGACGTCGGCGCTTGTCGATGCGTGTCTAACAGCATGGAAACGTAGGTGTGTCGGGGGTGTTTGAGGGATGCGGTGCAGAAAGGAGATGGGGGTGAAGTGAAAGCGGTGTGCGACTGTATGTCGTGGAAGTGAGCAGCTCTGGTTTGGTGGCCATCGGCTTATTGGCACTAACGGTAAATGCCACCGGGCGTATGTTAGCTGGCCAGCGGCCTTTCCCTTCGTGAATCTTACCTTGAACTCAGCAGCTCATCCATACAGATCCATCCATACTGCGGGCTTTGAAATTACCATAAACAGATTCAGAAAATGGCACAGAGGGTCCACATCCACAGATGTTTCAGTGGGTTGTAACACTTGTGCTGTATCTGGACAAAGAGCTTTTCTAAAGGAAAAGAGAACAAAAACAGCAGAACACAAAGCAACTAATTTTTAGAGTTTTGGTTTTGTTTTTTTTTTTTTTTTCTCCTGAATGAAGATATCTGTAAGTGATATGAGTTGCCAGCAGTTTTGTTTGGTACCTAACATGGAAATAATGGTACTTGAGGAAAAGTGGTCATTTAAATTATTAGGCTCAGATCAGTGGTGCTAATAATATTTCAGGACCTACTTGCTTCAAAAAGTTAGTTCTAATTACGTATTGACTGTAATGGAACCACTGCACAAGTTTAGCAGTTGTCCATTGACAAACGTAGGTATGGTTGGCCATGTAGTTCGTGGCAAATTAATTTCAGTTAGCATGTTAGTTTGTCCTCTGTAGGCTGAGTGCTGTATAAGGCCCAAAGACACAACAGCTTCAGTCTTCGATTCCAGACAGCTAGCACCTGCTGTTTTCAGAGTCAAGTGAGCTTTATGTTCCTTAAAAATCAAGTAAAATCCCTGATCCACTGATGACAGCCAGTTCAGAGGCCAAGGGCCAAATTCAGAACCCTCTCCAATGGGGAACTGAACTGATTCCTCCTCTGTGGAAACACCTTACAGGCCTAGAAGACATTGTTACTAACAAAATTTCCTCTATGATCAGAGCAACTGCTTTCAATACAAGTAACCATCTGTGTCACATACATTCATATTCATCAGCAGTGTTTTTGCCCACTAGAAAGTGTGGAACTTCCCAGATTTCGCCTGACTGCTTATGTCAAGGCAGTAATTCCCAAGCACCCAGCAATATGATTGGAACGTGATGATGGAAATGTGTGCCAAACCAGTATGCCTGGTTTAACAAGACTTGTCACTTCCCACTTCCACAAATGCCATTTCCATTCTTTCCTGATAGTATTTCCTGATATACAATAGCAAATGCATTGCCAGCATTCTTGTTTTGAAGGAAAGAATACAAGAATGTGGCAAGAAACCATACAGTAATGATGTTGCTAATGACAAAATATATCTTGTCTTCCTACCAAATAATTTTGCACTTTGGTCTTGAAAATAAATTTTCATTTCTAATCTTCCATTGGACTACGTGATGTAATACAATTTTCATATAAAATACCTTGCTTCTGAGAAAACCATATATGCTTAGAACCAAGACATGCAAAGTAAGCATGGAGCATATGATGCAATACTTGAATGTGGTTGCCTCAGCATGAGGCATGTATGATCACTGATGAAAATGAGCTGAAAATACTGGATTCTGTAGGTACTTAGCTGCTGTAATTATGCAATAATGCAGTGCAAGATAGGGCAGTATAGAAACAGTTGTTACATTTGCAGCAGCCTGTAGAAATGATTTATTCCTTCCCAAGAATTCTGTCAGAAATCTGAAGAAATACACCATCTATTATTTCTATTTTAATAATAAAATTGTTTACTTTACATATGCTGTCTTATTATTTTGATTTACTGTACTGGATAGTATTTGTAGCATGAAGAAAAATGCAAGGCTAAAGACTGGTTACTGTAGGGCCTAAGTTTAACAGCGCTGTAGTTTTAGTTAGGAGATTGAAAATCATTATTATATTTGAGTTTTTCAGTACAGGTAAATTGTCCATTATGGAGGAGTCACTTTTTTTGTGCTCTTAAATGCTGGGAATAAGTGTGTCACAGCTTTGTTTATTTGTTGTTTTTTGGTGGGGTTTTTTTTGGTAGGTTTGAATCTACTTCTGTGGCAGTGTGTTGAAGAGACCTGAAGATCTTCTTACGCCTCAGCTTACCACAAACTGCAAACAGCAAAATGACAGTCAGGTAAAGCCGAAACAGCCCTGCCAGTCTTTTTACTCTTATTGTCCTACGCAAGTCAAAAGTCTGAAGAGTGCAGAGGGATGTATGATGTTTTGTTGTGTTGATTCTGTACATGAGAAATAGATTTTCTGCTCTGGGTTCTCTTTGCCAAATCACAAGACGTCAATGTGTGCCTGGTATGGCAGAAGATAGACTCAGTGAGTAAAGGAGAGCATTTTGGACAGACTCTTGCGGGGTCTGTTGTTATAGGAAAAAGGGAAAATGGTTTTAAACTATAATGGGAGATTAGGTTTGGTATAAGAAAAAAGCTTTTTATGATAGGGGTAGTGAAGCACTGAAACAGATTGCCCAGCCCAGAGAGGTGGTGGATGTCCCATTCCTGGGGACAGTGAAGGTGGGGCTGGATGGGGCTCTGAGCACATGATGTAGCTGGAGGCGTCCCTGTTCATTGCAGGGGAGTTGGACCAGATGTCCTTTGAAGGGCCCTTCCAACTCGTTTGATCGTTTGAAAGATCATTTGATTCCACGTCTTTCCTTTGGGACTTAGGCAGGAACAGTAGCTGCTTTGATAATGGTTATATCACCTTGGTTGCATGAGTAACAGGTTTTGAAACAGCAACTGGGGAAATGGGGCAAATTTACTGTATGAGTTAAGTGCAGGAGGTGGAATGGTATGAATCTGGCTGAGCAGAGAGAGGTCAGGTCACTGGTGTGGAGGAGTCAGTGAATGGGAGCAGGCTGTAGTATAGAGTAAGTCTGGCTGAGCAGAGAGAGGTCAGGTCACTGGTGTGGAGGAGTCAGTGAATGGGAGCAGGCTGTAGTGTAGAGTAAGTAGGCTGTGTGGGAGCCCTGGGAGGTCAGTTAACTGAGTGGGAATAGCAGTGGGTAGTTTTTTGTGAAGCTGTGCATGCAACAGCAGGTTCATTGTGTGAAACAGTGAGAGGTGGGACAGACATTCAGATTGGGGGTGGCAGTCGTAGAGGAGTTGTGCTTTTGTTTTAGAAATCAAGAATGGGGTGGGGGTGGTAACGAGCAACTGAAAATAGACAGCGAAGGGGGTGGGAACAGCAATAAACGGGGAGAGGATGGCAGTGCACAGCCTGTTATTTAAAGCAGTGAGTGACATAGGAGGTACGTAGCAGGCTGTGAATAGTTTGAAGAAGGCAGGGACAGCCCAAAGGACCGTGTAGTTTTGTGTGGTGTCAGGACATTCTGTGATTAAGCACGTGAGGAGGTTGTTGTCAGGTTGTTGTCGGGTTGTTTTACCTTTTGCCAGCCAGCGGCAAGCTACAGAAAGCAAGGAGGGAAAGCTCGGGCCAAGGCAGAGCCCCGCTCAGGGCTGGGAGCGGCGTGCGGTTCGTTGCTCACGGCTGCGCTGAGCAACCGTAGCCGGCGGCCCTGACCCGCCTGGCTCTGTGACCTGGTTCCCACAGCGGCTGGCAGGGCTGCGTGACAAGGAGGCAGCCGGGGTCAGCCGCGGCGCCTGCCGCTGCCAGGTGCGAGGGGGAGGAGTTCAGCCGGCTTCTGAGAGGGGCCGCTGCCGCTCGGAGCGGGTTTCCGTACGACGTCCATCCCCGCCGCGCTGCCGGCGCTGAAAGGGGCCGCCGCGAGCGGGAGGGCGAAGCGACGCGGTCACCCTGCAGCCGCCCGCGGACGAGCCAAGCAGATGACGCTCCTTGGAACCGCATTCCCGATCCCCAGCGGCGGCCGCTCCCGGTCCCCGGTGAGAGCCTTTCCCTCTCCGGGGGATCGCCCGCCCGGGATCCCCGCGGCCGACGGATGCGGCCCGGCCGGTGTCTGGCCGGCACGGGAACGCCGCCGGGCGGGGGGTGGGCGCGCGGGGCCGGGCCGGGGAAAGGCGGCGCAGCCTCTGCCGCTCGGGGCGCGGCCCCCCGCCGCCGGCCGCCGTCCCGGGCCCGCAGGTGGCGGCGGAAGTGACGGGCGGCGCGGGGCGCCCGCGGCGGGGGAACATGGCGCCAGCGGCCTCTCTGGGCAGCGCCGAAGGTAACGCGGCGAGGGGCGGCCGGGCGGGCGGGACCCCGGGGGCGAGGCCGGGCCCGGCTGGGCCGGGCCGGGAGCGACGGTGCGCGGGCGGCGCGGCGCGACGGGGGGCGGCTCCCCCGACCGCGGACGGCGGGGAGGAGGAAGCCCGGGGTCCCCCCTTCCTCCTCCGTCTCCTCTTCCTCTCGGCCGTGCCTCGGCTGCTGCCCCTCCGCTCAGCCCCCCGGCGCGGCCCGCCGCCTCCGGCTTTATGCTCCGCACGGGCTCCCTTTCCGCCGGCTCGACGGGAGGAGCCGCGGCCCCAGCGCCGCTGCCGCCCAGAGGTAGGTGTAGCCGCCCCCGGGCCTCCCGCTTTCTCCCCTCGTCGGTCCGACCCCGCGGGGGAGCCTTGCGGGGCCGGGGGCGGCCGCTGAGGGCTCCCGGCCGCCGTCCTCCTGGGGGCAGCTCCCGCGCTGCGGGCCGGTGCGGGCGCGTCGGTGGGCGAGCTGAAGTAGGTCAGTCGCACGGTGCCGGCCGCTGGCCATCCGCAGCGTTAGGAATAGTGGTTTTAGCGGAGCGGGCGGCTGGGCTGCTTTGGCTTGGGTTGGTTAATACGTAAATGTCGCACAAAAACACGAAGGTTTTTTTGTTTTTGTTTTTTTTTTGTTTGGTTTTGTTTTGTTTTGTTTTTTTTTCCTTTTCTCTTAGAAGAAAAAGCGTAGCCATAAAACTGTTCCTGAATAAAAAGGCAGCACTGCTGCGATCTGCATGCTCTTGTCTTTGCCGTGTCGTAGAGATGTTCTTCAGATGTAACCCGGCGCTTCCATCGCCACTGCCCCAATTCACACTCGGGTCCCTTCAGCACACCACCACGTGTCAGCATCTTTGCTGTTGCTCTTCCCAACGTCCAGCCCATGCGTTTAATTTCCACCACAAGTCCTATAAACTTTCCCACTGTCACTCATCTCCTTTCACTTTCCTTAATTACATCCTATGGCTGCTATGGATGTACACGTGCTGATTTGCCTTTCAGCAGGTAGAGTGGGCCAGGTCACTGCTGGGCTCACCGTGGAGGTACTGGGTCTTTTTCATCTGTGAAGCTGCCAGTCTGGGGAAGCTTTCTCTCTTTCTGACAAATGAAGTTGGTATTTGGCAGTGCAGTTGAATGCTGTGCCTTGGACAAAGAGCACAAATCTCTTCAGTTGTATTTTCTCAGAGGACTACTAAATTATCCCGAACCATTGACAGCTAGAATTATTTTTACTAAAATATCACTGCCTGCTCCTTACCATTTATTAATACATTTATTATACCATTAAAGCCCAAACACTCCCATAAACGAATATAATTAGATTTTTGCAGCGTAATTTTCGTAATAAGTATCTTTGCAGTGAGAAAATCAGTGGTTATTAATAATCCTGGCATTTGATAAAGTTATAAGATGCAAATATCTATAACAAAGAATGTTGACACTTAGGGTAGGGTGGTCCTGTCTTTAAGAGCATTGGCAAATGTGTTATTTTCATCACTGCCATCGTTTACCTCTTATGTATTAGCAATGCAAGTTTTTCTTGTAGATTCTTAAGGTTGCGTTAAAAATATTTCAGACTAGGTTCCTGGCATCAGTAAATGTAACTCAACCAAGACTGGGCTGAGCTTGCTCCATGCAAGGAGCGTGGTTTTATGTACAGGTAGAACTGCACTAATTTTATAGTCAAATGGTTCAAAACTGTTTTGATGTCTGTCAAGTGCACTTACGTCATCCACTTAATGCACATAACACTACGAGAAACTACTGTATACCTCGTTACTGTTAATTTATGAGACAGAAACTTGGTGAGGCTAAACTGGTCAAGCAGCTACAGCTGCTGCATATGTCTGGCAGCATTTTAAAAAGTTTGTGAGGCACGTACTTTCATCAGAGTCCTTTTGATGATCATCGCAGGGCTTCATTTAGAAGCTCATCGGGGGAGCGCGTTTTGTTTTGTGGTGGCTACTGTTGTAAAATGAGAACTTTCTGACATAAAAGCTTCCAGTATTCATCTAAATTCAGTGTATGCAAAACCTACGCTCTACAACAGTATTTTAAAACAAAATGGTTCTGATTTCTTTTGTGCTTGTCACATTTGTATCCTTCTGCACAGAAAGACTAAATCGGGTTATGATGCCAATTTTTAGGAACAGCGAGTAGTATGAGTTGAAAAGTTACCCATTATGAATACATGCAGCAGCACGTGTGCTTTGGGTTAGAGGTGTTTTCAAAAGAAAACACACATAGTGTGGTAGGTACTCCATGAAGGCAGCCACAGTGCACTTCCAGTGTGATGTATAACTGAGCTGTGCTGAGACAGTCTGTATATAGTTGTAGTATGTTTGATCACAGCTAGTTCTGGTGATACTTCCAGCATAACCACAGCGACCTCACAGGCAACTGATGCATTGCAGAAGTGCCACAGCTGTTATGAGCTGGTGCAGATTGCTTGCAGGTAGCAGCACTGGTAAAGGTTGTAAAAGGAGCAGTCAGCATCTGATGTGTGCCAGTAAGAGAAATCCTTTGTGCAGTGGGTAGTTTGCAGGAGAACCCAAGAGTTAGCTTCTAGAGCTGTGGCAGCATGATGCTTCTGCTCAGCTCCATGCTTCTGGAGCAGCCTGGTGCTTTGGGAACACTCACCTTGGGCTGCAGGAAGTTTGTAGTGTGAACCTACCAGATAGTGGCGATGGATTTAAGAGTAATTGTTCCCAAAGCTTAGCATATTAATTATGAAGGATTTTACATATACAGAAAAAATTGGTTATTATTTACTTATTTTGTTTCTCGCATCTGCAATTATTCCAGGAATGGAAAGTTTTGATAGCCACTGATTATTGATCTTACTCACTTCTAGGTAATTCCTACCGTTGCTGTTAGTGGAGAATTGTGAGGAAAAATGATGGCTTGGCCAAAGTTTAATAGTTCGGTGTCAAACCATGTAAAGAGAGAGAGAAATCTGTGGGGATACATGTATTGCATAAACATGTCAATACACTAATGGTGTATCTAGCTGCATGCAAAGGCCTGGTGGTGAGTTTGAGCAATTGGAAATGTTCTGCTTGTATGTATAGCATTTTCATATGTATGTGTGAAATTTGACTATGGAGATGTGGAGATGTCCTGTTAGTGCAGGAAAGTGCCACTTGGAACAGTGTTTGGGTCAAAGAATTGAGCTCAAAGCAGCTTTTGCTGTGTGTGGTGCTACAGAAAGCATATGTACCAGCTTTAAAATTTGCATTGGAATGCCTGCATTTGACAGATGAAAGGAATGGGATAGATGGAACAGATTTTGGGATTTTAAGCTCTGTTTTAGTACCGTGATACCAAAGCACTGCTCTGTATGTCTAGTGAAATATCTTTTTGTCTAATCTGTAGGTACTATTTAGTGAAAAATTGTTGTTCAGCTTTACTCATGTAGATGCTTTCTCAGAATTTCCAGGAGGCAGGTAGAATGAACCAAGTCGTATTTTATAAGAGGGTGGCTAGTTCTGTCTCAGCATCACAAGTGAGATATTAAGTAATAGCAAAAATCTGCCTTTCAAATGCTGTGCTGGGGTATATTACTGTTTTACTAGAACAATACATTTCTATCCCTAGAAAGTGCATGCGAGCTTGCATACATGTAGATGCTTCTTTGCAGTGCATTTTATTTTTCTTTTTGCCCCCAGGGAAATTGTGCTTTTGGATAGATGCTCAAGCAGGGCATGAACCACAGACGAGTATTCCCTAACTTCATCCTCAGTAGCTTGTGCACTGAGCCTCCCTCTCTTCTGCTCGTGCCTCTAAGCCTCAGACGCTCTGAGTAAAGAACGTTCTCCTTGTTTGGCAAGAAAAATAGTCTGGAACAGGGTTTTCAGACTTCTATTACAACTGCAGAATAAAGATGAGAAATCGATGTTCCAAGAAAGAGCTTTTACAGTCATGGCAGAATAGATGCTGTAATGCATCATGTGCTAAAAGAGAAAGAAATGTCAGGAAAAGCGAATAAGGTTAAGAGTATTTCTCGTTGTTTTTTTTTTCTTCTAGCAGAGAATCTTCCTTCCTGTACTGCATTATACTGATCAGCTCCAGTATGCGCAGGACAATGCAGAACGCCAACTTGGAATTTTTTATTTCCCCCTTCATTGTTTATAGGTTGGATTTTCTTTTTGTTCCAATTTTCTTACAGACTACTGTAGGCTACGTCTTCCTTCAAATCAAGTGAGCTATTGTGATTTGCACGGGTGGAAAAAGCTGTAACTCTTGAATTTTGCATTTTTATTGAAAATAGGGGAAAAAATGTTACGTTATTATCTTCTGGGAAATAAGCTGCAGCATTTGAATAGCTCATAGAATTACATCTAAGATTGAAAGTGTGTGGGAGGAATGAAGATAGCTATGCTTTAGAAAAATGGCTTCATTTGTGAGTATTTTGTTATGCTTTTCTTTTATTCAAATGGCCGCAGTGCCATTTGCTTTTGACTTAGTGTGCTTGCTTTAGAAATGAGGAGTTCTCCCACTTGCTCATAATATGCATTTAACTGTTAAGTTTTCCAGTCTCTGTACTATTTTAACCCCTTGTTAAAATAAATGCACTGCCCAATACATTTTTGAATTGTAAGGAAAACTATAACTTCTGATAAAGTTATGGTTTAGTACCAGTAAAGGGGAATTTACTCATTTAATAGAGGGAGACGAGTATTCTTTTCCATGTTGCTTGTAAAATTCTGAAACTTCCTTAGATGGGTTTTGGAGAGGTCTTATAATTTTTGGCTCTTCTTAAGTAATACGTTAAAATCAGTTTGATGTGTGTGATGAAACATATTTTGGTATTGGAAAATGAGGATTTACTGAAAATGATACATGAGATGTGAAAAGAATTAAATGATTTAAAACTTCATAGTTTTTGAAACATTCTGAAATAATAATTTCACAGTGTTGATTACCTGCCTCTGTTGAAGAGTTTTGTATCTGACTTCCTGTTTTAATATATTTTTTACCAAGTAATAGCCTTCAGGGACATGTGAAAATTGGAACCTAAGAAGTGTTTCCTCAATGCTGTCTTTATTTATTTAACACATTTTGGTGATTCCTCCCTCCTTATTTTTTTGGTACATTGAAAATTTGAATGGTAATTGTTTACTTCTGATGGGTTTTTTTTTGTTGTTGTTGTTTTGTTTTTTGTCTTTTTAATAGAATTTTCATTAAACAAAAATCAGTGCAATTGCTTTAAAAGCAATGTATGACAGGATGGCTGAGGTTGGAGTGGACCTGTGTGGTCCGAGCCCCTTGCTCTGAACTGGTTGCCCAAAGCTGTCTGATGTTGTGTTGGGGATTTCATGACATACTCATTTGTTTTTGTGCTTAAAAGAAACTTTGGAAGTGCTCCTCTGGAGTTGGTGCTTTTATCTTCTAAGATTTGTCTCTGCTTGTCTTCACTTGCTGACTTCTCATGTCATTGAGGGTGGTCTAAGTGCTCTTTGAAAGCCCCGAATTTCTTTCCTCTTATTTGTAGAGTACATATAATGTAACAGTCTTTTTAAAGTCAAGGGAAAAGACCCCAGCATGTCTTTTGGATGCTCTTGGTACTGTTCTTTTATGATCCTTCTGTACGCAGTAATGTATTCTGTTTTCAAGAAATCCTTCCCTTGAGATTTGCACCTACATGAGCTGCTGTGGTGGGAGATCCCATTACTTCCAGATTATGTGTTGCTTTTTTTTGGTCTTTTTAATATATATTCCTCTGTTAGTCTGTTCACATCTAACACTTGCAAATTCCATCTAGCCTTATGTCCTGTCACCTCGGTTCATCTTGGAGTTGGAGCTGAGGTACACAGCTTGGTTGGTCTCCTAAGGAAATGTATGTTACCCAGTTGTACTGTCTGAGAATCTTGTTCACCTTGGGCCCCTGGTTCAATTTCAAACTAAACTGAGAAGTAGTTGTCTCAAGTTGCTGTATATTTTATGGAAATGGGGAGGTGGCATTAAAAGCCAAGTGACCATTAAATTTCATAAGGAGAAAAGATTGAAGTGTGAGCTCAACATCAGAGAACAGGGAGTGAAAGGGGGGTATTATAGATGTTCTAATGAAAGAAAAAAATGCTAATATTACTGCTTGTCTTGTTTGGTATCATACATCCTACTGGGAAGCACAAGCTTTATGCTTCCTCATCACTTTGTTGCTTCTTTTTGAGATAGCTATTTCTTGAGATAGATAATTGCATGCTTTTATACAAGAATGATCAACAAGTAAGTAAAAAAGAGATTTTTTTTCCTTTCTGGTAGGGATATGCTGTATTCAGGAGCAAGGGACTCAAAATATGTAGTTCTAGAGCAGTTTGAATTTTCTCTCTGTCTTCGGGGACATTGAGGAGAGCCTGCTACCATGGATACTGCTGAGAAAGTGATTGGATTGACAGCTTTGTCTCTTGCTCCTGCCCTAACCTTGAGGAGTTGGAGTTTTCTTGCCAGGCCTCAGTTTTCATGTACACTCCTGACAGTTCTATTGTCAGCAGGCTTCAACGGTGTGGGAATGGTGAGTGTTCCATGAGGTGTGGCTACCAACACCCGCTTGCCTTTCTAGTTTTGCATGGACAAAGAAAAGCTCCTTTTTTTCTTCCCAGGATGGGTGCAGATTGAAGTGAGGAGCTGATCATCTGCTTATGGAGTCCAATCAAAGACACATCAGTTACAATGGCAGCAGTTAGAACTGAGGAAGCTGGGTACAGCAGAATAACTGCTTTCTGAAGTTGCGAAACCTTGGCCAACTCCGTGTCCATACTCTGTTTTAACACTCTGTAGCCATGACAATTAACAGTTTGTTACATGTATTCATCTTAATGATACTTGGCTTTGTGCGTTAACACTTCCAATTGTTAACAGTCATAGTAATGTCAGAATTAAGTAATTAAATGCACAAATAGCAGTCTGAATGAATCCTCCAGTGTGATTTAAAGTGGGGTGAAGATAAAAAAAGGGCTGAGCCAGTTGTAATGGATTGTTAATGCCAAAAGGGAGGGTGTTACCTTCCCACCATTTTCCTGCTCATTTGTGATGCCCTGCCTTTTGCGTCCTGTCCTGCTGCCAAACTCTGTATTTGGTATTCCCCACAGTTTATTTTCTGTCAGGTTTATGTGTTGAATGGGTTTTCCAGAACAGTCCAAGAAACACCAGAAAAATGCACAGAGTAGACAGGAGGAGCTCAGATTCCAGAATGACAGATAGGGGGAGTGGAATGCACAGTTGCTTTGGGGAATGATGATAAACTGTTCTTTTAGTTCAGACTTTTTAATGGAGCTGCCCTTCAGCTAGACACTGGGAGCAAGATGTTGAGAAGTTCTTGTATTTTGAGTAGTTTTTGATGCAGCTTTTTTTTTCACTGGATATTTAGTTTCCTTAACAGGGCATTGGGATGGTTTTGTTTTGTTTGTTTTTTTTGGTGTTGATGTTTTATTTTGTTTTTTGGGTTTTTTTTTGCTTATTTGCAGTTGACTCACACAGAAGCAGAGCTATATGTTTATTAATATTCAAATGTTTAATAAACACTTAAGCTTCACCAAACTCAGTATGTAGAATATCATTTATTATCGCATAATCCTGCCAGTGCCTTTTATGGCCTTAGTGTTCAGCAGTTTATAAATCTCATTACATCAATAATGCTGAGAATAAGAAATGGTAATACTGGACTGTATTGTTCTGAGAAAGATGGGACACAAACTTGAATAATATCTTGTAATAACTTATGAGTAAACTGACACACGTTTTAAAAAATACTACATTTTGGGGGAGATTGTATTTTGTACGGACCTTCTGGAGTTTGTTTTTGAAGTGAGGGAAGTTCTGCTTCCTTCCTTAAACCTTTGGTACGCAAGATGGGATGTTTCATTACTTTCCTGAGATAACTATGGAAAGATAGAGGAGGGGAGGGAGAAAACAGTGGCGAAGACAGCATTGTATATGCATTATCCTAACCTCCGAGTAGTTTGAAATGAGGAATCATTTTGGTGTTATCTCACAGTTATTCACGTTCATTACCTTTTCTTTAAACGGAGAATATTTTGGGGTGGGAAATAATTGAAGTTTCAGTTTTAAGTCTCAAGTTAATTTTTCAGCAGAACAGAAAACAAGAAGGATGGGGAAGACTTCTAAGTCTTGATGAAAGTAACTTCAGTTTGCATTTATCTGGTCAGAAAGAGCTTGTGATGTGTTCAATACTAGAAATAATTTATTTTTATTTTTATTTATTTTTTCTTCAGGTGATTCATGGCAGGGGACGTGGAAGGGTTTAGCTCCTCCATCCATGACACCAGTGTCTCTGCTGGATTCAGAGCACTGTATGAGGAGGGATTGCTTCTTGATGTCACACTTGTCATTGAAGACCACCAATTTCAGGCCCATAAAGCACTGCTTGCCACCCAGAGTGATTACTTCAGGATTATGTTCACAGCTGACATGCGGGAACGAGATCAGGACAAAATCCATTTGAAAGGTCTGACAGCTACAGGCTTCAGTCATGTCCTCCAATTCATGTATTATGGAACTATTGAACTGAGTATGAACACTGTTCACGAAATCCTTCAGGCTGCCATGTACGTCCAGCTTATAGAGGTGGTAAAATTTTGCTGCTCTTTTCTCTTAGCTAAAATCTGCCTAGAAAACTGTGCAGAAATTATGAGACTTCTGGATGATTTTGGTGTAAACATCGAAGGAGTCAGGGAAAAATTGGACTCTTTCCTGCTAGAGAATTTTGTGCCACTCATGTCCAGACCTGACTTCCTTTCATATCTGAGCTTTGAAAAGCTCATGTCTTACTTGGATAATGATCATCTGAGCAGGTTTCCAGAGATAGAGCTGTATGAAGCTGTTCAGGCCTGGCTGCGCCATGATAGAAGACGCTGGAGGCATACGGACACCATCATTCAGAACATCAGGTTTTGTTTGATGACACCATCCAGTGTTTTTGAGAAGGTTGGTGCATTTGACAAGCAGTAGGCAGAATTCATCATTTAGCTAGGGCAGCGTACCATTAAACAAGTAGGGTTCCCAGTCCTGTTAGGAGGGACAGTAGACCCGTAGAAAACAAACATCTAAAAGTACTGCCACCTGATTGTTAGGCAATAGTATGAACAGTGGCTGGAGAACAGGTAGGTTGTTAATACATGTGTTTAAGTAACTTGATATGAAAAGACATTTTAAGATAAGGTCACTTGTATCAGGTTTTACTTCAGACATTCTTTCTGTTTTCCGTAAGTTGTTTCTTGCTTCCCAGAGATTTTTGTAGAGCATACATTGTGACAAATGTTACTGATATAATCAAAACGTGCTGACTGTAGATTTTGTGTGTTTTAAGTACATTTTTCTTCTTTACAAATGAAAACTGACATCTGCTGTTAAATCTGCAGTGTTTTTGTTTTTATTGTATCTTCAGTATTTGTGCTATTACACAGCAGTTAGAAGTAAGCCCTGATCCTGCAAAGTTCCACGGCCATTTGATTTTACTCAAGGCATATAATACGATCAAAAGTGATTGGCAGTGTGAAATGTAACAACTTACTTTAAATATCAGAGGAGTCTTTGTAAGAGGTGACAAAAAATTCAACTAATGATTGTTGTGTTAAGAGGTTAAATAAGAACTTGCTTTTCCCACTGCTCTGTTGAAGAATAGGCAAAAAATGTTGCTCTCTAGTTCCTGAGAAACTCGGGAACATTTGACGTGGGTAGAGAACTACAAAGCTTGTAAGCAGCTCTCACAGGCTAGTAACTGTAAGGGTATTCAAGTTAGGAGTTCTTCAGCTTGTGCTATTATGTTATGTTATTGTTATTAATCTTGTGTGTTCAGATGAACTTTTAAATTCTGTATTTTTCACCTCTCAGTGAATTAATAGGATTTAATGCCCTGTGTATTTTGTTGGGCTTCTTACCATTATTTTCTCATACATTTTTACTTTGGTATCTATATACAGATAAGACTGTATTATAAATTATAAAAAATATTAATTATTTCAGACTGAATTATTACATTTTTTTATTTTTGTGTGTGTGTGTGGATTGAGTAGACTTAATACATAACTTATATTGACAAGCCTATATTAGCCTATAGACATAAAATTAATCTAATTACCTAGAATTGTTTTAGAACACTAATATGATGTTTATGTTGGGTTACAAATGAATCCAGCTAGTAAAAGCTGGAATCTGCAAGATGCCGTGTAGTGTCTTGCTTGTAATAAAATTTCTACTTCATTGCATAATTCAAGGTCTTCATTAGGAAAACTGATATCACCAGATATTCTTGTAGTCAATCACATAGGTTAAAATTCATGTGAAAGAGTCTATTTCAGCTCTTTGAGTTTTTGGGATAGAAGTTCAAGTATCAAACTGTCTTCAGTGAAATTTCTGCAAGCACAAGTGAAAAATGTGTGTTGTGCTTTTTTAGGGCTCTACTTAGGTTTAACTTCTGAAGTTGGTTTTGGTATCACTGATATCTATTCTGCACACATTGCTGCTTGCAATTTTTCTTGGCAGCTACAAGGAGCTACAACTTAAGGAGAGATGTCTTCAGCATCCTAGGCTACATAGTCACCTGTAAAAGCTTTTTCGTGTGTGTGAATGCCCTATCCATTAATTGTATGCAACAGTGGAATGAAACCAGTCAAATTTCTATTGTGGGACTGTGCTATGTTGAGCAGAGGGAAGCAGAGCTAAACATGTATGTCATTCACCACTGCAGTTAGGAATGTTTTTTGACCTGGCTGGAGAGTGCTGAGTTACTCAGGATGACCAATGACAAAAGACATCTGTGGTTGAAGCTAACATAAAAACATAAAAACATAACTGAGCTTTAAAATTTTTCTTTATTTAATGAAAGAGTGTGTTTGTTAACTGTTGTGTCAGTAATCTGAAGGAAATGCGTTCCTTTGTGTAGGAAGGGGAAAATGCTGGTAACCATGCTTTTCTGGAGATTGGAGAACAGATAAAAATTCATCCTTCGCTGAAGCACAGGGTAAAATCCTGTGTGAGTGTACCAAATACAGTCTGAGGCTGACTCTTACAGTTGAGCAAACTCAGCATTCACGATACACTCACTGACTTGTCATATGTATTCTTATGTAACCTTTCTAATAGGCATTTCTAAGATGCCTGTCATTATACTGGGACATAAATAACTTACATAACTTAATTTTACATGTCACAGAAAGGATACTTTATGCATCTTAAGCCATTTTGTTTCTTACAGCGTTTTTAAAAGAGATTTACAATCTGAGTGGGATGGCTTGTCTTTTTCAAAGGGAAGTGATGAGTGACTGGGTTGATACCTCAAGACTGACATGCACATGGGATGCACAAGGGAAGGTGTAGCCTTTGTGCTTACTCTGAACTGCCCTGGAAGAACTGCCTCTGAGGTAGGAATAGGTGCTTCTATTGTTGCTTGGCCCCTAATGTAGATGCATGAGGAAAATGGAAGGGTTTGGGGAAACTGTTGGAAAAGAGAGGTTTATGGCCAGGAAGCACACGTTCCACTGTGCATGTTACATCTGTCTTATTTGAAACCTATCCAGAGCTCTGCAAGTCTTGAGGAAAGTTGAATTTCTCTCTCTGTTACTGTACTGTGAGCATATAGTGCCTTTCCTTCATATTTTAATTAATCAAAATTTAGTTTCTGTATGTAACTCAGATGAAAGTGTTGTTTCAAAACCCCGTGTCTTTAAAACTGGGATTTTTTTCTAATGCCTTTTGTGTAAGGTTTGTTACAATTAGTCCATGCTGATTAATAAATTCCCAGTTTAAAGCAGAAACTTATTAATCACTAGGAGTATCTCTGTACTTCAGAGAGAGGATGAAAAGCGTATTAATTAGTCCATCTTTAAGTATGTGCTTTCCTGTACTTAGCAGATCATCATTTTTGAAAGATTGCATTATAATTTTATGTCACTTTCATTTTGTCTTTAGAGATGTTCAGCACTTGTTTATTGAGGTTTTTCTCACCTCCATGTTTAGTGAATCACTTCAAATATTTTCTACAATTTCATATGCTGAAGTTCAGAACAAGAAGTGCCTAGTGGTTAAGGTTAGAGGTTCCTACTTCTCTTAAATGGGCTCTGCACTTGGTATTTTTTTGTCTGAGGGTTATCCCTGACTTGGATAGACTTGCTAGCAGTATTTATCTTTTGATGAGCACCTTGATTCTGGCATGCAGATTGCTGGTTCTGTTCTGATTTAAGAGTTCTTTACAGTTACATTCCAGCTTGACTGTGACAATTTCTCTTGCTGTTCCCCTTTATAAACTGGTGAGATGCTGATTTTGACAGTATTGTCCTTGCTGCATAGAGGCTATGTCATTTTATCTTTTTATAGCTAGGCTGACAAACACCAAGTGCTTGTAGCTCTTGCAGAATAGCCCTTCAAAGTCCTGTGCAGGCACTGACCAGTTTTCACGTGTAAGTAAAATGTTTAACTTTTTCTGTTTCATTTCAAAATTCAGTCAGCGTGTCAGAAGTTTGATAATGTTTTTTGACAGGCTTATAATTATGTTTTGAATATGGTCAGAGATAAGTAGATATGAAAACAGTATGAACCATAGGAAGGCTGATGAATCTTTAGTTTTCAGTCAGCATAGTCCCCAGTCATATTTCAATTTGTTTATTTATCTGCAAGGAAGAGGAAGAATGAGCTGTCTAGAAATCTGATACAAACATCTTTGTTCATTGAAAAGACATAGCATAACTTTTGTATTCCTGGTATTGACTTTGTGTTACTTTACTTAAACATTCAGAATTACTAATTTTAGAAAACTCACAAGGAAGTGAAATTTTATGATCTTTGAAATAGCTTTTGTTTATGTGGCTGGGAATGCTCAAATCATGTTATGAGCTATCCAGATTTTAGGAGGAAATTTTTTACTTTTGGAGGAATTACTTTCCGCAGAGGTTGGTGAGGCGCTGGCACAGCTGCCCAGAGAAGCTGTGGTGCTGCATCCTTGGAGGTGCTCAAGGCCAGGTTGGATGGGGCCCTGGGCAGCTGAGCTGGTGGGGGGCAGCCCTGCCTACAGCAGGGGTTGGGGCTGGGTGGGCTTTGAGATTCCTTCCAGTCTGAGCCATTCTGTTGTTATTGATGTTTTTACTGGTTCTACAGGAGGAACCAGGGTCATTTGTACCCCCAGACAATAACTTGTTAAGATTTAGTTACCTAGTTTACAAATAGTAGATGTTTGGTGTGGGCACTCAGAAGTGTCTTTCTGGATGGTTTTTCCCTAAAACACCAGATAACAAAAATAAAAATATAGCAATAGTTGTACGTGGTTGCTGGTAAAAAAGTAAGCTCTGTACTGAAGACAAACTTTGTTACAGAAGACTTATCTTGCATTTCATTACCTTTCTTCTGCTTAGTAATTTGCTTATTTGTTAAAAGGGAAAAATAAGAAGAGAGTAATATAGGACACCTCTGATGGTTTGCAGGGATCACTTCACTTTTCAGATAGAAACTAGTGTAAGGGCTTGTATTTTGACTTCTTCTCTTGTTAAAAAGTAGATAGAAAAATTTTTAAACCTATGTAGCTGGTTGGACTAGAAAAACAAGTGTTGCAGTTCTGCAGGAAAACAGACAACGATCAGTAGCTGCTTTATTTTGGGAAGGCGGTGTTTCACTGATACAAAATGAAGAAAAGAAAATGTATTCCAGCTCCAGTGTACTATGACTGGGTGGATGGCAACAGTTTTGTTGAAACTTTGATGTTTTTGGTATTGGCTACCTGAGAGATGAGTGTAGGTTGATGTTTTTTATTTCTCGTAATCCTCTTTTTACGGAAAGGCACATTTCATTATATTCATGATGTTCTCTGCCTGTCTGATTGAGCAGCTGTAACTGGTAGATAATGTAATAAGATATTTCACCTCTGGGTAACGGTTACATTGATGCTATGTCCTATCAGACCCTCTTTAAGAAGATTTTATCGAGAGAACTGAAGGGAAATATTGCGAAGAATGCAAAAAAAAAAAAAAAATCACAAATGAAACTTTATCAACTGGAAGGAGAACAGCAAGTCTCTCTTTAAACTCTGAGAATGCTGTAAAGCTTTTGTATTTTTCTAATCGATTCAGAGCTGATAGTTTACTCTTAACCATGCACATATTTTTCACCTCAAGATTCATCTCAGTGTATATGTTTATCTGTCACATTTTTTTTTTAACAAACTTATGAGCATTCTCTTTGATTTCATATGCTGCTAATTGGGTACATGAGCCTTTTAGAGCTTCTTCATTTGAACTTAACAGAAAAAAAAAAAGATACATTAGCACTTAGTAGCACTTAGATATTTCTTGGTCAACTACTTGCTTTACAGGGAATGGCAGAAGCATACTTTTGAATGCTGAGCATTTTCCTTCAGCCTATTTTGGGTATCAGACAGCAGTTCCCGAGAAAGGCTTGCTGTCGTGTTCTTAATTTACTAAAACATTCCAAACTTACTGTTGTGTTTTAATAACGAAACACCTAAATTTCAGTGTTGCTTCATTTTTTGCATATACACGCAAGAAATTAAAACTATCATAAAATTACTAAAAAGTGTAGGTGTATGGAAAGTTTTCCTTACTATGGGTTGAATAGGACTTTAGCATAATTCTGAAAGATCTCACAAAGAGAACGTGTGAGTATGAAAGTGGGCAAACTGTCCTACAGTTACCTTGTGTTTGTTAATGTAAAGCAAACGTGAGCAGTCTCTACTTGCTCATGTAGGCATATACTAGCATTTATCTTAGACCATCATTTGAGCCTCAGGAGAAGTATGATTTGTATATGGTAGAGATTGTGCTGGTGAGAGCATTTTTCCCAACAGCAAAGGCTAGGAAGCCTCCAGGTATTTTTTCTTACAGAAATATAGATAAACAGTCTGTTATCACCTTGTTTTTCTTTTTTCAATATTCTGAGAACTCGTATCTCTTCAGGACTGTGCTTGTATCTAACTTCTACATATTTCAGTCTGAGACAGTTGTTTATAATTGGTAGATGCATTTGCTTCTTGTTGCCTTACTGGTTTAAGGCAAGGGATTGGGGCTTTGCTTTTATATTGATGTCCTTACCAAGTTAAGTAGTAACCTACTAAGAGATTGTCTCGCTTGTCTTGAGAAGCTGTCTGAAGTTGCTTTTCATATACATGAAAACTCATTAACACCATTGCTACTTATATAGCTGGTGACACAGGCTTTTGTCCCGTGGGAAAGGGAATGGAAAGGGGTGGGGGAACAGAAACTGAAATATATTATCTTCTCGTGTTTTCTCGTGGTTGTTTTGAAATTTTGGAGTGGCGTGACATTTTTTTTTCAAGCATTGCTCCTTGTTTTGGAGGTGGTAGGAATTAATGGTGTACGGAGCTTTTGAAGGCAGTCCAGTTTTATGTGAAAGATCAAATCTTATAGAGTATTTGAGCAATTTGGCAATATTTAGCTTTTTGTTTTTGTTAGGTTGGTTTGTTTTGTTTTGTTTTAATTTGTTTTAGTGGTGTAAGTGAGAATGCTGTGGTGAGGCAAGGCTGTCTGTACAGGAAGAGTGAAGCATCTTTGAAGAGAGTCACGTGGTAATCCAAAACCTGTTTGGTGCTAGGTAAATAAAAATGTTCAGAACGTTCCAATCAGAGGATGTGTTTTAGAATCATCGCAGGACAAGCTGGAGGAACTCAAATTAGCTTAGATAGTAAGTAGAGTCTTATAATTGTTCTTTAAGAAAATCTGAGCAGGCTCTTCAAATTGAGGACTGGCAGTGAGGCGTCTGTCATAACTGGGCAGCTGTACATAGATTGTAAGGCTCACTTGGGAAGTGGAAGTTCAAACTTAACTCCACAATTTACCAATAAAATGCGCAAGCAAAGGAATATTGATTGATGTTTTCTTCTTGCATTAAAGGTATGTGTTAGCTTGAGGAGATGTACAGAGAGGGAACCTTGGAGAGTGAAAAATGTGATTGCATGTTCTGAAGGAAGGGATTCTGAATCTTGCCTTTCTATCACAATAGTCCTGTGAGCAGAGTGTAGTGTTTGGGAATACCTACTTAGGCTCTGTTGTGAGACTTCATTAGAAATCAGTCTAGAGTAGACTTAGGTAAACACAGAATGGGTGTGCAGGACATCTTTAAAAATCAGGGAAATAGTACGCTTTTAACTTAGGCATTTCATTAATGAAACAAAAGATGTAAAGAGGCTTTCTTGGGAAGAAGGAATAATGATTTTTGGACTTGGGCATTTCACCTGTGCATAATCTCTGCTTAAATTTTGTGTGTGAGTGTTCCAGTGACAACATTAGCCACTGTGCTTTTAATCAGTAAATTGCCTTGTAGATTTTGAATAACTGTACGTTATCTTAAACCTCCATACATGAATGCAATTGCTGTTGAAAATACCCGAGTTAAACAAAGTAAAATAATTTTTAAATTACACGTAGCCATTTAGGTTTTCTGAATTGTCTCTCTTGGTCAGAATTTTAATATCTTTTAAATGTATTCATAGGTAAAAACATCAGAGTTTTACCGATACTCCCGGCAGCTGCGACATGAGGTTGACCAAGCCATGAATTACTTTCATAGCGTTCACCAGCAGCCTTTGATGGAAATGAAATCGAACAAAATTCGTTCTGCCAAACCCCAGACTGCCGTGTTTAGAGGAATGATAGGACACAGTATGGTAAACAGTAAAATTCTTCTCTTGCACAAACCGAGGGTCTGGTGGGAACTAGAGGGTCCTCAAGTACCTTTACGACCAGACTGCCTTGCCATTGTGAATAACTTTGTGTTCCTGTTAGGTGGGGAAGAACTGGGGCCAGACGGTGAGTTTCATGCTTCATCCAAAGTATTTAGATATGACCCAAGACAAAACACTTGGTTACGAATGGCAGACATGTCTGTCCCGCGTTCCGAGTTTGCTGTTGGAGTTATTGGGAGGTACGTTTATGCAGTGGCTGGGAGAACCAGGGATGAAACCTTTTATTCAACTGAACGGTATGATATTACTGAAGATAAATGGGAATTTGTAGATCCCTATCCAGTCAATAAATATGGACATGAAGGAACTGTGCTGGGTAACAAGTTGTATATAACTGGTGGAATTACATCGTCTTCAACTTCTAAGCAGGTGTGTGTATTTGATCCCAGTAAAGAAGGGACAGTAGAGCAGCGAACAAGGAGAACTCAAGTGGTCACTAACTGTTGGGAGAACAAATGCAAAATGAATTATGCAAGATGCTTTCACAAAATGATTTCTTACAATGGTAAGCTTTATGTCTTTGGAGGTGTCTGTGTGATCCTCAGGGCTTCCTTTGAATCTCAAGGATGTCCATCTACAGAGGTTTATGACCCTGATACTGATCAGTGGACTATATTGGCTTCTATGCCAATCGGTAGGAGTGGTCATGGTGTAGCTGTTCTGGACAAACAGATAATGGTTCTTGGAGGCCTCTGTTACAATGGTCATTACAGTGACTCAATTCTCACCTTTGATCCAGAGGAAAACAAGTGGAAAGAAGATGAATACCCAAGGATGCCCTGCAAGCTGGATGGCTTACAGGTCTGCAGCTTGCACTTCCCTGAATATGTTTTGGAACACGTTAGACGTTGCAGCTGAAACAGAATAAACACTCTCAGTGAAATATGAAAAGCTGAATCATATTTGTCAGAAAAAAGTAGATCATTCCGAAAGTAATGCCTCCTATTTATTTCCATGGAAACTATGACATATACAAAGAGCACGGTAACATTACTTGATTGAGCAAGTTCTTGGCTGCAAAACGTTATTTTTCACCATAGTCACCACCATGGGCTATGCATTCTCGACAGTAACGAACAAGAGCCTGCATGCTGTGCTTGTGAAAACCTGGACCTGCGGAGCTGACCCATTGTTTCACGGCTGCTGTGATGGCATAGTTCATAGGAAAATGTCCGTGCAGTCTGTCTTTCATCGACTCAAACAAATGGAAATCAGAAGGACCCAAATCCAGGTAATACAATGGATGTGGTGGAACAGTCCAGCTTAGATTGGCAGTGTGATCCACAGTCTTCAAACTAGTATGGGGCATGGAGTTACTGTGTTACAGGAGAAAGGCTGTCTTCTTTTTTGGTTTGTGTCACGTCCCGCCTGTCAGCTAGTTGTCATGGCAACAGCTTTGCACTGCAAGTATTTGAGACATACCAAGCACACCCCAAAAAGTCATAAAGTATTTTTTGTTGATCTTTTACAGCCTGACTCTGGATTGAGCCTTCAGCTTAATCAGCGTTATGATGGAGCAGTCAGAGCTCATGGTTTATCTGGGTTCCAGGAAATCGAGAAGGATCGCTGTTTTTGTATCCCAAAAGACTGTGAACATATTTTACCTGCTGAGGGCTGCATCCTGAACTTTTTTTTTGAGGAATTCATGCTCAATGGACTGCTGTTTTGACACTGGCTCAAAATTTTAACAGCAAATCTCATCATCAGTAATGCAATCCAGAAAACCGTCACTTTCAGCCTTGCACTGGATTCCTGGTCATAACTCACTGATTCACGCAGATGGTCTGATTGAGACACTCTTCATTTCATGATGTGACAGCTGTGTACAACCATCTGGAACATAGCTTGTCTTTCACATCACTTACCACTGCTGAAATGTGCCACCCACTGCCTCACTGTGCTCACATCCACTGTTGATCTCCAGAAACGTTCAGCATGTGTCAGTGAATGTCAGTGGGTGCAATTGTTTCCTGTTTTATTGGAGGAATTCCAGTCACACAGACTTCACACCCACTTCCTCAGACTGCCTGTCTGCTGTCATCTGTCACACGGCGACAAAATGTAATGGACTATTGGAGGGAAAGTTCAACTTCTACTGCTATACCACCACCATCTGCCTCCAACAGTGTGGGCCAACATAATACAATAGGAGGCATTACTTTTGGAGCAGCTAACATAACAATCTAGTTGAATTCCTTCAGAGACATTAGCATGTTGTGTGTAAGGACAACTGCTAAATGCTTAATGGAAACAGGATTTACAGGGAGAATACTTACCAAGTTTCTTAGAAAAGCCAATAGTTGGTCTGATACTGTAAAAGTTGTGGGATTTTTTGTTTTGTTTTGTTTTAACAAATGCAGTTGTAAACAGGGAAAAGAAAATATGTATTTTTGGGTGTGCTTATTCATTTGATAGCATTTCATGTCCATACTGGTTTGATTTTTTGTTTTTTTTGTTTTCCTGTGGCCACGGTAGCAGATTTCTTCTGAAATCAATTGAATTTAACAAAACATTTGTGGAAGGAAGAAAGGCCTGATTGTCTTTTTCTATTGAGCATTGAAGTAGAACTCATAAGCTGTAGTAGGATACAACTAAGTTTAAAAGAACAAAGCTAAAACCATTTTTGTGTTTTATGTTGTGTTTGGATGCTCTTCCCATTAATTGCAAAGTACTCTCACATCTGCGAGGTGTTTCTGTTTTCCCTTAAATACTGTTAACTATAAGCTCAATCTCCTTGCATGTGTTTTTTTCCAAGTTTTGTATATTAGTACTAGTAAGTCTGCCAAAATGTGAATTACACATTTTCTACTGAATTGAAAAAACTTTAACTTTTAAAAAATATTATTATTTAAAACACTATTTCTGTGCTGCCTTCTGTTGTCTGCATTATGTTTGTTGGTAAGTAAAGTATGTACATACACATGCATATACACTGTAAAAAAAAAAAAAAAAAAAAAAAAATCTTTTTACATGCAGCTATATTTAAACCAGTGCAGAAATTCAGCCATATCTGTTAAATTTAAGGTGTAGTTTAATCCATTAATGAGCTAAATAAGTCAAAGTTCTTACATAACTGGAAGCCTCATTTGGTATCAGAATATCTTTAGCATATACTGATTGATTCAGTAACTTTAAAATTCTTATACTGATTTTACGTAATGAACTCTTAATAATTTGTTGTTTTATAAATTATTTTAAAAAACTAAAAACATCTTACCTGAGTTTGTTTTATGTGTGAATGTGCTGCCAGTCTTGTTTTTTTATGAAAATGGAAAATGTCAGTAAGCAAATGCTCACCAGCACTGCTTTGACCCACAGGTATTTTCAGAACTGGATGTACTATAGTGTATTCTCAGCAGTGGCTTTGCTTGTATTCGTATAGAAGTGATAAATCTTTTATTAATAGTAGGGTTTTTTTTAATTATTTGCTGCTGTGAACTACTGTGTTTTGAGTTAGGTGTTTGGATGGCTACTACCATTTGTGTTTCTACAAAAAAAAAATAACAACCTTCATAGCTGTAGCTACTGACCTCATAGTGCCTGAAATGAAATGTGCTGTTCCTGAGGGCTTTTAATAACTCCATTGTGTTAACTTGCAGATATTGGTAAGAATGATTTGCCAAGGTATAAATAATGACAATTCAATTCTTACTTTCTTTAATGTTGTAAAAACAATCACTAATAGAATTCGAAGGAGAAATGTGGGTAACTCAAAGGCTTACACTTAATTCAGGAGTGTAGGGAGAAAATGCTGAAACATGCGCTTGCATCTTCTGTAAAGTCTTATGCTACTTTGCTTTTCTTTAAGCAGTAGACTTAATAGACAGCAGTGCAAATCGACTTTATTCAGCATCTTCCAGTTAAAAATCACTGTAGAAGAGGAATGTACAGTACTCAGGGAGTTCAGAAGAATGCACTTGCAGAGGGACCAAAATCACTGCAAAATGTCCTGTGTTAAAAATAACACCTACTTACCTAAACTAAATTTTAAATCATCAACAGAAGTTAAAACAACGTGTACAACTCCTCATCTATATAATTCATGATTTCTTTGTAGTAATTATGTTCTGGGTTGAGATGTGATCATCTAAATCAGATCAGTAAATCTTTTTTTCTTAAAAAATGATTTATTGAGCATTTTCTTTCTATAAGTTTTAACAGGAAGGAGAATTTATGCCATCATAGCTGTATTAAGGTTATCTATGCCGGTAGTGAGAGGACCAAATACTGATTTTCAGCCTTCTGATGCAGACTAAGGCTTGCTTTTAAATTTAAGTCTTTATGAGTGAGAAATATAATTTATTTTCCTAGTGGTCTAACTTAAAGCCAACTTCATTTATACTAAAACTTCAGTTCTACTGTGAGATTTGTCTGTACATTGTCCTTTGTGGGTGCAGAGATGACCTGATTCCAGTAGGTGCTGGCTGTGTGCAAGTAAAAAGGTGGTTCTGTACCTATCTCAAAGAATATTAGGGCACAAAAAACAAAACAAAGCAAAAAAAACACCTTTTTTCTTTACTATTCTTACTCTTTTTGTCACAACCTCATTTCTTAATAAATGTACGGGGCAGCAAAAATCTAATCCTGCTTGAGTAAGCTTCAAGGGGACTTAACAATACATAGCTCACTCTGAAAGTAATGCCTCCTATTTATATTCATGGAAACTATAACATATACAAGGAGCACAATTTGATAGAGCAAATTCTGATCTACAAAACTACTTTTCACCACAGTCACCACCATTTGCTATGCGTTCTCAACAGTAATGAACAAGAGCATGCATGCCAGGATTGTAAAAATTTGTTGCAGTGGAGGTGACCCACTGTTCCCCAGCATTGAAAGTGTTGCCTATGCAGTCCATCTTTCTTCAGCTTGAACAGATGGAAATCAGAAGTCCCCAAATCCAGACTACATGGTGAGTGGTCCAGCCAAGATTGGCAGTGTGATCCATGGTCTTCAAACAGGTATGGGGCCTGGAGTTACCGTGTAACAGGAGAAAGGTTGTCTTCTTCTCTGGCCTAACTCTGGAAGTTGGAGCCTTCAGCTTAGTCTGCATCATGATGTATGGGTCAGAGTTGATGGTTTGTCCAGATTCCAGGAAATCCAGACAGATCACCTTTCCTATCCCAAAAGGCATTACTGTACTTGCTGAGGACTGTGTCTTGTCTTTTTCTTTGATAGGAAATTCACATCTTGCTGCTCCAAGGACTGCATTTTTGACTCAGTCTCTCAGTGCTGACACCACATCTCATCACTGGTAATGGTGCAGTTGAGGAAACTGTCACCTTCAGCCTCATATTAGTTCAGTAGGTCCTGACAAACTTTCATACAGTGTTCTTCCTGTGTGAGCATTTCTGGCACCCACTTAGTGCAAACTTTGTGATATTTCAACATTACTTCCAACACATTGAAGTAGATACTTATCCTATACAGTTTCCTGATTATAATCTGCAGATTCATGTGGATGAATTTCGTAGTGTGACATCTGTGTGTAGCCATCCGGAATGAGGCTTATCTTCTGTGTCACTCACCACTGCTAAAATGCACCACCTACCACTTCACTGTGCTCATATCCACTGTTGGATCTCCAGAAACGTTCTGCAAGTGTTGTACATTAGTGGGTGCCATTTTTTCCACATGGAGGAATTCAATTTCGCACAATTATTTCACCTGCACTTCCATGTTAGGCTGCCCCTATGCAGTATTTTGTCACACAGCAACAAAAGGGAATGGAATATGGGTGGGAAGGTTCAGCATATACTGCCATACTACCAACATCCACCTCTGATGTTGTAGGCCAGCATAATAAAACAGGAGGCATTACTTTTGGAGCAGCCCTTGTAGCATATGGGATTTTACCACAAGGGCTTGTCTGGGAAATGGATGTAGTTCTGGGAATCTGGTTTTCCATGATTCAAGTGTAGTAAATGGATGTTACTTAAGACTTAATTGGATGTCATGGTAACGATGGAGGTATTTCAAGTTATGTTTCAGGTCTGTATTTAAGCAACTTCTGAGTTTTGTGGGCAAAGCAACTGCTAGTAAAGGCTTTGGTGCATATTGACACTTGAAGCATTAAGAACCAGATCATTTTTAGGTGCTCTGCTTTTAAGTCCCTGTTCAACTCCAGCTGTCTAATTCTGAAAGATACTGTTCAGGATTGTGAAATTCTAGCTTGAACTGTTGGTTAGAGCCTCCATGCAATCTTGTCTTCAAGAAGCTGGCTGTAAACTTTTGAGATTCAGAAATGATTGGAATTTGCTTGGGTTTATAGCACAGGGGTATGTGAGAATGTTTTGTTAATTCATGTTTCTACCATGTTTTTATTGTTTCAAGGATGAATTTGAGGATTATGTTCTCTTTTCCACTGCAGTGGAACTTGTGAAGTAGTTATTTCTGTTATGTTCTATGTCAGAGGGGTACCTTCTACTTTATTGAAAGTTTTGGATTGTTTGGTTTTTGTATTTAGCTCCAGATTGTTAAGTGTTAAAATAAAAACAAAAGTAAAGTGGGTAAAAAGAGGGAGGATTTTAAAAGCATCTTTCATTTGTCAAGAATGTAAGTTGCAATCTTTGATTGGTAAGTTTGAGCGGGGTTTCATCTATTTCCACTCCGCCCTTCCTGCAACACCTGCAAATCAGATCTTGCCTAGATATTTAAAACTTAACATATGACCTCCTTTAAAATTGCAAGCGTACTTGCCTTTTCTTAAGAAAAGGTGAACATAGTGAGTTACAGTCTAGTTAATTCATGCTCATAGCAAAAAAATGATCGGCTTCACTTCTTAATTTAGCATCTAACTCCAGGAAAGAGTTTTATTTCCAAATGAGCCAGAATGGATAAAAAGCATAGTGTTTCTGTGAGTTGATTGAACACTGCCTGTTGCCATTCAGCTTGCTGCTATCTCTGTTTTAATGGAACGGATAATTCTTTTCAGACTACTACGTAAAGAAGAAATAGCTTATTTTTTCCCCATGAGGTGTTGGCAGTGGTTTCATAGTGGGAGGTATTAGGCTGAAAAAAACCTTTTTGAAATTCTTTCCCCTTTAATTCAACTGGAGGGAGGCAGTATGTAATTCTTCTAAGGATCTGCTATTTCAGAAAGCACTGCCAGCGAGAGGGGCTGGTAGCTGTGGTATCACGTACCTGGCAACCTGCTTTTGTTACCTCCTTTGAAACATACGGATGCCCCACTTTCTGCAGTTGTGGCAGCAGACCTGTTCATACTAGTTTTAAGGGTTTGTGACTTTAATATTTCTCTGGTCTCTGAGGCTTGCAGCCATTATTTCTTACAGACCTCCTGCCTTACAAACACAAGGGCTGCCTTTTTTCCTGCCGATAATACAGTACATATTTGCATCAGGAACGAAGCACTGATGTTCAGGAAGTGAAGGATAACATTCAGCAGGTACAAATGTAAAAATGAAAAGAAGAATACTGCTTAGCTCATTATGTCTATTCTTTTGTGAAATGAAGGTACACATTGTGGGGAGACGCAAATGACCCTAAAAATAAATTTATTTCGCCTCTGTAAATGGCAAGGTCTTTTTAGAAATAGAGAAGATCACATTTGTAGAGGTGTTTTGCCTTTTAAAGGTATTTTTCATTAGAAAAGTAGTGAATTGGGCCCCTCACTCTTTTAACGCTTCAAATGCAGGCTTTACACATGTGAAGAGTCCAATATAAGGAATGCATGAAGATCTAAGTTACTTAAAAGAAAGCATAAAGGCACAAACATGATTAAATGCATGTCTAAGTGCTTACAGGGTTTGGTAATCAAAGAAAACATCCAGCCTGTTCTTCATTTAGTAACAAGTACTTGGTGAAGTTACTTCAGTCAGCATGGTTTGTCCCGTTTGGCAGGATGCACTGAAGGAATACGGGGGAGAACAGAATGGGGAGATGCACGTAATCCATTTAGAACAGAGCGTGCCAGTGTCCTGTAGCTAACATGTTGAGGTTTTACTGTTTGTGAAGCAATTTGAAGCTGCTTAAAATAAATATTAGTGACTACTTTTGCATCTGTATTTTATTTTTGGATGTTTGTAAACAGTTTAGACTTTCCCTTTTTGTAGGCAAATGTTATAAAAACAGGCAGGTGGCAGAAAAACCTACTTCTTTGTGCAAAGCTTCACTAGATCGCAACTATCTTTTTATTTCCCAAATTAGAATTAACATTTAGATAGTCTTTTAAAATAGCTTTCCATGGACAAATACCTTTCGATTAATATTGAGTTGGTAGCTAGGGGAAAACCACTTCTATTTGCAGATGGTAGATTTTATTTATGGGTCCGGTAGAGAAAGCTTTGCTGTAAGTCTAGGAGATGCAGTGTTATGTAGGACTGTACTGTAGCTGTGCTTAGGGGATTTTTATTACCTCAGTGGAACACACCTAACTTCTACGTCAGTTACGGGAACAGGTGAAGGGAAGAGTGAGCTATGTTTTTTATTTTAAATATTTTTCCCTATATATTGTTATTTTTTTAGATCTTTTTAAAGTATATTATTATATGCTGGAGAATGCAATTCTGCTATAGTATCCCACTTGTTTCTAGTGTACAATATCAGATTGTTTGTATTGAAAGGAATGTATTTGATAACAGGAAAAGTTATTTTCGAAGTCTGCTGTGTTTATGTCTAGCAATTGGAAATACTTTTCCTATATAAAATTCATGTTATATATATATATATATATATATATGTGACCTCATATGTACATTTGGATTAACTGTCTAATGACTACATCAGGGCTGCTATATACTTATCTGAAAAAATTTAAGATTGCCTCTTTTAAACTGTTTTAAAAAGCCTTTTTTCTTGTCTCTTTTTGGCAGAAGGTAACTTTCCCTAGCTGTGGGTACAGTATGCTCAGACTTGCATTTGTGCTCTATTCAGTTTTTAAACTAAAAAAAAAAAAAAATGTATAAAAATGTGTATAAAGAGAAGTGTAAATAAAATATTTTTAAGCTTTAAACACTCTGCTGTATACTTTGTAATACTTAGTGTAGCGTGCCTGGATTTCAGGACTTCAGAGTTTACTAAGCTAAACAAATCTTCAAAAATGTCTTGTGTTGCTATCATTCATAATGCTGTGTTAAGGATAGCCAATGTCATAGTAACAAGAAAAGTTGGATGTCCTTATATAGTATCACTCTTGTGTCTTTAGCTGTATTTTCCAATCTTCCCCATGTTAATTGCCTAGTACATTCCATCGTACGCTCTGTATTTCAAGCTTGAACCTATGTTCTGTGACTTAATAGTTATATTTGTAACCTAGCATGAAGGCATACATTGAAACAACAACAAATGAGAACTGAAGCTGGCCTTTGGGGTTAGTCTGAGCTGGGAGAAAGATGCTTCAGTCAAATCTATCAAATGCATAGAATCAGGGGCTCTGAAATAACACACATTTACACACTTGGACCTCAAAGTGCCAGAAGTCTAAATCATAATCCTTTAAGTTTTCCATAATGAAGCATTCATGTCAGGATTAATGCCTCAGATTAGGACAACATCCATTACCAAGACGGGAAGGGGTGAGGTAAAACAGGAGAGAGGCTATGATCTTGACTTGCCTTCATGAAGAATCTTCCCTGTCAGTCCCCTGCCACAATTTTCCTTTTTCTGCCACTGTCTGCTCTTCAGCAGCTCTATCTGTCAAAGACCCTGGTTTAAAAATCTGCCATGAAAGTAACTCTGAAGATCTCTCTCTTTTTTTTTTTTTTTTCCTCTCTTTAATCTTGAGTTCTAAAAGTGTTTTAATTTTGTTTTAGTGCATAGGATGATTTAAGACTCTATTTGCATGAAATCGTTTTTCCCCTCCTTCTTTGCTAACTGAATTTGATGCTACACTTAGCGCTGTTTAATGAGAGAATGGTGCAGAAGTGAAATGCATCACAAGAGAAAGAGCCTCTCTTATTTGCAATATTCCCTGTTTTTCATTGAAAAGGAGACCAAATGTTGTGGACTGATACAGCGGAAGAGAAGAAGATGGCAATCATTCCATGCTGTAAATTTATTTATTTTATTTTGTTTGTCTTTTTAGCGTCCTTCATTTGTGAGCCAGGTCATGTTTTTGACAATACCTTTTTGCCATGATACTGGCCAACTTTTCTTTGTTAGCACCTACTTGGTTGATCAAATAACGCATCCATTGTTTCTCTAAAGAGATTAACTGGCTCAAAGTTACTCTTATCAAATTATTCACTGTTTTGGATTACGTTGCTTATTTCTTGGCAATATTTCATTCTTGCATTCAGCTGATTGTGTGACATATAACTAGTTTGGGAAAGGTAATTTTCAATTTTTTTTTTTTTTGTTAGTTATACGTCCTTGTTGACGTGAAATTCTTAATTTTGACAGATGTTCCCCCTTTGTTGCAAATTGTTTTTGTTTGTTTGTTTTTTAATTCTGTCAACTTAATAATTTTGAAAACCGTTGCTTGCTTTTGTTTGCACAGATTCTGAACAGGCTGCCCAGAGAGGTTGTGGATGCCCTGTCCCTGGAGGTGTTCAAGGCCAGGTTGGATGGGGCCCTGGGCAGCCTGGTCTAGTATTCAATGGGGAGGTTGGTGGCCCTGCCTGTGATGAGAGGGGTTGGAGATTCATGATTCTTGAGGTTCCTTCCAACCTGGACCATTTTGTGATTCTGATTCTGTATTTGTTTCTGGGTTCATAACATACTTGTTGATGTATCCCCTCCCTGCCCCCAGCTGTTAACCCATCAACTCTTATTTATTGTGTCATCTTTTCACCAGAGTACCTTCTTGGCCAGTTATTTTCTTCGCACAGGAAAAGTTTTTGCTTGTTCAAGAGAGAGTAAGGAGAACGTGAATAATTTCTTGATTTCATGAGTGCTTTTCACTTCTATATTTGTCCCTTTAGTTGCACTGACAGGTGCTTTGTAAAAATAAACCTCATCCTGGTCTTTGTTTAAGTACCCAGTGACTCTTCAGTCTTCCATCCACATGAAAGAATGTCAGCATTGTGTCTCAGGCTGATGTCACCCATGGTAACAGTTCTTGTAAGGATAAATGTTTAATAAATACCTCTGAATAAAAAATACTATTTTTCTAATGAGATAGACGGCTTCAATTGTTAACCTTTTTACTGCACTATTTAATTTTATGAGATAGAGACATCTTTGACGTAAATTGCCAGCTTTCTTTCCCACACCCACTTTCTGCATATCCTCAGGCACAGTCTAAGTATTGCTTCATTTACTCCTTTTTGTCGTGTAGCTCATCTCATAAGTTTGAGTTAAACTGATCATATAATCCTTTATTCTGTGTGACAGTCTTTTATCTCCTAAAGTCAAATGTGTATGTGATGGGTGTGTTCCTACCTATTTGAGACTTTCTAAGTTTACCATCCCTTCTTTGTCAAAAGAATTGTATGATGCAAGCTGAAACCAAATATTTCACCCATGTGCTTCTGCGTGGTTAAATCTGAAGGGAGGAATTCCAGGATGGTCAGAATATTCCCTCTCAGAATTTACCTTCTCAGATTGCTGAAGTCATCAAAATGCATTTTTGTTTGTGGTGGTGACACTGGTGTCAATACAATGGATGGCTTAAGCACTTCCCTCCATACTGGTGTAGCAATGACCTTCATTCTCACTCCTGGAAAGCAAGGGATTGCTAACTTCTTGCACCTCTCAGAAAGCCCTGCTGGCTGATTTATTCCCAAATTGGAGTCCTAATCATTGGCGTGTTCTTGACAAGCTGTGGATGTTCTGTGAGATTTGCCTTATAACAGCTCTTCTGGCTCTGGCCCTTACAGGTTGTTCTCCTTGGATTTCTTATCTCACAAGGGTGGCAACTTAATACCAAGAAATTACTGTAACTTCCAGTGGCAATTTTTAATAAGACAAACCTAAAGTATTAAAAATTAAGACATTTTACAGTGCAAAACATTGCCCCTTGATTTTCAGTACATTATTGCATCCTGAAAGTCTTACTGTCAAGTAATAGTTTCCCTTTGCTGTTTCTCCTGGATTATCCAAAGCACTGAAAAGAATTGTGCAGTCAGGAAAAAAACAGATTATTGTAATTAACTGAACTACATCTTATATTTTAATGAATATTCATGTTCTTAATGCTAAGAGCTGATCCAATTATTACTAAGAATATCAGAAAATTTTAGCTGATCTCTGAGAGAACTGGATTTTGACTAAGTACTGTTTTCTGAAACCAAGAGGAGTAAGGCTTAACTCTGCATAAGTTAAATAAACTAAATCCTCCAGCCAGAGGAATCTCCATACAAGTTTTGTGACACCCAAATAACCAACTGTACTTCAGAGAAGTTCTGCTCCTAAGCAAGTGCGATAATTACGTACATTCCAGTTTTATGTAAAGCTTTGCAGTACAGTTGGATTTTGTTTTATTTTTTGTAGTTACAATTAATCTATCTGTTCTGCTAAACTTGTTAAACAGGTGTGAGAAGCCATATTTTCATATTTGCAGCTAACCTGTACCATGCAAGATGCAGCACAGCATGTAGTGGTTACCTTCTCCAGCAGTTTCCTTTGTATGTGCGAATGGGTAAGTCCCATGGATTCTCACTGTTAGAAATGTGTGTGGATACTGTTAGAAACATTAAAATACAATTGGTATTTGGGTAAATAAAGTGCTACGTTTTGTGTTTATATAGATAGATACTGAAGTTAATACCTCATTTGCCAATAAATAGAAAGATAGATAAATACATTTTCCTGCTAAGAAATTCAGCAGTACTGTGAAAATAACTTTTTTATTAAGATGAAAAGATTTGATGTAGTTAAAATCTTAGATACTGGTAACCGCTGTAAGACATTTTACATTCTAGCTGCAGTTAACATCCTAAATGTAACCAGCTCAATAGAAATTTGAGATGCATTTAAATTTTGAAGATCTGGATTTTGTTGTGACGAGTGCTGAGAAGCATAAAAAAAGTCTATCAGTTTATGTCCTCACTGCTACTAGTAGTACTACAACTGTGCACCTTTTAGCTGACATTTCTGCTGGTAATATCAGCAGCTTGTTAGCAGAAGAATTGTTCATCAGTGCTGGGATGGTGTAATTAAAAATGTGGAACTCGAGCTGCAGTAAGAAGTCAAAGATCTGGATTATGGAAGGAACACTGCAGTGTTTAACTGTGGTGCTGTCAACAGTGAAACTCAACTCAATCATATTACACTTCTTTTGCAGGATACGTTTATCTGTTTTACCTGTCACCTCTCAGGATTTAGACAGCACCAAGTATGTTTTGGAAGCTCTTAGAACGTGACAAAGTTGATGACAGCATGTGCTAAAATGCAGAAGTGCCTTTGATGCAGTTAAAGGTAGGTCAGTGGGAAAGCATGAAGAAATCTGCAATGGCATCTGTCCTTAGTTTTCCGTTTAGTTATTCAATGTATTGCTACAAACCTTGTAGATTCCAAGTAGCAACTCTGAGAAGCATTACATTCAGAATGCTTTAAAAAATACTCACATTTAAGAATGAAAAGCAAAAGCTCAAGGTAAGCTTAACTCCAGATTAAAGAAAAAAAAAACTATTAAACACAAAAATGATAAACACTTTTTGTTTTTTGTTTGTTTGTTTTTTCAAACTGGCGAATGAGTAATACAGAATTAAATAGGATGCTTATGAGTATCCAAACTATACTCTCTTCAGAAAGGTCCATCATTGCACACCCCTATGAAAAAGCTGAATTGGCTGTCTGTAACAATTTTACTAAAAGTCACATGAACGACTGCGTGTTTTGGAGACCTGTCTGGCAAAGCTGTATACTTGATGTGTCCCATCTGACTGTGTTTTGTGCAGAATATTTAGAAAGCCTACCAAAATATACAGCCACTTTCAGTTCAGTTTGTTGGAGCCTTTATAGTTGTGTATTTAACAACATACTTTCAAAGTAACTTGAAAGGAAAAGAGATCTGCCAAACAGTTAAAGTTAAAACATATAAAACTGTGGTAGGAGGCAGAAAAGCAGAGCGTTCTACAAAGATTTTAGAAGTTAGTTTTAAACAGGCTGGCAAAACAGTAGTGACAAGTCATGGCATTAGAAATTTCATTTTAGTGAAGGTGCATGGAAAAAATATGTTTTAAAAAATATACAAGATTTATCATCATAGGAGAGCACCAAAATAAGCTAGCTTTTTGGGTTGGTAATGTTTTCCAGTGATCAGTGTCACTAGTTAATTGCACTGATATTTAATAAGTAGATGTTACAAGCTCAGATTTTAACAAGAATGTGCAACAAATCAATTTTTTTCTACCAAACCTCTTAATATGTGCCAAATAAATACCTGTTGTGCTGCTAGTAAAGGATTGTTTCTGTCTTACTGGAAAAAAATCAGCTGTAAATAACAATCTAATACAGCATTAAGAAGGATCAGACTGGAAGGCAAAAGATAAGTTTCTTAAATTATATTTCGGCCTGGATTGGCACAGTTTATGAGCTGTTACAACATCTTCAATATTCTCTGAGTTGTAGCTTTCTAAACGAAATATTTATTTCACAAGTATTTAGAAAAGCTATTTACCAAGGACAGGGAAAGGTACTGCATGTGAAATTAAACTCTAGCTTGGTACAGGTTCTTACCTAACATTAGAAACAGCTGTGAGCTCATTGGGTCAAAGACTTTTATTCTGTAGCCTCAGCTGCAGAAACTTCAGTTTCTTTTGAAGTCTGTCTGACAGTGGTTTGGGCTGTGCACAATCCATTATGTCACACGTTATCACTGTCCTAGAGAAATTTTGCAGACACCCTTCTCTGGCAGTTATTCCTGCCACCAAAATATACAGGGGTTTCATCCAGATTACTGATAGAATGCAAAGAACAGTATACATACATGAAAATGAATGCATTTTTATTGGTCTTATCTATAAAGGTTTTCCCATTCTTTTCAATCTGTCATATCAGTCACTTAATAGATAAACTTCCACTTGAAACAAAAAGTGCATTCAATACTAGAGCTGATAAAATCATGTGTATCAGAAGTTTTTGTAAAACAACTCTTTGTTCTTTATGTATTAATGTATCAATAATTGCTGTGTAGTCACTGCATATAAGTCAATCACAAAAATACATATTTGTAACATAGATACCATTGATGAATAAAATATATCAAAAAAAAATGCGCCTGCTTTACAAACTGCCCAGTCACTCTGCACGCTCACAAAACTATCAAAGAATACTGGAAACCACTTTTCCAGAAATGTTTGCCATACTCTGATGGCTTATTTCCCTCATGTGTAGCTGACTGCACAAGTACAATTCAATGGTGAAAGAGGCCCATTAGTATTCTTTAATCAGAGGTCATTTAGATGCAACTGAACATCAACTAACATTGTAGATACAAGTCTTGTTCAAGAGGGAATGTTTATAACCAAACCTGTAATAATAGATCTAAAAACATTTCTTACACGCATGTCATTTTTCACTGTAGCAATACCTGTTATCTGTAATCAATACCTGTTATTAGTTTTGGTACTGAAACTTGTACCACTTGTTTGAAATACTTCCAATATCTCATTAACTTGCAAGCATTACCCCCTGCCTGTAAAATACAAAAGAAAAATATGATAAAGCTTTAAAAAGAAAAGGCGGGCACAACCTGCAGTCTTCTTACTTCACCTCTGACAATGGCTCCTAACAATAGTTGAATCTATCAGCGAATAAGGACTGTGCTATTTTTACAATCAGCACATTGAGAAGCGTTGTCCAGTTGTATTATATGAGCTTTAAACATCCCCATTCATCAGGAAAATATTTATTCTTGCTTCACCTGGTTCCATTAAGTCTATAAATAGATTGCAATAAACAAATATAGGAACTTTCTCTAGGAGGGAACAAAAAAAAACTGTAATCACAAAGAAAATCTACAACTGTGAGGTATGTGGCTCATCTGTCTTTCCACAATCTGCTTCCTGATTAACCATTTACTATTGTGTTCTTTGGGTGCTTTGTCTTTTAGGTATTAATTCTTTTTGATATTTTCTGCAGGACTAATTGTCTTCATGTTCTAAAAGCAATACTAAATATTTTAAATTATTGTAATTTTTGGACTTGAAAAAAATAATGCATAGAAGATCCATATTATTTTCTCCAATTTCTTATTAGTGTGTCTAAATTAGAAGTGTAGAATCATAGAATCAATACGGTTGGAAAAGACTTCTACTAAGATCACCTAGTCCAACTCTCAACACATCCCCACAGTGCCCATTAACATGTTTCTTGTACACCTCCAGGGACTCCACCACTTCTTGGGCAGCCTAATCCAGTGCTTCACCACTCTTTCTAACTGTTTCCTAATATCCAAGCTGCAACTCTCTTGGCACAACTTAAGCCCGTTGCCTCTAATTCTATCAGTAGTTACCTGGGATAAGAAGCCAACCCCCATCTCGCGTTGGTTTCTCTCCCAGTCCCAGGAAAAAGGACTGGATAGATCCAAGAGCTCATTTCAAAGCAGAACACAGGTGCTCATAACACCCCCTGGTGGTGCTCACGTTCACTCCATTCCTGGGCAGCAAAGGTTCCTGTCGGATCTTAGAAGTTAAGCAGCCAGTCCCCCTTCACACCAAGTCGTGGCAGCATGCCTTCACAACAGAACTGCAATGGTAAATGTATGGCACAGCACCTGCATTTTCTATACATAACAGTTACTCCCAACAAGGAATACAGACAAACGCTCTAAAACATCTTTCTGTATTAAAGAGGTTTTTCCATTACTAGCTAAGAATTAACTGTATTCTGTGAAGGCATGAAACTTGTTTGCATTTGAATTGTGTTACTATGTGAGCATGATTAAACAGAATAAGTATCTACCAAAGTGTTAAAAATAACAAGTACTGAGATCCTAGTAATTGATCAGAAAGTGATGACACATGAATATGAACTAAATCACCTCATTTGATTGACTCATTATTCTTTGCCCATTATTGCTGCCTTGGCTTTGAGGGGTGTGAAAACTCTTTAAAGCAGTGGAAGGTGGAAGCTCCTGACCAGCAAATCTGAAGGAGCAAAGAACACAGCTAATTAACTGATAACGTGGGAAGAGATTTCCCATTATTTAAATCAGAGTGCAGCATTGTTTTAGTTTATCTTAATTGAAGGGAGTTTAGTATTTATTATTCCAGGTACAGCTGAATAACAAACCAAACAGTGTAGGCGTAACGGTCTGAACAGTCTGGATGATTGTCTTTGAGGCGAGCAGTGACAACAACCACCCAAGACACCATTTCTCAGCCACTCCCGCCTTCCTACTCCCAGCCCCTCTCCACCCACTGCGCAGGCGCTACCCGCTGCCCTGCCCATGACATGGCGGCAGCGGATCTGCGCATGCGCCTTCGGACAGCGCCGTAACGTAGGCCCCGAGCGGCCGCTCATCGGTGGTTGTAGCGGCGCGCTGACAACGTCATCACAACGCGACGACGCTCTGTTTACGTCATAACTGCGACGCGGCTGGCGGGGGAAGCGGTAGCCGGGTGGCACCATGCTCAAGGTGAGGGAGCCGTTGGTGGCCGTCACTGCCTAGCGCGCGTCCGCCTGCTCCGCCACCGAGCCCCCCGGCTGCCCGTCTCCACTCCTCAGCGTCTCTCCTCGGCCCGGCCCCGCATTTCCCGCCAGCCCTCCCTACGGCCTCCCCAGCCCCAACCGAACCTCGCAGCGGCGAGGAGACGGCGTGGCTGCGGGCGGGAGGGTGGGCGGGAGGCGCGGGGATCCTCAAGGCGGGCGGCGCAGCGCGGTGAGGCCGGCAGGAGGCGCCCTTGGAGCTCGGGCGGGCGCGGAGCTCGGCGATGCGGGCTGATAACGTGTGTGCACGCGTTGCTTATGACTGTTGTGCTTCTGCTCTGCTGCCTTGGGAAAGGCTGCCCGGGGCAGCGGTGGAGTCATTGTCTGTGGTGGTGGTGGTGACTGAGAACCATGTCGATGTGGCAGTAAGGGATGTAGTTAGTGGGCATGCTGCGGGCAGGTTGGACTAGATGCTTTTGTCTTATCCAGTCCTAATGATTCTGAGACTCTGATTCTATGTAGTAACATCATATGCTAGGGCAAATATCAGCCTTCCTAAAAGGTACAGTGAAGGAATCTTTCTGTTATGTTCTTCCTCACCTTTGATAAGTTGATAACGATGATAACAAGTAAAACACAAAACCATAGATGTGAGGAAAAATATGGTATGACTTCTCTTTAATTTTTTACTCATCTTCTGTCACTTGTTTTGCGAACTAATATGCAATTTATTCCTCCTATTGGGGTTTGTGGTTAAGAACTCGGGGGGGGGGGGGGGGGGGCAGGGTGGAGCCAGGAGGCTGCCCAGAGAGGCTGTGGATGCCCTGTCCCTGGGGGTGTTCAAGGCCAGATTGGATGGGGCCATGGGCAGCCTGGTCTGGTATTAAATGGGGAGGTTGGTGGCCCTGCATGTAGCAGGGGAGCTTTGAAATTCATGATCCTTGAGGTCCCTTCCAACTCAGGCCATTCTATGATCGCTTTCGCCTTGAGATATCTTATATTTTTTTGAAATGTGATTTCCTTTTCCACTCAGATTTTTAGATATAATTTGCTTAGGAGTGTTCTGGTGTCTTCAGATAAAGTTTATTTCTTCAGTCGGAAACTTTTTTTTTTCTTTAAAGTAAATACAGAGCACTGCACAGCACCCAGACAGAGCCTAATGTACTTTTTTGGTATCAACTAAACAGCTGTAAGACAGGCCAACTGAAGGCACAGCTCTACCAAAATGTGATACCAAACCAGTTGGTTTGACAATACATGGTTAATACGGAGCTAAGACTTGAAGTTCAAATGTAGGCTTTGGGAGCAGGAGGCAGAACTGCTCATCTCTCACACTGGTAAATATGAGATTTATTGTGCTTGTATGTATATATGGTACTAGATTACTGCTTATATTTATCCTGGGAAATAGTCAATATAGAGGGCCATTCCTGTGTAGCTTAGACATTAAGGAGAGCTTGCTCTCAGACTTCTAATGGTTAATATGTAAATATGAAACCGTCAAAGACTTCCTGCACTTCTGTCTTATGATTAAGTGAGTAGTTGTGTGGTCAGTGAGATCTCTTTGAGGAAATCAGGATTGTTCCATCCTTATGCTCCACGGCTTGCATACTTATATGGAAAACTGAGGTAATGTTGAAGCATTTTGGACTTGTTACTTCTGCTGGTGACGATTAGAACATAAGTAGTGTTTGGAGCAGGAGAACCTTGCTTACTGTGTAATGCAGCAGACTGGATTTGTTTATCGTGATGAAACAAATTATGCTATTAATTCTGGTATTATTTCGTGATGTTGCTGGGTTTTGTTGTTATTTTAATACAGTAAACACTTGGGGAAACATTACTTGAAAAATGTGCATGTGTTTATTTCATATAACAAACTTTTCCCATATTTGGGAATTAAACTTTAGATACTTGTCTCTGTGCCTTTCCTTGAAGTTGTTTTTTAGTTTGAAATCACTTTGGTAAAAGTGGATGGGTATCTTGATATCTTTTCTAGCCATGCGTTTTATTCTTAAGCATTTGAAAAATCCCAGGAAGTAATATTTTACTGAAAGCGTATTTCTCTGAATGAAAATGCATTTCAAATCTTTGCCTTTTCAGTGAGAGAACAGCTTTGCAGTGAAAAAAGGCAAGAATGAGAAAATATGTTCTGCAATTATGAATGGTTAGTGGTGTTTGTGCATCTTGGCTAATGGGAGGATGTAAAAAGTCTCTAAGCATCCGTACTGCAGATTGCTCCCGTCTTTCCTTGGCTCTGAACAGAGCTGACCCAGTCTTTGTGGTGTTCCATTATAATGCTGTAATAATGTGTCTGTAAATACAAGTAGAGAAAAACTTCACTTTTAAGTAAGTTTTTCAATACCTTTTGATCCATCAGATCCCTCGTGTTTTTCTTCTGAGAAGCGATCCTATGACCTGGTTCTTGTGCTGCCTTCTCCTTCTTTATCCTCCCTTCTCTGGCTGCATGGCCCTCTGGTGCTTGTCAGCACAAATATGCTCATAGGTTCAACTTGATGACCACCTGTGCAGGACTGACCTGGCCAAATGGGTTAGGATGGTTGCCTCACTGTAGAGGCGTCCGCCACCAAAGCAAGACTGCTGGGAATGGATGCTGTGGGCAGAGCAAGGCCTAGCTGTAACTGCTGCACAACCAAAGCACAGGCTTATCAGAGCAGAAATGAGAGCATGAGACACTGAAAGGTTTCCTGTTGAACTGCATTTATTGAGTAAAGCATTGCTGTTAATAAGGAGATGTGTCTGTTGGAAAATGCACATTCTTGTTTCATTACATGGCCAATATTTTTATCTTCTATTTTGTTGTTGTTGTTAAGGTGTTCTCTTCTGTAAAGAAATGCAATTCAGGTCAAGAATGTAGGAAGAATTATGTTCACCTTCATTGAGGTGGTTGTGTTGTGTGGCTTGAATCTGAGGTATTCAAACTCAGTCACATCTCTCCTACAAAGGCAGGCTGAGAGAGCTGGAGAGAAGGCCCAAGGGCGACCTCACTGTGGCCTTCCAGTATTTAAGGGGAGCTTATAAGGAGGAGGGAAATCAACTTTTTAGGTGGGTAGATAGTGATAAGATAAGGGGGTGTGGTTTCAAGCTAAAAGAGGGAAGATTTAGTTAAATGTTGGGGAAAATTTTCTCTGGGAATCAGAGAATCGTTTGAGTTGGAAGGGACCTTAAAGGTCATCTAGTCCCCTGCAATGAACAGGGACACCAGAAGCTAGATCAGAGTGTTCAGAGCCCAATCCAGCCTGACCTTAAGTGTCTCCAGGGATATGGGACATTCACCACTTCTGTGGGCAACCTGTGCCAGTGCTTCACCAGAGTAGCTGTGGTGCCCCATTCCTGGAGACGCTCATATTCTTAGGATTTATACTGACAAGGTTGACAAATGTGGGAGAAAACAGAAGATCTTTTGTGAGATGGAAGCTTTTATAGTTCCTTTAGTGCTAGGCTTTTCTAAATACCATCCTAATATTCGAGATGTTATCACATGGGTGCCTGACAGCATTAGATACTGCACTGCTGACTTCCCCCTCTCTCCTGACTTCCATGTTAATTTGTTGTTTATCATCTACTGGGCCATGTATATGGTCTACATGGGTGGGATGTATTCAAACATGTTTGCATTCTGTTTGAACTTACAGATATGTTTGTCTTCTCCTAATGTTTCTAGGTAATTCGGCTGGGGGCCACCCCAGTAAGCCTGAGCTTGCTTTCTATCCAGGTTTATGCTGCTGCTTCAGAGAAGGAAACATCCAAAAAAGAGTTGCTGAAAATTGATGAGGTAAGTATGGTTAGAGCAGCTAGCATTCTATCTATACAGAAAACCTGCAGCATTCTGAAAGATGTTATATTTGATGTGTAAAACTTATTTAGGTACTTCTCTTTACGTTTTGTATTCCTACCTTTAAACTTGCTTCTCAGTTTTCAGCATTAGAGGCATTGATGTGACTGTGCTTCTTTTACCCAGGGCTGCATCTGATGCTCTCTGCTTGACAGCATAGACTTGTCTGTGTGCAAGTCTTTTTTGTGTTGAAGCCTTCTCTTCTTCATTCAGAAATTACCTTTTCCCATTTGTAGTCTTACTGTGGTCATGTTTAAAATCCACAGGACTGTTTTTAATCTAAGTAACACCATATGTACAAGTATGAATAAACAGTGTTGGAAAACTGTAATAAAATTTCATTTGTGTTTTCCAATAAAACAGGAAAATCAAAAGATTTTGTTTTTAAAAACACAGTAGTTTATTCTCTTTTTTTCAGGTGAAATTTTTTCTTGGTGAAGTTTAGTCCTGGTCATCGTAGCCTACAGGCTAGACTGTCTATGCCTGGAATTATACCCGTTTTCCCTGCCTCGCAGCATTCAGGCGTAACTAACAACTAACATGAAAAGTAATGATAATAACTACCTGCTGCTTTATTTCTTCTCTAAAGTGTTACAGATGTTTTGGCTGTTTCGTAAGGAGAGATCTAGAACACACTGTTGAGCAGTTGTGTAACTATTCACTGGCATCGTTGCATAGGCTTGGAACAGCCTCCAACATCAAAAAGGTGTATTTTTGTAGTTCATAACCAAATATAGCTTTATGGCTACCTTAAAATATTAAGTACTTCAACCCAAGCTTAAGTGTTCCATGAGCAGTAAAACAAAGCATAACATATATGTGTGTGCGTGGATCATCTGTGTGCATCTGCATCAGCAGCTCCCATGGGCAGTCTGAGAGGAGCAGCTGAAGCGGCCTCCTGACTTCATGTTGGTGATCATAGCCTGGGCCTCTGCGTGCCCCGTGCCACACTGGTGTGACTCAGTGATGAGGCAGCAAGCTGACATTACGTATGTGCTGAGTCACTGGCTTGCCAACCAGCAGCAGAGCAGAATGTGCAGCACTGGGTTTCTGGCTGCTGTCCTGGGCATTCACAGCCTATGTTCATTTCAAACTAGGCAGCTGTCCAGTTTCATAAAATGTATGGGAATTTCATTCTCTCTGAGACTTCTGTTCTGCTGTCAGGCACGTCCATTGGGGTTTCTGTTGGGGTCAAAGTTAGAATGGTTTTGAGTATGATAGCAAGAGATGACCGCATTTCCCGAGGAAATGAAACTTAAGATGTTTGTCTTTTAAAATATTATGGGAAATCCAATTGCACGAATTGTCAGATTGTATCCTACTAAGGTTAGTTATGAAAGAGATGGCATTGTTTTCCAACTTGAAATGATGCTAGCTATGCTGCTTAATGTTAGCTGAGAATAAACTACCAAAGCAAATGTGGTATAAAATAAAAATATCTCACTGTAAACATTTGTGCAGTGTATAAACCACTAGGAACAGGAACAGTTTTTGTTTTGATCTGAACTTTACTGCTGGGAGAATAGACTTTGGTCTTTCAATGGAGTGCTACAGTCTTGAATGTGTTAAGGTGACTGTAATAAATACGTTGTGATGCAAAACTCTCAACACTGTGTTTCTGAATCTACCATGTGAGGATGCTCACTACTCTTCAGATTTCTATTTGCTCAGACGTGTGGTGCTATTAATTCTGACAGTTGCTGATGTGATTAATGACTGCAGCGTTGGGATGTAGCACCATTTTCCTGCTCAGTAATAGCCAAATTTGTATTGGATGTTACCCATGTTAGAAACAACTAAAACTCTTTAATGATGGCTTGTGCAAATATAGAAAATTATCAACTGTGATTTCAGAGTGTATTAACTGGGAACCAGAGGCGCTGATTAAGACCAGAATCATTTTTCACTATTACGTTTTGTATTCTTATTGACTAGTTTAATATTAATCTATAACTTGTGACTGGAATCATATAGCAACTATGGATGAATTGCATAGCAATTAGAAGTCATCTTCATCACATGTATAATTAAACTGTGTTCATAATGGTTGTCTCAAAGCTGTACCTGAATTTTTATTGCACATTGTTCATATAGTAACCACCATGTTAGATGTTCTCTGGTTAGACTGTTTGTACTGTAAGAACTTATTTACAGTTACACCTTTGTTTTTAACCTCTTCTTTGCTAATATTCACAGCTGTCACTCTACTCCTCTCCAGCTCGTGAGACTAAATATGTGGAGAATCCACAAACCCAATTGGAGGAGGGGGTTTCACAGTTACGGCATGCTATGGAGCCATACACAGCCTGGTGTCAGGTATCATGGTCCTGTGTTGCATCTGGTAGTGCTTTGGTGGTAAGGGTGGAGGTTGGGTTCTGGTTTTAGGCACGGAATTAATAGATAGCAACAAAGCATTTTTAGGAAGAAAATAACATCTATGCAACTATTTTTTTCAAAATGCTGCATATCTTAGTATTTTCCACAAGCTAGCCTGTGTTTATTCCTTATCACACAACCTATTTTTTCTTTCTGTTAATTAATCCCCTACTTTTTCATACGTTCTGCTCCAAAAAATTGACTGGCTAAAGCTTAGAATTACTGTCTGTAATATTCTGCGTTAACTTTCATGGAATAGTTATAAGGGAACAGAGTTACTTGAGAGGCTGATGATCAACTTCATAAACCGAGAATCAATTGTTATTGTTGAAAGTGCTGATGTCTCCACAAACAAATCTTCTCCTAAGTTTTATTTACTTACAACAGGAAAACTTGCTGTTTTGGAGTTGTTTTTTTTTTTAAAGTTTACTTTCTAATGTTTGTAAAATGATTTATTTACTTATTTTAGGGTAGCATTATCTGTAAAGGGAACTTTCTGTGCAGAGAGCATTACAAAGGTTTTTGAGGTGCTCTCACCTCAGTGATAAAACTAGATACTGGAAACTAATCTTTTTAACTAAAAATCTGGTCAAGTACATTAATAATGTAAAATCATGTTTGCTCTTTTATAGCAGGCCTTTAGACTTGCTAATAAAACCTGAACATTTTGTTTAGTACAATTAATTAGCTGCCCATTCTCTTATATAGAAGTTTGAAAGCTTGTTATATAACATCACAAGTTGTGATATATCTGGATTTGGTACTGTCCTGTGATTCACGAGGACAGCAGAATGATAAATTGGTATTTTGCATTCTCAAGCAGTGTGTTTTGCAGGCAGCTGTACTGAATTGCCCTCATTGCAACTATGACACATTACAACTTTGTAAAAACAGAAAGAAAAAAAAAAAGTTTTAAAAATCAGTATTTACTGAACTGGAATATTGAGAGCAGGAACTTGGCTCTCCAGAAGAGCAAAAATCCCTTAGCTGCTACTCAGCATCAAACCTGGCCTCTGGGCCTTACCCTGAAACTAGCTTTTATATTTTGGTTAGGCATCATGTTTATAATAAACATTCATGCAATACAAGAGTAGTCATTGGAGCAAAGCTGATAGCAAAGATCTTTGTAATGAAGGTTTAAGTTATTGATATTAGAGTACTGAGCTGTATGATGGCCCAGGGAGTGTTGAAGGTTACTTCTGAAGCAAGGGCATCCTTGTCATCTGGTTGCCTCTTGGCAGCTGTACGTGTTTCTCTGCTTTGCAAACTCACAACTGTGAATCCTCTTGTTAAGCTGCAAACTGTTTCTCATGTTCTGCATAAACAGCCAAAATGTTCAGATCAGGGTGTCCTTCCTACCTAGACGTTCTCTGTTGTGGTACTGACTGTTAATGTACCAAAACATTTTGCAGAAATATTCAGAGTTTCTCAGACTAGTGATGCGTTTCTAAAGTGCCATCATCAAGTAGAAGTGCTACCTCCAGTTTTGAAGATGATGGGTGACTCTCTGTTTAGAGTTCTCTAATTTAGTTAGAGTTCTGGCCTCTAATTCCCTCTTGGGTTACCTGTGGTAATTCTGAGGTGAAATTTGAGATAAATTGAGTTGGCTGATTAGAGTGATTGCTCGTAAGCTCTGAACACTGCTTTGTGTCTTGCTGGCCTGATGTCTTCTCATTTGCCTTTTTTTTTTTTTTTTTTGACTGGATGGTGGTCATGTACATAAAACATGCTGTTCTGTTTACATACAACAAACCATTTCCTGGCAGTGGTTTACTGACTCATTCTATGAAGAGAACATGTAGCCTGTATGGGCCTGGGATCATCTTGCTTGCTTAACCATAGTCAGAGTTAATTTGGGTTTTTACCCCAGATATGCTAAAGAAAATCATCTTTTAGTTATCTCACAACTGCCTTTAAAAACACAACCCACATTATCGAGGAAATTGATTATATTCATAATTTTACTTTTCTAAAATTACTTGCTTAACCCTATGGGAAACAATTCAAAACACAGATACAGAAATGAGCCGGTTTTGTGTGAGCTGTGATAGATCAGAGTTGCTTAGCCTATGTGGTCCTTAGAACATTGTGTGTTTGTTGTTTTCTTCACTGGCTTTTAATAACAACACCCATTTAAGTTTGTTGTGTGTCACATGCTAACACCTCTTTTTTTTTTTTCCACAAGTTTTTGTTAGGTCACTGTTGGCAGTGAGGAAATGGAAGTTCTTCTAAAGATGATATCCATGTGCAGTATCTCAAACAAATGCTGTTCCACAGATAGAGCTCAAGCAGTGTTGCAAGACCATTCTCTTCTTTAGCTTTGGGCATACATGTTAATGAACCTGTTCCCTAATTAATGAATAGTCTTATACTGTCTAACTTGTTAATATTAATATTTCACTTAATAGCAATTAGCAAGGCTATTCTTACTCAGTTTTTTTTTATTTGATAAAACATGATGTGAACTCTGCGTGTGTGTATATGTATATATATCTATATCTGCATGTCTGTTATGTCTTGTATATTTTCAGTCCAAGAAAAACCTTGCTTTGATAAGGTACCCTTCAATCTACTTAGGACAGTGTACCAACATCTCTTTTCTCCAAGTCACCTCAAAAATTCATTTTTGTTTGATATAGTTTCTTGAAAAGAGTAATGTATCACCTTGCAAAACAAGCTATGTCTCCCCCTGTAAAGCACTAGGAAAGAGTTTGTTGCAGTACTGTACTTGCCTCCCTTGCATTTACTCAAGTGCTTTTGCAATGACTGCATACACTGAGAAACCTGAAATTCTCTCTCCAAATAATTTGGATATGTGATCAGGAAATCAGTGAAATATTGAAGAAGACTCCTATGTTTTGAGATACTGTGTGTAATCTCCATCCAAAGACCACTTGGAGGAAAAAATATGTATGCTAGCTTAACCCCACAATAAGTGAATGGAGAAGTGGGAATAAAAATAAGTAGCTTTCTTAAGATGGGTAAAATTGAAACTGTGAAATTGTTCCATTTTTCCTTGGTTTCTTTGCTGGCTTTATGTGTTATTATAAAAACAATGCATGTTTTTTTTTTTCCTCTATTTTTTATTGAATAAAAAGATCTACAGGTAGGTTTTACAGGTCCAAAACTACAAAGGCATTATAGTTAGTTTAACCAGGAGGCTCCATTAGGGACCCAACAGTTTTTTGTTCTTTTTTTTTTTCAGTGAAAATCTATAGTTAGTTAGTGTTTCATCTAATTGGTATCTATTTACCATTGTTTTCTTTTCTTTTCTTTTTTTTTTAGGATCTTTATGCCAAAGCTATGCCCAAATTAGAAAAAGCTGTTGAGCATGGTAGAGGTAAATCAGTTTAGTTTTCTTAACTAGCAATTTAAAATGTAGGACTGTACTGTACCTATCATCAGAAGGGAATTTCACTAAGAATCATTGTGTATGGTTTTCTTAATCCACTTGAGACTACTTTTCTGTGCACAGTAGATCAATTTAAATTTCCTTTTCTAAACAGCTAGCGTCTGAGACCTGCATCTATCATAACCAATAGCATTAAGAGTGGCACATAAGGAAGAAAAAACTGACAAAGTATTCCCAACCTAAACCAAGCATAATATATTAATATTTGCTTGACTCAGCCCAGTAACTGAAATTTATCTTGTACTGGTTTATTTCCTTGAATCTCCTAAGAATTTTGAACTAATTCAAAGTAATTTATTGTTCATTTTTGAATGTTTTGGAAGCATCATATGTGGTCTCATTGAGACTGGGCGTGGATGCTATCTAGGACTCCTTTCAGATACTGCACCTCTTTTCCCTTCCTGAATTCAACAGTCTCAGTGTCTTGATCTCTTTAATGGCAGGTTTTTCATCTTCCATCAGATTCCCATCTTGGAGTGAGCTTTGTTTTTGCCGTGTTCTTCCTTTGATCTGTGATTTGTTTTTTGTACAGTGTTTCACTGAAACTAATACTTGTCGTCATGTAAATGCAATAATCTATTTTGTAAAGGATTTTAAACATTAATTTGAAAAGGTTATAATCAACATGCAAAAGAGCAAAGCAAAGCAGACGGCCTGGTAGCAAAGGCAAAATCGTCTATGAAAACTGGTAAATACAATACAATATTCAGTTTCATTCATGTGTCACTAGAGAAGATCTCAAAGGCTTTGAATTTTATGCCAGCAGATCTAAAATGTGCATGATAGTTAAATGTGTTTTGATAACTCTGTTTTGTAACAATCGCCAGCGTATATTGATGATTTCTTATCACAGAAACACTTTCACATTACATTAATGCACTGTGCTCTGACTTCTTTTCAGAGGGCTGTGAATTTCTGCAAAACCCCCCTGCTGGATTTTATCCAAGGCTCGGTGTGATAGGTTTTGCTGGAATTCTTGGATTGTTTCTTGCCAGAGGTTAGTGGGAACCTTTTGAACTGCTTATGGTAAAATTTGGGAGAAAACATTTATTTGTGGGATTCTTTCTTATTACTAATTTTTAAGTGTGACACATGAGATCTGATTTAATTGTACAAGCATGTTTCTACAGTACTCTTCAAATTATACAGAACCTTCTTGTAAAAGGTGTATATAACCATTAATTAATGTTTATGAATATTGTATCTGTTACTGGACTCTGGCCTTTGATCCACTTCAATTCTAGCTTAGTATAACAAAAGTAGGAAAGGAATTTATTTTTTTTCTTAGCCAAAAAATCTTTTTTAGTTCCTGATCGCATACATAAGTTACTGTAGAGAACTACAGAGTTAGTTTCATCGCACTAGCTGAAGAAAGGAATACGTTTTTACTTTCACAGAAATAAATGTAAATGTTACAAATGTTAAGAAATGTTAATTATGAACAAATATTTTGTATTTGTCATGGAATATTGTATTGTAGTGGAAAGAAGTAAAACAAGGTGAATACTTTTTGGTACTGGAACTACGAAGTTGCAGAACTGAAACACTAGAGAGGGCTCCCTTTAGATAAAAGTACACCTCAGCAGACTCCATGTGTGTTGAAGAAATAAAGCATACGCATGGCTATTTGGAAATAATTCTATGAATATATACATTCATATTTGTACTCCTTAGAAGATTTAATAATGCTTTCTTTTCTGGTGTGGGCATTTTCATGACAATCAAGATCTCTGTCTTAATCCATTTGACATTTCTCTTCAAACTCCTGCTTCTTGAGTTACACAATTATGAATGATATCAGTTTCCAGTTGTTTGTAGCAGAATTATGAAAAACATCAAGATCGTGGGGGGGAAAAAAAAGTATTGAGACTGAATCTGAAAAATAAGGTCCTAAGTTTAACAAAAACTAAAATCCCATGTAGCACAAATATCTGAGTGCATTTTTATCTAGTTGGAGCTTGAGGTCCCTTCCAACCCAAGCCTTTCTATATTGTTATAACTAAAAACACCAACTGTTACTAGACATATATATGACTTTGCACATAGAAAAGGCTATTCAATGAGAAACAGAATTACTGAATCCTGACTCCAGTATGTCTCTTTTGTGACCTCATTTCCCTTTTTTTTTTTTCTGCTTTACTACTTGCTTTGTTCCCGTACCTGCTCCCATCTACGTTCCTTGTTAAACTGCATTGTGCCCTGATTAAAATGTTCAGAATTTGCCTGGTGATTGAGCTGTGGGCATATAGCTTAATTGTTAGTTTTTGTTTTAAAAAATATTTCAATTTTTTTGTGAACTGCTGTAATGAAACAAGACAACTTAGTCATAAGAGCAGCTATGGACACATAAGTACTTGTGAACCAAGGTAACTTACAAACTTCATATGGAGTTTTTCTTGTTCTGTGCGATATATTGTGAGAATGCTGACCTAAACTTTCATTGCCTGAGCTTTTCTTCTTTGTTTAGAAAAGAATTATCAGTTCATAAAATTCTCTTAAGAATCTCTTAACTGTGGTTTGTGCTTCGTTAGTTAGTTCCCAGATTTCCCTGGTATTAGTAAGGTAATTTTCACTACAGAAAGATGTCAGTGTTCCAGTAATACTTTTTTTTTAAAAATCATTCAGACTAAACAGAAGATATGCTAAACTCTATATAACAGAATTATGTTATTTATAAGTAAAAGTTGAGTGGGGCCATTCAGTTGTCTGCTAACATATATTCTGACAATGTATTTTTTTCTTTGCGAAACAGGATCAAAAATAAAGAAGTTGGTGTATCCTGCAGGTTTCATGAGTATTGGTGCTTCCATGTATTATCCTCAACAAGCAGTTGCTATTGCAAAGGTCAGTGACTATACCTTTCTTTAAAGAAGTGTCTTTTACTTGGAATTACTGCTTCCTACATTTGAATTAATCTGTTTTCTTAGAAGTCCTGTCAGCATGCTTGGCGCTTAAAAAAATAATAGTTTCATCAAAGAACATGTGGTATAGGTTGAATGAGGGGCATGCATTTTGTGGGTGCCCCATCCCTGGAGGTGTTTGGGGCCAGGCTGACTGGAGGCCCTGGGCAGCCCAATCAAATGGGTGGCAGCCCTGTCCTTGTTAGGGGTTGGAACTGGATGCACTTTAAGGTCCTTTTCAACTTAAGCCTCTCAGTGGCTCCATTTCATTCAGTGACTTTGTTTTGATTTTGAAAATCTGATGGAGTCTTCAGTTTGAGGTACATAATCTCCTTTCTGAATCCTGAAACTCAGGTAATTATAAATTAACATACAGTTTGCATGTTTGGTTACAAGGAAGCCTGAAATATCTTAAGAACAAGTGAAAACAGGATTTAAAAGAAAAAAAAAAAACCAAAAGGAGATTCTATAGAGAAATCACATGAATAACATTTTGAGATAAGGATCATTAATTAGGTTTTGCTGAGTAGAGTTTTAAGAAAGATACTGTGCACGTTGTAAATGAGGTAAGGGTTCTGCACATTGAATGCCTTCTCTGTTGATGCCTTTGTTGTTTCAGGCACTTGAATGTCATTCTAACTTAAATTCACAGTGCATTTCTTGGGGTGGGGAGGAGGGAAGAAAACTGAAGTTATTACTGACAGTCCCTGTTCATCTTATATGCCTTGCTATCTACATGCTCTTTTCTGTACTGGCAGATTACCCAGTTCTACATCAAATTCTTATTTTCAAATCCACAAAGTGCCCATACTTCAGTGTATCTGAAATATTTTTTATTTTAGGCTTTGATAAGTATGATGCTGATATATCAGGATGAAAAAAATGATGTTCTCAAGAACATTATGGCTTGAGAACTGAAAGGTCATTGACTTAAGGAGAGTTCAAATATAGCATTTTATTCCTTTGTCACCATGATGATACGCTGATCTTGAAAGGAATTTGTTTTTAATGCTTCCAGAATTCAGATGCTCTAAATACAGATAAGTCTGTTGACTTATCCACTGAGAGTGAAAATTATGCAGGTGGCAGGAAAAAGACTCTAAAATTTAAGAAGCTTGGATATTTCTGTTGTGAAACTTGAAATTCTATTTGTCATCTGAACAGTGAAGTGGGAAATGATTAAATGGTGATCAAACTGATGTTACTGTATTTAAAAAAAAGCTCTGTTCAGTCTTAACTGTGGATTTGCTACTAACAGCTTCACAATACCTTGTTTATTTTGCCATAACTTTGAAGTGCACAGTTGTGCTTTGATCAGTTCATGGTTCTTAGTTCAACTTGAATAACAAAGAATCCAATGGGGGACTCTGAGCCTGGAACTTGATTGGAGTGGGTTTAGCTTTGTTGACTTGGTCAGGGCACTAGATGTAAGAGTTTGAAAACTTCTGTGGAGAGAGTGATATCCTAGGTACACTGTTTTTGTTCCTCTAACCTCATATGTTTTTCTTAAAGAAGAAAAGCTTTAAGCATATCATGTCTTGCTATCTTATCATTTGTATGTTTTAATCTGAAATTGGAAACGCTCCCCTAGTTATTATTTGGAAAAGTTTTATAGGCATGTGAAAAAAAATTCTGTAAGACTAAAAAAAATTCTGTAAGACTAAAGTAGATGCCTGTAGCACTAAGCTTATGTGCCAGGTTAATAGAGGACTATAGGAAATAAGCTGGAACATAAATTTTAAGTTTTTTTATCTGTTCTTTATATTATTTTTTTTCTTCATTTGAGTCTTTCATCACCGATTTTCAATTGCAGAGATGTAGTTGCTTTCATCTGGTAAACTTCTAGATTTAGCTTTTTTTTTTTTTTTAAGTAAAAAGTATTTCCTGCCTTTTTTAATCACTCTTCATTGGAGAACTGGAAATAAGCACAGCAAAGTACACCTACAGTTGAGGTACAATGTTTGATACATCCAGAAGAAATCTTTTTACTTTAGCTGAAATGTGTAAGTTGAAAACTTAAGTCATAGCAGCAGAGCGCAGTGTTAGTCGTATGTAGTTTTCAGACACTGAAATGCATAGACTTGGTGTTTGGGTTTGTTCTTTTTTTCTATCCTTCAATAATCATTCTAACAAATGATAAATTTGTAAGGGATTTATTTCTTCACTGTTAGCATTGTTTTCATTTGTTTAACTTAGAACAACCATTCAGGCTGTGTATGTGGTAAGGGAACCAAATTGAATATGAATGTTTCTTTTGTTGTAGTGGAACTTTAACTAGTGTGTAAGAGCTGCATTGATTTTCAGCTAACCATAATCCATTTCAAAATGTTTTGTATTAACTATGGTTTATCTTCCAACTGGAAAACTTTCCATTATTAAATGACTTAAATCAGTCTCTTTATCATTAGAATTATTATTTTTTCCTGGTGTTAGAACTTCTCACGTTCCATGCAGCCGTATGTGTTTTATGCTTGCTCGCTTCTTGAAATGAAAACTTCCTAATACAGAAGTTTATTTACTTGTAAACAAACAAAATTATTTGTTTCTCTTCTGGATGTGTATCTCTTCCCTTGTTCAGTTTATTCTATGAGGCATAAACAGCTGTGCTGACGCCACTGGGTGCATGACACTATTACAGAGACTGTAGATTGAAAAGGAGGAGTTGGGATCAATTGATCCATGTTCACTGCAGAATAAAACAGGCATGTAAAATTGCACTGTGACTACTTCATTAGCAGTGCGCAGCAGAAAAGGCAGCAGATCATCAATTTAGTTTCTCAGCATGCAGTTTTGGTAAAGAATTGCTAACTGTGATTCTACTTGATAATCTTGACATCCAGCATACAGAATATTCTGTGTCATATGCTTACAGTCTCGTGTGGAATTAAAAGATGGAAGTGTGTTCACACGTGCGTTTGGCCTTAAGATATGCAGATGGTTACAGCAGGGCCAAATGTGGCTACTCATAGCCTAAGGTCACTTTCCAGCTATTTCAGAGGCCCTGTGGAAAACCGGTCAGTCTGACTTTTGAACGTGTTTGTTCACATTTTAGCACACAGACTTTCTTCCAGTGTTGCACTGAACAGAGGTATTTTAACATGTAATAATTTAATGCAAACAAACTGGAAGTTATCTTTCAGAAATTAAGAATTGCGGATGATTGTTGGAAAAAAAAAAAAAGTGTCCTTCTCTGAAAGGAACTCTGTATCAGTGTTCAAATGTATACTTAGAACAGTTGAACGAACTTCTTGTACTCTTACTGTTCCTTTTACTTTTATGGATTGAAAGTGCCACTCCCTAGAATAGTGGTGGTGACTGCAGTACCTGCCTGTTTCCTCTGAAACTGATTCATGAGAACGGGAGAGGAATAAGGTACAAGATACAACACAACCTCCAGCTTTCTGCTAATAAGAGGGTGTATCAGATGATTATCAAGAATTTCTTGGAAATAATCCTGTTGACCTTGTAACTTGCAGCTTACAGTCTTTCTAGAACTGTGTTTCACAATGCATGTGAACTGTGAGCCTCTGCGTGGGTCCTGCCTCTTGAGAGGTGTGTGCAAATGTTGGAATATTGTTTGACTGAGGTAGAATAACGTATGTGGGTTGCTGTACCTTATGATGTAGCTACTTTATTCCAACAGCATGAAGGGCCAGTTTGTCATTTAGTACAATTCAAAATTAATCATATGATTCCCATAATTAGAATATTTTTAAATTGTGCTTTTTAGTTTTTAAGCAGGACCAAGAGATATTTTATGGGTACTTCTTGTTTCTCATTCTGTGTTGATTGCTGTGTGTCCTCAATAACACTGCAGCAAAAAAAAACCAAAAAACAAACAAACAAAAAAAAACCACCACCCCAAATGACCACCAAAGCCCAACCCTGCATCTGTGTTTTGTAGCAGTTATCTTCCAGTCCTGGTAAGTTTATGCTCCTTGCACCATCCTTCCAGGTCATGGCAGAGGTTTTCAGAACTAGTTTGTTGGAGTATTTGAGAGTGCACTCCTGAGTACAGCACGAGAAGATGAATGGTTATACCTGTGTTGCTTGCATGGAAGAATTCTGGAGATTTAACAGCTTCATCCCCAGAACTGTTGTGTTTTTTTGTTTTTTTTTTTCCTGATGACTTTTAAAGACTTAAAATATTGGGGAAAACTGTGCATTCTATCAATTTGTTTAAAATCAAATCACAACTGTAATCATCAAAGATGATGACAAAGATCATAGCTGTTGGTATTTGAAACATCTCACATCTCCAATTTAGTTGTGGCTTAGAAATGGTGCTGTTGATTTGCATTTGGATTTCTAGTTTGTTTGGTTTTAGTTCCTGGTATGTTCATTATTAAGTAGTCTCTTCAGTAAGGTGTACGCAGATTTGTGGCTGGCTGTTGAGATCATCTGGTTTTCTCTATATATTGATAAGTCTGGATTTAGGAATGAGGGATTTGTTACTGAGATGTTGCTGCCAAACTTATTGCATGGTGAATATGTCAGCAGAACTAATGTATTTCAAATCCTCATGTTTCTGATTTGAGTGGAATTTTAATTGCTACCTGAAAAAGAACTCTATAATCCTTACTATGAAGTACTTATTCTTGTATACAGCTTGCAGATGGGCAGGTTTTTATTTGCGCTTCCTAAAATCTGATGCAGCACTGAAAAAATTACAATGCTGGAGGTCTCAGTACTGTTTGAAAGTTTGTTATGTATTCTGCAATACAAAGGTGGCACTGTGATCTTTGCCCACATCTGTCATGGTGATGGTGCACAATTGGCATAGTTAATTTTGTTCAAACCAAAGAAAGTAGTTCTTTGTATGATATGTGCCTAGCAGTAGAACTCCTCAGCATGTGGTGTTCTGGATGCTAAGACGTTGCATGTGACTCAAGAGGAGACAGGATAAGTTCATAAGGAGGTACGTTCATTGGGCATTGTTACACACAGAAATTGTCTCTGGCTCAGGGAAACTGCACAGCGCATTGTTGGAGGCTGAAAGAAACTTCAGAAGAATCACTTGCACTTGCTCTGATCTGATAATGGTGGTTTTCCAGTTTTGCTATCAGAGAGAGAATGATACCTTCTCATTTCTCAATTTCATTTAATTTTTAGTTTAATCTGTCTAGTTGGTCACATTGTCTATTTTTACTTCCATTTTTATAAGAAAAAGGTATTAATCTGAAAATTACTACTGATGTGAGCCAGAGCTGTAAGAACCTAAAACTCTTAGATGTTAGGATGCTATGGATGCTATGACTATTACGGTTCCATATCGTGTAAGGGGTGGGAATTCCCAGATTTAGGAATTTCACATAATCATGGAATCTCCGAGGTTGGGAAAGACGTACAAGATCACCCAGTCCAACCATCCACCTATCACCAATAGTTCTCACTAAACCATATCCCTCACCACAACATCCAAACGTTCCTTGAACACCTCCAGGGTCAGAGACTCCACCACCTCCCTGGGCAGCCCATTCCACTGCCTGACCACTCTTTCAGAGAAGTAGTATTTCCTAACGTCCATCCTGAATCTCCTCTGGTGCAGCTTGAAGCCATTCCTTCTAGTCCTATCACCAGTTACACGAGAGAAGAGGCCGACCCCCAGCTCACTACAACCTCCCTTCAGGTAGTTATAGAGAGCAATAACGTCTCCCCTGAGCCTCCTCTTCTCCAGACTGAACAATCCCAGCTCCCTCAGCCACTCCTCATAAGGCCTGTGCTCCAGACCCCTCACCAGCTTTGTTGCCCTTCTTTGAACTCACTCCAGGGCCTCAATGTCTTTCTTGCAGTGAGGGGCCCAAAACTGGATGCAGTAGTTGAGGTGCAGCCTCACCAGAGCTGAGTACAGGGGGGCAGTCACTTCCCTGTTCCTGCTGGCAACACTACTTCTGATACAAGCCAGGATGCCATTGGCCTTCTTGGCCACCTGGGCACACTGCTGGCTCATGTTCAGCTGAGCATCAATCAATACCCCCAGGTCCATTTCCTCTACGCAGTCTTCCAGCCACTCTGCCCCAAGCCTGTAGCGTTGCCTGGGGTTGTTGTGGCCAGAGTTCAGGACCCACATTTGGCCTTGTTGAACCTCATCCCATTGGCTTCAGCCCAGCTATCCAGCCTGTCCAGATCCCTCTGTAGGGCCTCACTACCCCCAGGCAGATCCACACTTCCAGCCAACTTGGTGTCATCTGCAAACTTACTGAGGTTGTACTCAATGTCCTCATCCAGATCATCAATAAAGATATTGAAGAGGACAGGCCCCAACACCGACCCCTGGGGAACTCCACTTGTGACTGGTCGCCAGCTGGATTTAGCTCCATTCACTACCACTCTCGGCCCAGCCAGTTCCTTATCCAGCCTAAAGCATACTTGTCCAAGCCATGGGCTGCCAGCTTCTGCAGGAGGATACTGTGGGAGGCAGTGTCAAAGGCCTTGCTGAAGTCTAAGTAGACTACGTCAACAGCCTTTCTCTCATCTTCCATACTGGTCACTAGATCATAGAAGAAGATCAGGTTGGTCAAGCAGGACCTGCCATTTGTCCTGTTACAGAATTCCCTGTTGGTGTAATATAGCAAGCACTGTCTTTCCTTAGCTGTCTTCTGTTTTGAGGCTTAATAGCTACTTATTTGTTACAGCCGTCTATCAACAAATCAAGTTTTTGTTCTAAATTGCAAATAAGAAGAAACAAGGGAGCACTCCTACTAGTCTGTCAAAACAGTGAAAATGTAAAATTGCAAAATAGTATCAAAGTGAGAGTGATTTTTTTTTTCTCTTTAAAGTGAGCATGGACGATTGAAGAAATAATTTGTGTATATTAAATATATTGAAAATATAGAGTACTAAGATTATAAAACCCAGAATTGCTTCCGTGCATCATCATTCCACTCCTTTTTATACAGATGTATTTCATGTAGTCTTCTAACAGTGCTTTTCTAGCAAGTTTCTAGCAAGCTTTTCTAATTTCCCATGTATTATTTTTCCCCAAGATGTTAATTAAGACTTTATTCTCTGAGCTTGAACAGGAAGATGTTAAAGGTCTTGGGTTCTGGGATTTTTTCCATGTGAACAAGAAACAAATCAATATTTCTCCGATTATTAGACTCATGCTTTCAAATATCTTTTGTTTCAAAGGTTGCTGGTACCCATCTGTATGACTGGAGTCTTCAGGGATATATTGCTGTAGAATCTCTTTGGAAGGATAATTCTAAAAAAAAGAAATCTGGGAAAAAAGGTGATAAGGTAAGAAGATTGAGAAACTTGATTTTTGGATTAGGAGAAAATCTACCAACATGTTTTCAGACAAAGAAATAATTTTACTTACTCTGACTCAGCTTACGTTTCTAAAGACAGAGATTTTATGTTATATTTCTAAGTTGTGGAAAAATACTAGGCTTATTTCAATTTCAGAAAGTGGTTGGAAATTTTATTTTTGTAGTTGTTTTATATTTCTATCATTGCTTATTTTTATTAGATCTATGTGTTGTGACTGGATAGTAATGTCTGATAGAGCAGCATGCAGTGGCATTGTTATGCTCAGGCAACTATTCGTAAATACTCCACAAAAAAGAAAACCCACAAAATTTGAAGAAAGATGCTATTTTACTTCAAATGTATTTTGCATTCTACAAAATGCAAGATTCAAAAGTAGTGCAGTGTGCACTAATTAGTGCAGTAAGTTATATTAGTTGACAATTAGAATTGACTTGTGAAGAAAGGGGAACTTGTTTTGTTGATTCATTACATTATGTAATGTCTGGGTCATAATTTATAGGCTGCCTAAAGCTTCTGGAGTTAATTATCTTAATGATGTTTGTTTTTTATCTACTGCACGCTTACATTAGGCCTCAGGGGCAGGCTGTCCTTGTAGTTGTACCTCTGATATAGATAAAGAAACCAGATATATGTGGATGGCTCAGTGAATTGCAGTGTAAGAGACTGAACAATTGTGCAGTTATATAAAATGTGCATGAGGGACAGCCTGTAAGATTTTTCAGGGAATTTTTTTAAACTTTTAGTTAAAAATTCAACTATGTAACATTAAGCATTGTAGGTTTAAAATCCACCGTTAGACTCAGTGTGTTCTTTATTCCTAATTTCTAAGCAGCTGTACTACTTCTGCTGATACAAACTGCTGCCTTAGCAGCAGATTGCTTCCTTTCTCTTATTTAAGTTATTTGATTTAGCGTCACTAAAATGTGATTTGAAAACAGTTTTGAACCAGCAGAAAGCCTTGGTGGTTCACTGTGACCTAATATGAACTGGTAACAGTTCATACTGGTAAGTATGTTAACAGTTCATGCTAGGTTGATGATGATACATAGCTTTAATGGTGGTGTTCTGGAAACAGAAGCCAGAAGACCACAGCAAGACATTTGCAACCTAGAGGTCTAAGAAGTAAGTAGGATGGCCACCAAGAGAAACAGGTTGCACAGGCAACTGCAATTGAATTATTATTGGGTATTGAAGAGAGTTTCCTGTGTGGGGCTGTGCATGGGGTTGGTTCCAAACAAAATGGGTTGGAGAAATGCTCACCTATCTTATCAGTTGCTGAGTCTTAGGGGAGCCATCATCAGCTGACTTTTCTTGTGGATACTCGCCCTGTTCTGGCCCCTAGGCTCTTTAATTAATGCCCTTGTGTTACTCTTTGAATAAGCAAAGGTTAGTTAATCATATTGTACCTCTCCTAAAACCTCATCTGTCAAAAAATGTCTCAAAAAAATAGGCAACATAAAAATATGTCAGAAAGGTAAACTGGCTGCATCAGTAAGAATTAGCTGAGCTTTTTATTTTATTGTGTCCTAAGATGTCAAAAGGAAACACGTGGTTGTTACTGGAAGGCAAAAAGTTTTGAAGCCTTCATCGTACTATAAGGTTTATTCAAGCACTTGCTGCCTCAGCAGAAAAACAAAGAACATGCAAAGTTAGAGACCACTGAGTAAACACACTTCTTTCTCTTCCTCCTTGCTGAGTCTTTATATCGTGCTCCTCAGTTTCCAAAATATTATTTGCACAAAAGATTGAACAGTTCCCTTCTAGAGATAATGTAACTGGTCAGGTGTTGTTGGTGTTAACTGCTGTCAGTTAAGCTGGTGATGAGAAAAGCCTGCTGGGCAATTTCCTAAGGTCTAAATTGGTAAAACAGTACCAAATATATAGTTGAAAAGATATGATTTTGTTTGTTTTGTTCGCTTATTAATGATAGTATAGTGATGTTCTGTGATGATGTGGTCAGCCGTACCTATTAATGAAAACCTCCACTTTCTTTTGTACATACAGGCCACCAGAACACCTCTAAAATGAGAGGGGAAGCCTCCTGTAGAAAAACTTTTTCTGTCCATCACTAATGTTCTGTGGTTATACTAATGTAAAAAGGTACTTTTTGTTTGTACAGTCTATGAGATCCAGCAAATCAGTACAAACTCTTCATCAATAGGACTTCTACAGAAACGTCAAGAAATTCACCATCCCTGGATGTGTTTAAAAACTGTTTGCATGTGGTGCTCAGGGACATGATTTAGCAGAGTGTTGTTAGGGTATTACGGTTAGGTTGTGGTTGGACTTGGTGATCTTTAAGGTCTTTTTCAACCTGAGCAATTCTATGATTCTGTAAATACTTCTAACTATCACGTACCAAAGTTGACAAAGCATTCTGGGGTAGGTTGTAGGACTACAGGTTTTTTTCTACCCTAATTTGACAACATGGTGAAATAATTTTTGTATATTCTTTCCCTATTGATGTAGCAGGCAGCTAGGCTTCCTAACCAGTGAAGGCAAATGCAAATGTTATTCTTGAATTCTTATCATGGCAGTTGTTCCTGAAACCACGCCAGAGCAAATGATGTTACTTGTTTGTTTTTGTGACATTTGCTCTAGCGCTTTTTTGTTGCTACATAAAGGATGTTGCAAATAATCAAACTCTATATGGGTGGCTCTTCTTGGCTTGTGTTAATTTGTTACACGGCTTATAATTTGTTTGATAGGTACCACAGCTGTGCATAACTTCATGTTTGTGCAGCAGTAGGTCATTAAAATAGATGTGCTATGTGGATTTCCTAAAGGTTTTATGAGGCAGTAAGCTATGCCAAATTGAGGTCATATCAACTAGGTTCTGCCAAGAAAGATGAATTCCAGGACATTTTGTTGCTGTGTTTGAAATGTTGACTGGAGCCCCTCCATACACCAAGTTAGTCTTTAGTTTTGAATATGTGATTTGCAGTATAGCATTCTGATATCCTGATGCTGGTTTGTTGAAGGAAGTGGTTGTCAGATTAGAAGCGCTCAACTGAAACTATACAGGTACCACAAGTGACAATCTATGTTCATGTTTTTTACTTAAAGAAGGATGAAACATCATCTTCAAAAAGGACATGAGGAGTGGTTAATTAGTTTCTATGTATGATACCTTGATATAAAGTGGACAACTTTGCTATTTCTTAAACAGGGAAGACAGAACAAGAAATATAGCCAGCTAATTGGTAGACCAGATGTATGTTAAGCATTCTATTTTCTGAATATTTTTTTGCTTGCTTGATTACTCTCTCACAAGTAGTGATTTCACAAATATCAGTGAAATTACTGTTAGCATTTATATTACCAAACAGTAAGCCTTCAGGAAAGGTGGCAGTGAAGTGAAAAGGTGACAGTGAAGTTCAAACCTTGTTTACCTTGGTTTGCAGTTTATAGAGAATCATATCTATGATTTATACGTTTTTTAGGAATGATGAATACTGTTTGGAGCTCTTTTGAGTAGCCTTAGGCAACACTAAACTTTCATTACTGGAAGTTTGCAGTTATGAAGGCTCATACTCTGCATTGGCTCTGGTTAGTCTTTGTTAAGTAACTGGTCTCTTTCCCCAGTAAAATCCATGCAAGACCTCCTTCCTCTACACTTTTTGTCTTGCTTTACCATTCTGTGCTAGCTGAACTGTTAAGCCTGTGAATTGCAGCTTCTTTTTTTTCCCACTATAGCATCTCTGTTTAATTCTCAATGAATTTGTCAGCTGTAATACCTGCTCTTAAATCAGAGGGCTAAAACAACTATAATGGCTGGAGGATTTTTGTGCAACAGCTTTAAGAACTGTAGCTTTATATGCAAAAGGTAATAACTTCCTTACAGAAGACTGCTTAAACATCTGTATTTCAGAGCCCCAGTTTAATACAGCTGACCTGTAAGTTTCTTGTTTGTCACTCTGCTCATCTGATGATAGCTGTCATGAAATGTGGCCTTTTTTGGTCCTTCCTCTTTTGTCTCTGGTTTCGCTATTTTTATCATCTGTACTGTTCTGTAGGGTTGTTAGCTCTTGTGCTGCAGTGGTTTCATCTTCAAGTGATGAAGGCCTGTGTCCTGGCACCAAGTCACTTAGACACGGGTTTTGTTCCAGCCAGAGAGCTGAAACATACTGAAACACAGAAAAACATTTTGCTCTGTCAGTTAGTTCTTTCTTTGTCTTGTCTTTATACCAAAGAGTTAGCTTGCTCTGTTCTCAGATGTTTTGGATTCTCCCTCTTCCCCTTGATAGTGAATCAGGCACCCACTGTTTTTACTGAAATGGCTGAAACGTAGTGAAACGGAACAGCACTAGAGCTCTAATAACATCCCCCTTTTCAGTTTGTGTTCCTTTTTTTGTGTGCTTTTTCTCACCTTGTTCCAATCACTAATAAGATCTTACAGAAAACTGATTCTTTTATTTTTTCCCATGCTGTCTATTGTTTATATTTTTTTAAAAGAGCTTCAGAAATTCAGAGAAACTCATACAGCTTATTGTTTGAGTTTCATTCCTGGTCCACCAATAGAAACTACCTGAAATTTACCAATACTTTCTGCATATGCAGAAGTACATATGTACATACATACCTACACATGCTTAGTTAAGCACAGCTATTTGAATATCTTATTAAGGATCAGCTGGTAACAGAGTTCTCTTAAGCCCAAGGACTGTTCAGCTTTGGGTTGCTCATTTCTTGCACTGGGATCAATGGAGTGGTGAAAGTGGAAGTTGTGGTGTCGGTGTCTTGACTGGGTAACTTAACCATGGACATCATTAATGGTCATCATAGCAAACCTAAATCGTGTTTTGGGAGTTTTGACTCACTTGTGGTTTAAATATATTTTAAAACAGTGCATGAGCAGCTGACAGATTTCCTGTAAATACCAAAGATTTGTCATTGGTGGCTTCTTAAGAGACAGCAACCTGAACTAAATGATAAACATCTACTTCTGACAGAAAATACTGTCTGCTGTCATACATCCACTTTTTGTTGTTTTGGTAGTAAGAACAAAAACAGAGAGGAACTTGAAAAGGTTGCAGTTTTGGGGGGCTGAATCCTTAGTTTGGTTGTGATGAATATGAGTGTTTGAGAGGTGAAAAAGGAAGAGTCTACCCTATGAAAGGTTGTGCTTTTTAGAGTGTGTTAAAATACAATGACATTTTTGAAGTGCTCCATATTTCTGAGAGAGCAAATTTCAGGCTCAACTAGAAGTAAGCAACTGAGAATGTGTTGCTATTGACTGACTGGGAGAGGATGATATCTTTATTCTAAGCAACATTTGGCAAACAAAAGAGACAGAAGAAAGGGCATATTATTAATCTGTGAGCCTAAATGCTTTGTTTTTCTTTTGTAATTGTTCTTTTCTGGGGCCAGATCTCTTTTGCAAGCCCCACCACTCCCCCCCTTTTTTTTTAACTAGACCAGCTTGCTTTTGAACTTTTTCTAAATATGTTAGTAAAAATGTTACAGCAATCCCTGTTTGAAGTTTTCAAGTCTAGAGCTTATGTCTCAGTGAAATCTACTTGACTTTTTTTTTATCAGCCATTGAATGAAACTTTATAAAAAGCATTGTGTACAGTCAGTCACCTTACTTTCATTATTTTGAATTTCAAATAATGATTTTTTTCTTTAAATCTTGTGGAATCCTAGTGTATTGAATACAGGAGTGCATTAGTGAGATTTGTTACAGTCACCGTGCTTTTGAAAATGTCAGTTGCATAAGAATACAAAATATTTCCGTTCCTGCTGTGGGATAGAAATCTGATGCATGAACTCCTCTGTTCACCCAGATATGTTATGAAGTGGTTGTGTTGAGCCAGAAAATAGGAAGATTTTTGACTATGTGCCTGCTTCTAATAAAAAGAAGGCATTGTGCCATGGAGGAGGCTGTCTTTTGGGTCATTGACTTAACCGTGTTTGTTAGCTTCTAATTTGTTTTGGGTGTGACTTGAGGACCTTGGCACTTGGTAAAATTGTGTTTGTATCCTGTGCCAGCTTGAAGGACTTCTTTTTCTGGCTACCTGCTTTAATGCTTTATCAGGCTCACTCACTACTGATGCACTAAGCACAGGTTAACACCAGTTAAAAGAATTTATTAATTGCTAATTGAACAAACATGTTTGTATATGAGGAGGAGTGACAGTTTAGCGGTGGTTTGACTTGAGTTAAACAACTCCTGACTGATCTGGTGAAGACAAGTCTTGTGACGAGACCTACTGATCTCATCAGCACAAATGAACTGAGCAGAATCCCTGTTTCCCTACGCTTGTTATTGTTTGTTGTGTTGGCTTTTTCCCCCTCCTTTCCCCCCCCCCCCCTTACAGGGCCAAACAAACACAAAAAAGAGTAAGCACCCTACCTGGGTATCATTTTCATTTTTACAAGTCAAAACAAGCAAGTGGAAGAACGCAGAACCCTCTGTGAACAACTTATTTTCAGTTCATTTGTTCAGGATTGAGTAATCCCTGAGATGAGACATCATGAGTCACTTTGTTCACTGTCAGAACGTACAAGTTCCTGTACGTGAGAATTATGAGCTATGTCATTGCTTTGAAATGGGTGTGTTCTATGGATATGACTTCATTTACTATGAAATATCCAGGATAGTGATCAAAATAGTGTGTTTTCTTTTTAAAGAAAGACTTATCTTCTAAAAGTCTTGCTAGTCATATTTTGAGTAGGAACTGTAAGAATTATATCCATAATTGAATCTTGGTGTATTGGGTCCTTATCTCCAGCACAGCATATAAAGCCTTTCATGGATTCTGTGCCTCTGGCTTACTGTTTAACTTGTGCTGGAGCATAAATTTCAATGGTCCTGTATAATTGTTATTGTTTTCTAGTCTCTTCCTGCTTATTTTGTTACATTTTTTCATCACATTTATTTAAGGCATATTGGTAAAAATCTCTTTTCTGAATACGACAAAGGACAATTTAATTTTAGTGTTGAAAATGTAAAAATAACTGAGGTCGGGTGTGGCCTCCCATCATTTCATCCTTCCCCATGTTCAAAGGAGAACCAGCTTTGAAGATAGATTTGGTGGCATGGGCCTTGTCCAGTCAAGTGGTGAATATCTCCAAAGATAAGAGATTCAGCAACTTCTCTGGGCAACCTGTAGTGTGATTTATTTCTCTCTTTCCTTATATCTACTACTAGAAACTTGCTGTACTGCTTCCATGTCCTTTTCTCCCTGTCCTTTTGGTGTGGACCTCTGAGAATCTGAGAAGTGCCTGGCTCTTCCAAATATGTAAATAGCCATTAAGTGACTGTATAGAAATTGGACTTCCCCTTTGTCTGGTCTTCTCGAGTCTGAAGAGGCCTAGATCTCTCAGACTGTTCTCCAATGTTGTGTTCTTCATTCCTCTGTGTGGATGTCCCTTTAAGTTTTTTTCTTTTTTATTGACATCTATTTAAAACTGTAATCAAGTGACTGTTTGTTATAGCATACTTGGCAAATAGATAAACCAGATGCTGTAACAAGCCTCTCTTCATTCTTTGATTTCCATCATTTATTTCAGAGAAAGTGTGAGAACACTCTTTCAAAGGATTTGTACTAAAAGAGGCCTATTGTATAAGTTCACACAGAATTCAAAGAATGCAAAATAGCAACTACTCTGTGGGAATTCATCCTCTGTTATTAGTGCAGGCAAAAATGAGTCAATTAAAGCATCTTCTGTTGAGCTACTTGTTCTTTCAAATCCATTAATTGTTGAGCTAACTACAGGAAGACTAAAATCTCGAAACAGTTTGGGGAGAGTATCACAATGAACTAGCCTCATCAATCACTTGATTTTTGCAAGAAGTTTTTGTTCCAGCTTTTGATAAGGGCTCCTGTTCTAGCAAAAATATTAATAATGAAGTGTTGTGCCTGTTTTTCTCTCCTTAAGGGTGAAGTGGAGGGTGACAAGCCCCTGGAAATCCACACTGCTTCAAATGAAGAGCGAGCCTTGAAGTAGAACATTGGATCACTTGATGTCAAACAGGTAGAGGATAAAAATCAGTAATAGTATATGACCACAGCTGCATAGTAACACAAACACTTGCAGATTGGACTTGTACGTAGTTATCTTCTTCATGTAGATGTAAAGGGGAAGAGAGGTAACAATTTCAATACTGTTTGATTGTTTTCTTCTCCCATCCCATTTCTACCTCCAGTACCAAAAAAGCACTTGCCTGTGCAGGTATGAAGAAGGGGAGAGGAACCTATTCTCTGCTCTTACGTTTTCTCTAAAGTTTTGCCAGTTTCAAGTACCGCCTCATCTTACAGCCTGTAACAATCTGTGGTGTGCCTGACCTTTCATATTTGTGCACTTCACTAATGAAACTTGCTTCTTCAGTTGGGAACCATATGCAGGAAGTAGAGGCAGTGTTTCAGTGCTTTGAGCCAGAAGCTAAAGTTGAGACTCCAGTTCTGTTTTAGGCTGCTTTCTAAAGATTTCTCAGATTTAGAAAACTCCACCAGTTTTTATTCCATGCATCATCACCAGTCACAAACACTATGCAGAGTGCACACGTCTGCTGAACAACAGTGTTCTACTTTTACAGCTTTAACAGCAAAACTAGTTTTTAATGTTGTGCTTCCATTAATAAATATTTAATTGCTATAGCTAGTTCTCAGTAAATCAGCCACTCAAAGTATCTTTGCCCTTTTGAGGTTTTCCTTCAGACAAAAGAATTAGTTTTCTATCGGAATATGAAGTCTCTAGACGTGTTTTCTAGTATCTTGTAAGACAGCCACATTAAAAATATAGAAAAAAAATCTTGTTTTATGTAAGATACTCAGGAAAAGCAAGAGGAAGGAAAGCTGCTCTGAAATTCACTATTGTGCTGCTTTTTAGGATAGTGTTAATAAGTGATAAAAAGCCGGGGAAGCTTAATTTTTGTATATTTATGGGACTGTCCCAAGGTTCAATACAAAAAAGAAACCCATAAATAGATCTTATTTTCTTTAGCATATGAGCTTAATTTCTGCCTGGCCTTTACTCACTTTCTGAGACATCAGTACTTGTGCTCATGGCAAGTTTTCTTTTGAAGAAGAATTAAAAAAAAAAAAAAAACAACAAGTAGGATGAAAAGCTGTCAGGAAGATTTGTACTAAAGCTATCCAAAACCTTTATCCTCAGGATTTCAATCATAATTATATACGTATACTCATGCTATATAAGTAGAGTAAGTTTTGAGGTATGCTTTTTTTAACGGCTGCTGCCTCAGATGTTCTACTGTCTTTCTTGTTAGAGTTAAGATTGCTCATGTGTTTAAAGTATTTGGGTGCTGCTGGTTTTGAAATCTGCTTGCTTTGCCACATGTTGTTTCTGGAGGAGATGCATAAATACAACTACTAGAGTTTTGACCTAGAGCAACCAAATGATGGAAGTTCAATTCAGTCTCAATTTTCAGCTGTTCTATGGGGGTGGCAATTTGTTACTTCTGCTTGAAATCAAATCTGATTATTTAACTTCATACTCAAGTCCAGCTATTTTGTTGGATTTGGGTGATCCCAAACGTTGGAGAACACTGCTGTGATCTTTGAAAAGATGAGTTTGTTTATTCTGAATGAGATCAGTCCTGAAAGTCTCACTGTATTTTAAACTTGGCAATACTCCTAGTTGAATCTGGTTATAAAGTAAATGTGGTCTCATTTTCCTTATAAGGATTTGTCACAGCATGGGTCCTTGAATTTTGACTGATCAGCCAGGGACAAAATTGCTTTGGCTTGGAAGCAGTAACATGTTTCTCCGTTCCAAAAAAACAGCAGCACTGCACTTCAGTGCATGTTTGTAGTTAGCAGTTATATGCGAACTACAACCCCAACCACATCCATCCCATCATGGGAGAGACAAGCTTCAACTTTATCCGGTTGTTGTGCTGGTGAACTTTATGGAGGTGAGAAAAGTGTGTTTTTCCATGGCATCTGTCATTTTTAACCTGTTCAGGTTCTATTTTTATCTATTTGTTCCAATTAAATTACCCTAGGTTTATACCAGAGTAAATCAGATTAGAGAAAGTACACCCGATGGAAATGAAATAGAATTCCATTTGAGAATGCTGATTTATTACAAAAGATGCCAGTTGATGCTTTGTTGCTATGAAATGTTCTTTCTCTTTTATATTTCCATACAGCACAGCTATAGAAACCAAGGAACTTGATGATCCTTGGGGTTCCTTCCAACCTTAGCCATTCTATGATTAGTGCTGTGATGTCAGAAATCTGATTACTTAAATCCCTACACAGGATGTTAGTAGTGAGAGCGTTCATCAAATAGATTTTGATCAACTTTCAACATCAAAGAAAAAAATACAAATGCATTTTGACAATTAAAAGGCCTATGATATCATAATTCTGTTTTTTTTTCTTTTCTTCACGCTTCTCAATACCAGTTGTGCCCTACTTTTGACTTCAGGCGAATAAAAATATAGATAGAAGCAATGATTTCCCAGGAAAAAGAGGATAACCATCGGAACCCATTTTGATTTTGAATATGACTAATCTGCCTTCTGCCTCAGGAAAGACTGCCAATGTGCTGCTTGGGCTTCTGGGATGGCGTTTGTAAAAGGACACTGTATTTTGGGTCAATCTTGAGACCTTGTCTTCTGTTCTGCAGTGGGAGTTAAGTTTGCCACACTTGTCCTGTTGCAGGATCAGCACTGCAAGTAGCAAGTCTCAAAATTCCTCAGTCTTGTTATTATTTATGTATAAAATAAAATTCCTATTACATAAAATGGTTATGATTTCTTTTCCTGTGTTCTTTAAGCTCGTATATCTGACCTTGGTATAATCTAGGAAAGGTTCTTAAGATGCTTTTGACAATGCCAGTACATCTAACAGTGAGGAAAAAAAGCTTGAAGTAGCACAGTGTTTTGGTTGACATTAGGTAATGGAATTATGCATTACAGCAATTACAATGAATCTTGTGTTTTGTCTGAGTCTCCCTCTCCTTTCTATACAAATCTTCTGCCTCACCAGTGCCAGTGGGAGGTATATAATGAAGCATCTGTGAATTCCTGTCTAGTAGACGGGTGGGAATGGAGCTGTTAATGTTTGTTCTTGTTTTTGCTTGAATGCACAGCTCAGTGGGAATGAGAATATTATGGTGGTGAGAACATGCTATAGAATAACTTGTCTGTTTCCTCATTCTGGGCTAGGGAAGGGAAGAAAAAGCGAACATTTTGAAATCTTTTCACAATAAAACCATTTTTCACAATAAAATCATCATTTGTTGCCATTTTCAGGAATGTTTCCCTTGGTGATGCTTCAGGAGATACTGATACAGAGTCAGGTGTGATGTTTGTAATCCAGGCAGCTCATAACGTTTAAAGTTCTGTGGGTGAATCTTAAATGTTCCTAAATTAGTCATCAGTGAATATGAGGGAAGGATGGAACTAAACAAGTGCCTGTAGATGAATTCTGGAAGAAAAAGGCAAGAAACTGCAAGGTAAATTGGATTTAAAATGTTTTTAAACATCTTTGTAATTACTTGCTGCGGTTTTCCAGCTGACTGTATTCCATAGACTTCCACAGAGGAAAAACCTTGGCAATGCTAATGCCAGTCTGTGTGGGCATTATAAAGCAGACAAATTCTTTGATACAGGCGTAAGGCATGTAGTTGCCTCAGGCAGAAAATAGTATCTCACAAAATGTTCAGCACATGTTTTTATGAACGTTTTAGGCTGGTAAATAATTGTATGTGTTGTGTTTAAAATATCCCATGTTAACTAAGTATAGTGTCTCAAATGCTTTTCATTTGGGTGCATCTTTATTTTGCCTGTTTACACTGCTGCTTAGAAATGTCCCCAAACAATAGGCTGCAAATGCTTTTATCTATCAGGAAAAGGCTGCCTTCAGCCACCTGCATACTCAGATGAGGAGATGGTTCTGAAATTGGAACAAGATGTCCCTAACTGGAATCCTTACCTCTTCCAGCAATGATTTTTTACAAGTACAGAAAAATAATGTTGCATGCTTTTGAGAGCGCAAGAGGTCATTGGCATTCAACTCACTTGGCACACTCCTCATGAGGAACAGGAGAGCAGTTGGCTGCTGTTTTATAGATGTATACATACACAGATGCTGCGGCCTCTTTTTTGCATGTGTTATCTTCTGCGAGACTTTGCTTGTGAGTATTACAACATAAGATAAAAGCAGTATATTCCCCTCCCAAGTTTCACATCAGCAATTTGATCAACCTTCCACCCTAAGCCTTTCGACTTGGTAACTGGAGCCTGTGTAAATGAGGAAACTGTCCTCATCTCAGCACCCTCAGTCGCAGTGTCAGCAAATTTACTAGGGATGGGTTGCAATGCTGCCTCTTAAAAACACAATCTTTAAGCTCTTGTGGACCTTGTGGAGATGATCTGGTTATCCAATTCAGCCCTTGGTCTGGGATGGAAATTCCTATACATAGTGTTTTTTTTTTGTCTGAGTAAATGTGAATAACACAGCCTCTCATTTTGCCAGAAATATGTCATTAGCTGACTGTTAGTTGCTAGCCCATGTAAGTGCAAAACCTTGCAGCCTTGAGTAATACCACACTATTTTGGCACAAGTGTTTACTGAAAGAAAAAAAGTTGGCTCAATGCTCTGACTGCAAAAGGCCCCCAATATGAACTTATCACCAGTATTTTGGAACCTTCCTTGTTGTAGCTGTCACTATTGAGGAGAGTTACAATTCTTCAGTATGAGAAAGCAAGATTGAGACAGCGGGAGTTGTACTTTAGAGCTGGAGAAGTGGCTTGCTACAGCTCTGTTTATTAACCCTGGCAGAAAAAATTGTATGAGTACTTTTTTTTTTTCCTTTTTCTAATTCCTTACTGTTGTTTTCATGCCCTCCTATAAACTACAAGCTCCTTGTAAAGCCAGTTTTAATATAATAATCTGCTGTTAGCAGAAAGCATTTCAGTTCTGCAGGCTTGCCAGAGGAGCCAACATACTTTCCCACTGGGCCTTTCTGAATCTCTCTGAATGTAGCATCTCAGAGGAGGACCAACTATTGCACCTGGATGGCCTGGCAGCTGCCTGGGTCAACAGCCCTGTGTAATGTTTTTGACAGGTACAAAAGCTGCTTTGAAAAGAAAGAAAAACCTTTGATAGCAATATCATAACTACAAAGCAGAAGAGGAGATATCTCTTAGCGGAAAAAAAAAAGTCTTGTGTAACAACATCCTGTCCTTCTGCATCTGGGCAATCAGCTGATTCTGGTGTTTCTTGACTGTGTATTGTTCTTGATGTGTCAGGAGCTGACTGCTTTCTCAAGGCCTCTCTGAAAGCAGTGTTGGTGTATTGATGCAATTGCATTGTTTTCTCCCATTCCATGTCAGTGAAGTTCATTGTTGGTCATCTTGTTAAAGACCAGTGCCTGATCTGGCCTTTCATCTTGTTATCTTGGTGTTATGGATTCCTGCTCTTACTACCACGTTTTCACCTGGTGTTACTGGTAGCTGTTGCATTGGGCTTGAAAGCTGGAGAAATCAAAAGTGGGCTTGGGATATCTCACAGGTGGTTATCAATCTTCTTCCCCTAAAAATGGATTTTTTTATAGTACCTGCTCCAGGCCAAGCTGTCAGGCTCTTTTGATTCCTGCAGACCTTTTGTCTGCCAACACCCAAAGCAAGGTGGGTGTGTGAAGCATATCCAGCTGCAGCAGGTGAGCTGGGTGTGATGCTCCATCGTGAGACCCAGATATCGAGGGATGATCTTGATAGATGGTGAGGTGTCCTGGGGCCATGGGCTGACAAACTTTTGGTGGGTATTTTGTTTTTTTGGGTCTGTAAAGAGAGAGGCTGCCCCTGGGCAACTTGTTAGTATGTTCCCAGCAGCAGCAGCCATGGAGCAGTCTGAGCTGCACACAAACAGGATCCCAACAGTCAGGTCTCTGCCCACTGTAAAAACAGCGAAGGTCTGGAAACTATGTTTATGCTATGCTTATACTATGAATATAGGAACTGCATAAGCCTCAGGAGTTTAATGTGACAGGGACTAAAGCTAAAGGATGTGCTTTACTTGTAATCTGAATGTTGAGGTTAGTAACAGAGCCACAGAAACTAGCAAGGTGGGGATGGTGGGTTGTTTGCTATGGTGCACTGTGCAGCAGAGGGCTGTTGCTCCAGAAGACTCTTGCTGTGGTCCTTTAGCTACTGGGCTTCTTCAGTCCTTCTGCCCAGGGAAGGCAGCTTGCAGCTTAATACTGGGGAGCTGGTCCAGGTGTTGGACCAGGACTTGCTCAGCATGCCTTTTAACGCAGAAATGAGTGATCAGGTAAGTGAATTAACTTAGAAGGAAGAATGAGAAATCTCCTTTTTTTTCCAGTGTTGCTGCATTATGGCTACACAACCATACCACTTCCCATACGGGAATTCTTTGAAATCCTATGGTCTCTGTCCCATTGAAGTAATAAACCCAATGTCTGTGTAGTCAACGTGATGCACTCAGCTCCAGGGCACAGCACCCATGCATTGGAGGAGTCATCTGCAGCATGGAGCTGACCTCAATCCCCAGATGGAGCCTGCCAGGGGGGAAAGCAGGCCTGGAACAGAGACGTGCAGAGTTACTGCCTTTGTGATGACTTCCTGGGGGTGCAGAAGAGCACCTTCATCTTCCTGGAGGCAGGGAGAAGGATTAAGCATTAAGCTGGGCAAGACTAAGTGACTGCATGCATGTACCAATCAAAGCTTGTAAGCAGAAAGCTATGGAGGCTGCCCAGGGAGATGGAGTCACCGTCCCTGTTGGTGTTCAAGAGCTGTGGAGATGTGGCACTGAGAGGCACGGTTAGTGGGCATGGTGGGGTTGGGCTGGTGGCTGGACTAGATGATCTCAGTGGTCTTTTCCAACCTTAATGATTCTATGGCTTTGTGTTTCTGGATCCTTTCTTTTTTTGTTAGTATTTGTGTACAGAAATGCACGGAACTGTGCATCCATCCATAGTGAAAGGGGTTCTTCCCTTCCCCCACCATCTGCCCTAGATTAAGTCCACAAACGTCTCTGTAAATACAGCCAGCCTCAGACTCACTTCCTGAGGGAGCCATTTCCTGACTCGTAGGGCAATCGAGCAAGTGCTCATTCATACCATGAATCATAAAGGTAACCTCCGTTCAAAGCGCTGTGCCATGCTTTGGCTTCCTACAAAAAACGGGTTTTGTTGTTGAACACAGCCTGCTGACATCAGCTGTGCGCCTACCCTTGGAACTGTTCCTGTAGGGTTTTTTGATCTATCTTAAAAGAATAGTTTCCAACTGCCTGGACAAAAGGTGGCTGCTGAAGGCAGGGAGGCTGTCCAGGAGCAGTATGTTTGCTGTCATGCATCATGCATGACGCATTTTTAGAGTGGCATTAGCCCCTACGGGACCTGTCCTTGTGTTCTGAGGTGTGCTAAAGGAGGGCTAATGCAGGAGCATCCTCTGCTAGCCCCTGCCTCCCCCTGAGCCCTGCAGACCTGTGGGAGGAACCAAGCCCTCATGTCTGTTGGTCTCTGGCTGAGCACAGGAGTGCAGCCCTGGTGCCTGCAGCAGGTTGCAGCCCCTGGCCGCGGAGCGGGCTGTGCTTAGAGCACAGAGTTGTCTCAGCAGGCTGTGGGCCAGCAGGCCTGCAACAGCACCTTGGTTTTCCTTGTGAGCCCAGGGCCCAGCTCAGCAGCCTGCCCTGAGGATGCCCAACTCTTCCCCTGGGACTCTCTTGCAGGACAGCCAGTGACATATCCAGGCTGGGCTCTTGGTTTTTGGTGACAACCTCATTCTGGCCCATGGTCCCTTTCTGGCTGCCTTCCCAGTGCTGCTCTGGCCTCTGGCCCTGGGAGAGCTGTCACGCCTCGGCCTCCCCTCGGCTTTCTAGGTTCCTCTACAACAGGTCCTTCAGGCTCCTCGTGTGCAGTTACTGCTATGGCTTTTATCACTGATTGCATGACTACATTTCCTTAAAATGCAGGCAATTATTACCGTGAGAGCCAGAGAACAGTAAGTTCACTCTTTTATGTTCATTTATTTGGAACACGGAGCTTTTCAGCTGGGTTAATTTGTCACTGTGGCGGCCCTGTGACCTCACTGACCTGTCATGGGGCTGGGCTCTGTGCCAGCTCTGTACCTCCGGCTGCATGGCTGGGCTCTCCAGAGCCCCTGCTGCATTGCCCTGTGCCAAGGCAGCTGCCTGAGGCTGTGCCGTGTGTGTGTGTGTGTGTGTGTGTGTGTGTGTGTGTGTGTGTGTGTGTGTGTGTGTGTGTGTGTGTGTGTGTGTGTGTGTGTGTGTGTGTGTGTGTGTGTGTGTCCCCATCCGTCCCTACTGTCATTTAAGGTCTTTCCTCACCAGTAAGGGTGGGTTCCTGGTTCCATCTCTTCTCCTCCCTTAGTCACAATGTCACAGGATGGCTGAGGTTGGCGGGGACCTCTGAGGGACCTGCTCCAACCCCTGCCCAAGCAGGGGCACCCAGACCAGGAGCTGGGGTCACATTCAGACAGCTTTTGGAGATCTCCAAGGAGGAGACTTCAGCTCTCTAGCAGGGGTGAGGTCATTTTCCTCCCAAAGCTAAAGCCTTGAGGGCATTTTCATGAGTGACTTACAGCCAAGTGAGGGGTGCATGGCTTCTGCAGGGAATCTGGGGCTGAGGCCTCACTGGGCTCCAATGCTTCAGCAGCCCCCATTCCTTGCTGTCACTGCTTCGTCCTCATGTGCCCCTGGAGCTTGCTGTGTGCTGGGACATGACTTGTTTGGAGGAGGCCTGCCCACTTGTGCATCTAACAGAGCTTTCCCCTTCCTTAAGGGGGGAGTTCTTTACTGGAGACATCAATTTTTCCAATGTACGTTGGTACTAAACGTGAGAATCAGATCAAGTTTGAACTGCAGAAAGGCAATGCTTGAATGCATAACCTGTGCCCAGTTTTCCTTTGATTGTTCCAGATAACATATTCTTTAAGCATTTTGAGATTCAAACGTTTTAACTTCAGGAAAGGGAAGCTAACATGAGATGTTTTAAACATTTTTGGAGGACAGCTGACTTGTATGTAGTAAGGTGGACAGAAGAGCAGCTCACCTCTCTTGGAATAGAGATTTACCTATAGGTTTAATCATCAAATCTATTGTTCTAAGGAAAGGTTAAGAACAGAAACAAACAAACAACAACAAATTAGAAAAATTGTGCTTATAGCAAAGAAGAAACTAACTGGACCTCTCCAGCTAGTTATGCTGCCCTAATTGCTTAACAAGCTTCAGTCATTTGTTAGTTTCCTGAAAGCAGAACTCAACACCCTGAAGTAATTTATTGTATGATAATTCCAACTTGGTGCTTGTTTTGGATTTGTAAATGTTGTGGAATGCTTTGCTGAAAAGAGCACCAGATGTTTCTTATGGTGCATACTTGAAGGTCACAGCTGCATCTCATAACTTCATAGCAGATGTAGCAAAGGCAAGGATTTCCTGCTGAGTGCTGGGCTGCTAGGATGTTGTTTACCTCAAGGTGAGCCAGTTCGGCGGTGGGTCGTTCTGGGGCAGAAAAGAGCAGATAAACCTCATGCAGTGGAGCCTCTGCCTGAAAAGAAACTGTTGAGTTTCAGATTCCTGACGGGTATTTTTATGGCTTGTTTGAAGGCACCTGGCACTGCAGGAATTGCTGGTGCTGACCCATCATGTCTCACTATGGAGGAGCTGGAGGAAGGCATTCCTGCAGTGCAGGATTTTATTCTCTTTTCTGTGGTGCCCAGTGCCAGAGGTAATAGGCAGAAACTGTGGCACAGGAGATTTCCTCTGAGCACCAGGCAGCATTTCTGCTCTGTGCAGGTGTCAGAGCACCTCCTTGGAGCTTCCTCCTTGGACCTCTCCTCCTTGGAGATCTCCAAAAGCTGCCTGGCTGTGGGCCTGGACCTGGGCATCCTGCTCTGGGTGTCGCTGCTTGGACAGGACCTGATGGACCCAGAGGACCCAAAAGCCTCATCAATCCTGTCGTTCTGTGATTCAGCCCCTCTGAGCACAGCATGCATCTGCAGGGAAGGGTGCACAACGTGCAGCACTCAGTTGCAGCGGGTTGCAGTGGTACAGGATCTGTGCCTCTGGCTGCCTGCACTGCGCAGGGGAACAGGCCATGTGTGGAGGTGAAGCTGGTCCTGCTGGGGCGTGCAGCAGGGATCACGAGGGCGTCCAACTGCAGGGTGAAAAGTTCTTTGGCTTTGCACAGCCCGAAGCAACAGCCAAGTCCAAATGGCAAGGAAAGCAGTGCTGGGAATGTGGTTTTTGCTTCCTTGCGCATGCAGGGCTTCCCTTGGGCATAGCTTCCCACAGGTCTTCTGGTCAGATTTCAGACAGTTTGATGATGGCAAGCTTGGCATGGAAATGCAGAATCATTTTACTGCTTCCCTGTGCTGAGAAGGTCATCACCTGATGCCTATAAATCCTGCATATTTGCTTATGGTAAGGTTTTCTTCTCTGGGACTCTATAACCTTGACCTCACTTCACTCTCATTTGAACTGGCTGCACTGTGTCATGCAGTGGACTTCATTCCCTTAGCCTTGTTTACAGTCTGCCAGCTCTTGGAGATATGTTGTTACCTAAGATGGGTGTGTTTCCCTGTATGGCTGAGGAGTAGTGTATGCTGACTGCCATTACCCCTGGAACCTTCAGCCAGTTTGGTCTAAAATTGAATTAATACAGTCTTACTTCTTTGGTGCTAGCGCTTGTTTCTGTCTCTCTGCCAGACCTGCCTGGTGCTGCTCAGACCTGAATAACTCCTGCTTGCAAATCCATCGATGTGTGACTGAAGAGATCAATGGAAGGTAACAGTGATCAAGGGGGTACTTGATGTATTCCAAGAATTTGTCTTTGAGATATCTCATTTTGCAAAGTAAGAGCCTTCTGTTTCTGGGCCAGTTTCACAGCCAGCCCTGCACATGATGCCCCGCACTGCTGCAGACCCTCCTCCTGCCCTTCCTTCCCAGTGCATTGGCAGACCCCACATCTCAGGGACACCAGGGCAGACACCAGTGGGCTCACCCTGCCATCACCTTGGCCACACTGGAAATTTTTCTTCTGTTTCTTTGCAGTTTGGCCTGTGCTGATTAAGATCAATCTAGTAAGCAATAAAAAGTTGCAGTAATTAAAAACCAAACCAAAAAAAAAAAAAAAAAAAACCAACACCGTGACCCTACCAAATATTTTGGGTTGATACCAGTTTGGCTGGGCTTTCCTTTGCTGAGAGCATCTTGAATGCAGGCAGGCTTCTGCAGCATTTTCTGCTGTTCCTCTAGCATCCCAGGCAAGGAGGGAGCTGCTCCTTTGGGGTAAATCGTGGTGGTGGCGGTGTTTTTTAAGGGACAAGGGGTGTTTTTTTCTGTAAATGCAGCAAAATGCATTTTGGCTGTGTGGTGGTTAATGTTCTTGCAAATCTGTGTTGGCCCATGCTAGGAAGTTGGTCTGGGGAAAAAAGTGGAATTCAGCTGTCTAAACTGATTGCACCAAGATGGAGTCTATAAACCAGAACTGAGAAGTTTTTCTGTTTCTTCGTGTCCATTTGTTGTTGTTGCTGTGCCAGTCATTTGGAACAAGGCTAATGCAAAGGTTCATGGAGATCACAAAGACCCAGGGTGGAGTCCATCATAAGCAAAGCTAGAGGACGGCAGTTCAAAGGTACCTTTGTAGTGGCAGTGGGATGCCAAGTGACAGCAACCAGCCTTGAAAATCCTCCCCCTGCACTTTAACCCATGTGTTTTGAAAACACCTCAGCACCTTGGGAGCACTGCTGCTGGTAGGCAGCCAGCCACCTGCTTCTGCCCACAGTGGGTTGGGGACATCCTGTCCCCCTGCTTGGCACTGGTGAGGTCTCACCTGCAATACTTTGTCCAGGTGTGGGATTGCCAGTACAGGAGAGATATAGACCTGTTGGAGTGTGTCCAGAGGAGAAATGATCCAAGGGATGGAACAGCTCTCCTACAAGAACAGGCAGAGAGCTGGAGCTGTGAAGCCTGGAGAAGAGAAGGCTGTGAGATGACCTGATAGTGGCCCTTCTGTATCTACAAGGGGGTGGTAAGAATGAAGCAGTCATAAGCAGGGTCTGTTGTGATAGGACAAGGAGAAATGGTTTCAAACTAAAAGAGGGGAAATTTAAATTGGATATAAGGAAGAAGTGTTTTACAGTAAGAGTGGTGAGGCACTGGCACAGGTTGCCCACAGAGGTGGTGGGTGCCCTGTCCTTGGAGACACTGGGTGAAGCTGGACAGGGCTCTGAGCACCTTGATGGAGCTGTGGATGTCCTTGTTCAGGGGAGTTGGACTAGATGGCCTTTAAATGTCCCTTCTGTAATTCTGTAATTCTGACCACTGCCTTGTGCCAGGGAATGAGCAGCAGACCTTGCCTCTCTGCTTGGGAGAAGGAAGAGAGCCTTGGGAAATGGAGATGTGGTTTCCTTCTGAACAAACACAGCCAGCTCCCAGTTGACGTCCAAGTGCAAATAAACAATCTGTGTAACTTAGAGGCAGTTCTGCAGCCAGTATTTGTTTTATGTTCTCATGAGTTAACCACCCCCTGGGGTTTTTTTTATCTTAAATCCTTAAAATGAAACTGAGTCTGGTGTGAAGATGAATGTTATCTCCCCACCCTATTTTTGGAGAAAAGGTGTACCTGTGCTCGGTTCAGCTACCAGATGTGGCTGCTGTTTTTGCCAGCAAAGAGCTTGGATCAGCTGGGCCTCAGGCATGGGGAGGGAGCTGTGCCTGGGTGGCAGAGTTGCAGCCTGCTCTAAGATTGCAGAGAGATTAAACACCAGCTGCCAACGTACTAGCTGTGTTTTGTTTTGTTTTGTTTTAGAGCACCTGATCTTTTATTGAAATATTACATCCTATTCTCTGAAATGGGGTTCCTAAAGTCTGTTGGAGCAGCAAAGTGCTGGCACAAGATTTCTGTACCACTGGGAAGGCTGCAGAGTGACCCATGGTCAGGGACTGCAGTGGTACAGGGCGTGGGGGCACAGGGTAGCACACCAAGCAAGGGTAGCTTGTTCCATTCAGCTGAAGTCAGGCACTTCGTGTTGCAACGTTTCAGGCTCCTTCAGAAGCTTTGTAAGGTTTCCTCCTTTAGGGCTTTTGGATCTTGTGCATTTCCTTCCTTTCTCATCAACAGAGGGAGGCAAGAACCAGTATTATGCTAGCATCCAGTCCATTTGCATTATGTTTTGCAATGGCTTTCTGCACTTGGCTGCACACATCCCCGGGGTTTTCCCAGCACAGCCTGGATCAGCAGGCCATGTGCCAGGGCAGCACGTGTGGTCATGCAGGCACTGCTGGTTGCTCTGGGAGAGGTCCACAGCAAGAAGAAGAGGGGAGGGGGCAGGGCTGTTTTTCTTGCACATTTTATGTTTTAAGTGAAATGGACAAAAAAAAAATCCTCCCTCTATGCTGTCACTATGGCTACAGTTGTGAGGGAGCCTGTGAGCAGGAAACCATCCAGAAGGAGGGGCAGGGAGCTGTCCCTTTGTCCTTTCCCTCAACCTGAGGCCACCTTTCCATCCCCACCCAATGGGAAGGTCTTAGTTGTGAAGGTTTCTCTGGCTTGCTTTGCATAAAGAGCCTTTTTCCCAATGTTTCTGGCAGGGCAAGGGTTTCACCTTCGTGCAAGCATTACCATCTCTGTCAGTACATCCCTTTTCTAACTTCCCCAGAGGCAGGAAAACCATACCAAGCAAATAAGATAAGGCAGGAGGCCGAGATGCCTTCAGCCCACACACAAGTACAGGGCTGGTTTTGTGCTTCCTGCACTGAAAATAACTGGTTTGCCGTCAAACAAAACTTAGCACTGCTGTTTTCTTGACCTATGCCATCACTCTCCTAGGGGCTGATTTTAGAATCCCTACCACAAACCACATCAGAAAGGTTGCCTTTACCTCTGCATGTGAAGGTTTAGCACAACTGCAGCTGGCTGTCTTCTCCATTACCACTACCTGCTGAGGTTTTTGGTGATGCCTTCAGAGTCTACTTCAATGGAATTTGCTTAGAAAAAAACAATGCCAGACTGAAGGGGCAGAAGAAGATGAGCAAGATATGAGAAACACTTTTAAATTGCTTAAAAATGTGTCTAGGGTGTTTGCTTTCCTATTTACAGTGCCTAATTAGTAAGCTTGTTGCATTCAGTCATGCTGCTTTGATAGCTTGATTGTGCTACAGGAGTGGGGCTTGACACTGAAGCAGTTCTGTCCTAGATATCTAATGAGCTGTTAATTTGAAAATAAAAACATTCTTAAACTGCTCTACTAGGAATCACCCTCTGGGCTGACATGTGCCTGATTCTCAAATTTAGGTTAGCCTTACCAGATGCTCTTACTGCCCAATGCTCTAGAACAAAGAGACATCTTTCAGACGATGCAATTTATACAACAACCAAAGTCAGTGTAAAACTTCATTTCCTTTAACCCACTGCACTTTACAAGATAGGTTAAATCTCCTTCCCTCAACTTGAAAGCAGCACTGGTCAAAAGAAGCTTTTCATTGTGGGCATCCTGTGGAGCAAGAGGACGGAAATATAAAAATCCCACGCATCCACTTTCACTGGCCTTTTGGAAGGAAGGCAGACACTGTATTGAAAAGCAAAGTTGATACATTTATTTTCAACTTTTTAACAGATTAAAGAGTTGATGAGCAGTACAGCTTTATGCATTCCCTACAAAGTGTATTTAAGCACACCCAACACTCATTGGATCTTTCCCACACAGAGATGTCCAGACACTGCAGAATCTCAGCCCTAGGTCCTGCAAGCAAAACAAGAGTATCTTCTCTCCCTTCTGGGGACAGTGGTAAGCAGTGCTTCACTTGTGAAAGTATGTTTGGGTGACACAAGTGGTGTTATCCAAATGAAGGCTACAAATGAGAATTAAAGTCAGACCACTGCCATAGAATGAAAACTATTTATTTTTATAAAAGGAAATAAAACAAACCCTACCAGTGTGTACATTGTACACATTTGAATGACACTTACAAGAATGAAGTTTCCATATACAAAGATTACAAGCCCACACTGGTAAAGGATGGATACAAGCACATATTCAACTTGAGATGCCTCCACTCCAGCTCACAGTACCAATTACTCTATGACCACAGTTGCACAGTATTAGCATCCACACTACTTTATTCCACTACAAACACAGAAAGCAAGGAGTTTATTCAGAGAGCACGTATATTCATTTGAAGAGTTTGACTGCTGGAATCTTCTCTCACTACTCTTCTGCTGCCATCTTCAAGAGATACTCTTTGTCGATTTTGAAGAGCCTCCAGCCCTCTTCAGTGGACAGATCAGAAGCACCCCTTCTCTTGTAGAACCTGATGGAGGGCTCATTCCACTCTGCAACTAGGAAGTGCATACTGCTGCAGCGGCACTTGACAGCAACCTGCAGAAGTGCAACAACATTTCAAGGAGCAGCCACAGGTCAACAGGTCTTGCACTAAGCAACAGCCAGCTGCATATCACTACAAGTCATGAAGTTTATCTCTCAGTTCAGCTCTTGCCACTGTTTAACTGCCTCTAGACAGTGTTTAAGGCTGTCTGGTGCTCTATCATCTCTCTTAGTAACTCAGATATGCTAATACTGAGTAGTGCTCAAGGAGAAACTTGATTGCAGCTAACAGAAAAGCAAGACCAGCAAGACTACTGCTCTGTCATGTGTCCTCAGTGCTCTTTGTTTAGACTTATCACTCAGGCATACCTGACTCAAATTCTTCAGAATTTCTGATCCAATGCCAAGTCCTAAAGAAAAAAAAGCAACAAAAAATACAGTTGAGAAAAAACAGAAAGTTTGAATTTTAAAGTAGCCCTATTGGAAGCAACTCATCTAAATCTGTAGTACTTACCTCTGTACTCAGCCATTACATAGAAATCTTCAAGATACAACAGCTTTCCAATCCATGGATCATAAGTGAAGTAATACATAGCAAAGCCCACAATGCTGTGCCCTGAAACAAAGCATGCATCTTTAGCTGATCTAAAACTACTAATCAAAGTTAAGTCTTACATGCATGTTTAAATATACAGATTGTGACATGCAGCCATTTGCTATAAGGTTAGAATAAGAATTAAGCACAACTGAAAACATAAGTACAAACTTGCATCAACCTAACAGAAGACTGCCCTCTTCACACCCTGAAATGCTCAAGAGCAATGTTACAGTAAGCAGTGAACAAAGGCTTTTTCTCTACAAATACATACCCTACTGATTTATAAGTATTTCCTTTCTGGAATACAAAGCATTACAGAGCAGTTCAAAACCTACGTAACCGCCCCAACTCTGCTTCTTGGCAACCCCAACAATCTAAGAAACTCTACAGAATGAAACTCTACAGAATGTTCATCTTCCAATGAATCTATCAGTAGGTATTGTGAGAGAAGGTGTGCTCACAGACAACTGTTTCAGCAGCATTTCTGATACCTCAACTTATGTGCACACTGATAGTATTGCACTGTTTTGTCTTCAGCACCAGCAAGTCAAGCTAAATAAAGCTGCAGCTTCAAGTACAACTGCACTGCTCAACAGGAAAGAGAAACTAACTCTTTCAGCAGTAGCATACTCAAAACTAAGTCTTAGAAATCGTAACATCTACCATAATACTCTGCACATACTCTAAAGGAAGCGTGCATAAACTTCCGATCTACTGTGTCTTTGGTAAAGGTTTGGGAATAGCACTTGTCCCTGTAGACCTTACCTCATATTATGATCATCTACTTTATTGTGTAACGGATCTTTTAGTTACCTCCCCGCCCATCCATGTACACAGAAGGGCCATGTACATGGCGAAGCTAGAGACTGTAACCTGAAGATTGGGGACAAATTAAAGAAAACATGTGATTCAACAGGATTACATAAGGTTAAGTTAGGGTCAAACAAGAAAAGCCATTTAATTACTTGGCATTAAGTACATTGTTACACCTGATCATCCAACATCTCCAAGATTAGCAACTACTTCAGAACAGCATCACTCTATGTTACGGCATTTAAGCTTAGCCTGTTCCTGCTACCCCAGCTCCTCGCTGGAACCTAACGTCAGACAGCTCACGATAAGCACAAAGTATCACTCGCGTAAAAACGAGCGGCACAAAGCCTCACCTTCAGACGACCACTGTTCTTTCGGCACTTCCGCAACGAGACAGTGGTAGAAAGGGTGCTCGCCAAAGCCATCCTCAAGCAGCTCTACGAAAGCAAAACAAACGGACAGCTCAGCCGCAGGCGCTGGCACCGGGCCGCAGCAGGGCGGGCGGCCGCCGCCTGCCTGCCTACCTTTCTCGGTTAGCACCACTTGATCCTCCATGTCCTCGTACTTGGCTAGTTCCTGGAACAACACAACAAGTCAGCCGCCTCCCCCGGGCCGCTCTCCCCCCCCCCCGCAGTCTTGCGCAACGCCCCGTTTGCGCTCAGCCGCTGCCCGCCCCGGGACCGGCCGCCTCCCCATCCCCCCATCCCCCGCCCCCCCCCCCCCCCCCCCCCCCCGCGCGCCCGCACCTTGATCAGTCGCAGCAGATCGGAGCAGTCCTCAGGACGCGCGGCGCGGATACTGAACGAAGCCATTTTCGACGGCGTTTCCCCCTGCGGCCCCCTCGGCTGACGAGTCCCCGGTGCGTGAACAGGAGGAGCAGCTGCTTCTTCATTCGTGTCCCGGGCGCGGCGGCCACCTGCGGTCAGTCAGGCTGCGAGCATGTCCCGGCGGCGCTCGGCAAGCAGACGACTTTCCACCAGCTGCGGTGACGCTTCGAACTCCAAATGTGCCTGCGCCGGCGCCTCCGCCTCCATTTATAGACGACCGCGCCCGCCTCTCCCCGCACGAGAGCCAATGGGAGCGTCCGCAGCGCTCGCCCTCAGCCAATGGCAGCGCCCCTCCCCGGAATCTTGCCTCGCCCTGCCAGCAACAGCTGCTGCGGATGTCTCGTGACTCCCCGCCCCCACGGCGCCCCCTGGCGGAGCCTTCTCTCAGCGGCTCGGGGCTCTCGTGTGCGGGGGGCTTTGCCACTTGTTTATCACTTGTTGTATGAAATAAAAGCCTCCGTAGCTGCCTATAGTGCATATAACCACCTCCACCTCAGGGAGGTGGTTGAGTCACCATCCCTGGATGTGTCTAAAAACCGTTTGGATGTGGTGCTCAGGGACACGACTTAGCACAGGGTTGTTAGTTAGGGTAGTATGGTTGTGGTTGGACTCAATGATCTTTAAGGTCTTTTCCAACCTGAGCGATTCTATGATTCTGTGACATCAAACTCTGTATTGGAGGGTTATGGTCCCCTTCCTCCTCAGGGCATCCACTCTCCCAACAAGAGTGCACATACACAGACAGCCCTTTGGCCATCACAGGCACACAGACCTTCCTGCATGTGCTTACTGGCAGGGGGGGAAACCAGATTCCTTGGAGAACAAAAATGCCCAATATTGAGGTACCCTCCCAGCCAAAACTGTCACCATGCCCTGATGAGGGCTCACACAGTGCCCAGCCAAGCTGTTGTTCCCTGACCAGATCAGGGCCGTAAGCCTGACATTTGTTGAAGAAATTCTGTCTTAATAGAGCACTTCAAGGCAGCTTTGGAGTATGAAATGTAACCTACAGATAATGTGAATGTCCACTGGATCCTAGCTAAATGATATGCACAGCTGTAGGCCTACCAGATACGCCACTTGGATGAGAAGTAGAGAATTACTTGGAATACACACAGTTTTATTTTCATCTTTTTCTATAAACCTTGCAACTATCACATCCACTCCTAGATACTGTAAATGAGCTTCCTCTCCTCTCCTCTCCTCTCCTCTCCTCTCCTCTCCTCTCCTCTCCTCTCCTCTCCTCTCCTCTCCTCTCCTCTCCTCTCCTCTCCTCTCCTCTCCTCTCCTCTCCTCTCCTCTCCTCTCCTCTCCTCTCCTCTCCTCTCCTCTCATCCTTTATCTGGTTTAACTGGTTTCAATAGTAATTTGGGGTATGTGAAGACATTAAGTCATGCAGAATAGCAGTTCTTAAAACACAGATCTCAGAACGTTTTCACAACACTCACACCCTGTTTTTCAGTGCACACAATGTCTTAAGAAGTTTGTCTTCATTTAGACATAGGGACCAGTATGGAACATGATACTGCAAAAGAACTGTATGGAGAAGTGTATTCTGGTGGCCAGGCTCAGTCAAGAAAATCATCTGGCATATGCTTAGAGTCCTGGGAGGCTCTAGCATCTTACATTCACCCTAAATTCAGTTTACCCTCTATTGGAGCAAATACAGAGATGTCCAAAAAGCAGAAGCATACCCAAAACAGGAAGTGGCAGTCACAAAATCACAGAATCACAGAACTGTAGGGGCTAGAAGGGACCTCTGGAGGTCATCGAGTCCAACCCCCTGCTGAGGCAGATTCTCTATAGCAGGTCGCGCAGGAAAGTGTCCAGATGGATCTTAAATGTCTCCAGAGAAGGAAGCTCCACAGGCTCTCTGAGCAGCCTGTCCCAGGGCTCTGTCACCCTCACAGTGAAGAAGATTTTCCTTGTGTTTGTACAGAACTTTTTGCATCCCAGTTTCTGCCCATTGCCCCTTGTTCTATTGCTGCTCACCACTAAAAAGAGTTCGCCCCATCAACTTGACTCTCACATGAGATCCCCTCTCAGCCTTCTCCATGCTGAACAGTTCCAGGTCTCTCAGCCTTTCAGTCAATAGCCAGTAGAAGATGACATTTGTTCAGGAGGAGATATGGATCTGAAAATCCTGAAAATCTGGCAGGGAGACAACCAAAATGAGCTACCAAAACCAGGTCCAGCCTAACTACAATGGATTTAATGAATAGATGTCTTTTCAACTCCTAGACATAATCTCTCTGGGATCAGAAATGGGGAATGCTGTCTGTCAAAAACAGCACATGAATTGTCTCAACTATTTTTTATTTCATAATGAGGAAGTAATACACTCTTCCTGTTGTGTAAGAGCAGAAAGTGCCTGGTTTCTTTCATTTTCAAGTCAGAAGAGTTGTGATTTTAGAAGTTTCAGAGAAAACAAACAAACAAACAAACAAACAAACAAAACAATCAAACAAACAAACCCACATTTTCCAGCCTGAACGTTTTTGAGTCTTGGTCTAAGTAGCTTAGAAATATGCTGACTTTGTGTTAACCCAGTTGATTGGAGTTAGATTTCAAACTCACAAGGCACAAGAATAAAATACTGTAAGAACTCCTAGCCTCAAAAATAGTTTTATGAATCAGTAGCAAATACAGAAAAAAACAACTCAACAACCCTACTCCACCTCATAAAAAAACCCTACTCATGATTAAGATATCAAGATCTCAGAGCTTATGATGTAGTGTTACCACTGGTATTTTTTTCAGTGTAAAAGCAAGCATATTTAACAAAGAGGTTCTACAAGAACTCAGTTTTGTGAGTAAATCTGGCTGCTGAGCTTTGTACTTTTGAAGCAGCTTCTAACACTTGCCTCAGGTCCATTTGCCTTTAAGAATGTTTCATGTCATCTTAGAATCACAGAATGAGTCACCAGGGACCCTAAAGATCATCTAGTTCCACCCTCCCCTGCTGTGGGCAGGGACACATTCCACTAGTTTCGTTTCTCAGTTGCTGATGTCACTCTTGATGTAGCAGAAATCGATACCTAAACTCCAGATGATTTCCTGAGGGCTCAGTCAGCCTATTTATTTGTACTTCTGATGGGAATTAGTGTAAGTGTCCTGGTATTAACTGGTATTAATACAAGCATATGAGGCGCTATGTATTTTTCTAAGGCATGTTTTCCACACAGAGACAGAAGCCCAGTCTGGTCTCAGCCCGCAGGAAACAGTCATGCTGATTCCCCAGGATCCTTCAATGGTGATGTGATCAAACATTTGATTCAGAGAGTTGGGAAGCTCAGCTTGACACTTCCACTGACAACATGTTTTTCAGTTGCATCTAATTGTCTGAATTTTCTCCTCTGTTGAAGGCTGGAGGGAAAGGCTCAAAGCGTGGGCACCAGCTTTCTTTTCTTGCTTTCCACTAATCAAACTCTTCAATTTTTGATTTTTTCAATTGCTGGAAGTTTCCTCAAATTACTAAATTAGTGCCTCTCTTATGACTTGTTGTTTATAATAAATAAAGAAGGATAAGAAAAGCTCAGCTGCACTAAAATGCAGTGAGTTAATTTTTTTTTTTTTAATTACAGTATTGTTTACAAGTATTTCTGTCCAAATCATATCTCTTTGTCAGATCTCCAGAGCAAAGTACAGACAATGCATAATCAGATAATACTCAGTGTTGATCTGTTATTTTTCCTGACTAGTGTGAGGGCAGCATTCAGGATTCTCTGAGCATTTCACTTGGCTATTTTGTTGTTGTTGTTGCTAATACTCAGAATTGATATTTATGAGTTCACAGTTGCTTTCAGATATTTTTTTCAAGCAACCTACAGTTTATCAACACTGGCAAAAATGGCCATTTATATCAGAGAGGTACGGAAATATTGTGGTAGTACTGCTCAGAATATAGGGTAAATGCAGAATTAACAAGTCCATGCAATTAAAGTGCAATTAAAGAGAAACGAATATCCATATACTAGAAACACAAGGAGCGTTACTCTGCGCTATTGCTTTTGAAGACGTATCACAGAATCAGAGAATCACAGAACGGTTTGGGTTGGTGGGAGCTCAAAGCCCACCCAGCTCCAACCCCAGCCGTGGGCACGGCTGCCCCATAGCAGCTCAGCCTGCCCAGGGCCCCATCCAGCCCTGCCTTGAGCGCCCGCCACCCCCCTGCCTGGGGGCGGGAGCACCCCAGCGGAAGGGCCGCGCAAGAGCACTGGCGCGCCGTCCAGCCGCGCCTCTATGGTTCTGGAGGACCGCGTGCCTGGGGCAGGCGTGGCGCCGCGGCGGTGCCTAGCCACGGTGGGGACGTGGGGAGCACCATGCTGGCCGCGCGGTAAGGCTGCCCCGCGGCGCGGGCAGGGCAGGGCAGGGCAGGGCAGGGCAGGGCAGGGGGGCCATACCTCCCCCCCGTTACCGTGCGGTTCGCCGGCTGTGGGGGACGGGCTGTGGTGGAGCGGGATGCGTCCCGTGGCTCCTAACGGCAGGGCTGGGCGCGGTCGCCGGCTGCGGTTGTAGTGGGGGAACGTGGGAGCGGGCAGCGGGCTGTGAGATGAGAGGTAACAGGTCGGCTGCTGGCCGGGCTGTGGGAGGGGAGCTTAGCCCCGAAGCTGGGTCCTTACGGAGGGCTGTGCCGTCACTACCGCTCCGATCGCTGTGTGTGGGAGTCTGCGGAGCTTTTTGCTCCCCGGCCCCGGCTTAAGGCACTGGCAGCCCCCGTGCCTTGCCAGGAGGACACAGTTCTATCCGGGGTTTATTCCTTTATCCCTGTGCTGTGTTGTCACCGTTCTGCTTGCTGTGCTGCCTGGTTGAGCAGTCGGTGAATTGCAGGGTGTGTTATGTTCTGTGAAAGGTCTCATGGTTGTCCCTTTCTGCTGAGCAGCTAAGGGATAATCCTGCTCTTTGGGCTTGTTCAGTGTTGCACCCGTACCGAGCCACGAGCAGGAGCAGCAGGGTTAGCTGAGTGGCGCTGAGTTGGAGGCTGTGTGATTGGCACCTCAGGGTACCCCACCTTACACTGCTGTGCATTCCAGCCCCATGCAGGCAAAGCGTATGTTTAGGCTCGTGGCTGATTTTCCAGATCCTGTCTGTGTCAGGATGCCTGTGGTGTAAAAGTTTGCGTTTAGTCTGAGCTGGTTGTCCTAGGGCATCAGAGAATCATACAGACGTGGAATGGTTTAGGTTGGAAGAGACACTAAAGCCACCCAGCCCCAACCCCTGCCATGGGCAGGGCTGCTCCCCACCAGCTCAGCTGCCCAGGGCCCCATCCAACCTGGTTTGGAGCTCCTGCAGGGATGGGGCACCACAGCTTCTCTGGGCAGCTGTGCCAGTACCTCACCACCCTCTCAAGGAAAAATTTCCCCCTGATATCTAATTTAAATTTCTCATCTATTTAAAAATCATTCCCTCTTGCCCTGTCTACCCACGTAAAAACAAAATGATTTCCCTCCTGCTTCTGAACAGTCACAGTCAATATTCACCTCAGTGAATCATTCATCCTTCCTGTTTGCAGACGGCAGCAGCTGGCTTGAATTGCTGTATAGATTATATCTGGTTCTAAAAATCAGACTAAAAGAAGACATGGGGGTTCTGAAGTAATCGGTGCCATTCCAAAGTAAATCTTATATTATTCTCGCAGCCTTAAAACTAATCACACTGAATTCCTCCACGTAGGTTGTACACCATGCGGAAACTTCCTTCTCTTCTGTCTAGAACACTGGTGTCTGGGACCAATGGCTCACCATTGCTTCCAGACATGGCTGAAGGTAAAGTAATTGCCTGTATTTTGAAAGATTTACAAGAGTTTCTCAGCAGCTTACTTTGTTTATATGGTTTGTGTACACTGTGAACTGGCATGCCATTGATTCTTATGTTACAAATGTTTAGAAAGAGTCAGAAAATTACTGCATGTTTTTGGAGATATGTGGCAACAAGCACGTGTAGGTCACTAAAGTTACAGATTTCTGAATCTTTAGTCTTGGAACAGCAAGCAATTCTATTTGGAGGAACAAATCTACATAGAAAGTCAGTGCAATAAACAAGGTGCCAAAGCACCTGAGTAGAATGGCCAGAAGACAGAGGAACTGAGTGGAAACGAGTCATGCAGAACTTTTAAGTTGTCAGTACTGCTAATTTTATAAAGTTAGAGAAACCCATTAATCTGATTAGCATGATTGCCTTGTGGAAATGCACTCAAAGCTCAATAGAGCTTTGTGTGGAAAGATTGTTTTAACACTCTGCTGCTAATAAACCATAGTGTTGCTGTTTCAGAAGCATTAAAAATGTGTGCTTGCATTCTTATCCCATGTACTGAGAAACAGGGAGGAGGAAGAGCACTGAAAATAGATACAAACTATTTCATAGTGGACTTCTGCCTATTTCTGATACTTTTTTTCCCCCTTTATTCTAAACAGAAACCCCAGGTTATCCAGTTAAAGAGAAGATGAGTGTTTTCAGTTGTTAGATAGCTTTTCTTCAGTATTTCTTAGAGATAGTAATTTGAGAGGTTAAAGGAGAGAAGCAAGGATACAGGACATCACATAATTGCAAATACTGCCATGCTCTTTTATTTGGATGTTTTGTGATTATATCACCTAGGAGGCCTGTAAAAGTAACAAAGCTATTCTGACCTTGCCTCCATATTGGCTCTAAGGAATACTAATATTTTTTGGACTATAATGACAGTAAATATTTCAGGTTCTGATCTAAAACTGTAGCATTTAAAGAATGTTATGCAAGCTTCTGTTGATAAGTTAACTAGTTTCCTTGAATTTGGTAACTCAGTTGAAATCACAAAGGTATTAGCTATAAATCTTTGGCCACGTGCAAGGACAAATTGCTTACAGTTGCTTACTAAACTTCAGGCCAATCTAATTAAATGGAGTTAAAGCAGGTAAAATAATTAAGTAAACCCTTAATACATGTAATTTCCATTGTTTCTTTTAGTTGTTAATCTAACCTGTGTTTTCCACTCCACAGGACACTTACCCATTCATGTGAATAATGGTGTGTTGTGGTAACCTGTATATATTTTAATATTTGCTAAAATGCTAAACTTCCTTAGCTACTGTTTTTGCCTTACTTTCAGCGTTCTTGAAAAGTGAAAACCTCTTCTTTTCTGTTGACTTGCTTAAACCCCCCTTTGCCTTCTTTAAGGTTGTTGGTCATGACAAGTGAGTGGCTCTGGTCATCTTTGTGACTGTTGTACTAGACCTGTGTTGTTTCTGATGGCATGCTGGATAACACATTTTTAACTGCCTTGTGGGATACAAAATCTCTTACGTAGCAGCTCCTGCAGTACTTAGCTTCATGTTAGATGTTTGAGTGAAGAAGGCTGTCAGTCATACAGACGCAGTGGATGTCTTCGTCTTTCCCAGAAGGCCAGACCAAGCTCTGCACCAGATCTGGTGGTAAAATGTCTCCTGGTGATGTGCCTCAACCTGGGGAGTCTCCTGCATGAGGGAGTGGAGATGGCAGAGGTGGATGCAGTGAGCTTATCCAGCAGCCCTCATGTACTTTGTTACTGTACTGCACGGCTTAAACAAACTCAGGCCCTGCTGCTCTGGCTTTAATGATCTAGTGACCACAGATGAGGAATTAGTGTGAAATACACAATGTATATAATCCCAATAATAAGGGATACAATCCATTTGTTGCAATTGTTATGTGTGTCTGAGATATTTGCCAATTAAAAAAAAAAAAAAGTGTATGGATTTTTATGCTTAATTTCTTAATTCTTTGTTATAAAATAATTGACATCTAGAAAAGCAGTGTAGTTTTCCCAGGGAAAAAAGAGAAGAAATATATGCTTATGAGCCTGTAAAATGGACTAGATATAGATTGGCAACATCTTAGAAACCCTTTCACAATATATCCTCTTATTGTTAAAACAACAATTATGTGGTTTCAGCTTGGCAAATGTATGCCTAAAATTGAAATCAGAAGTAGTAAATGAGACTAACAGTGTATATACATGTTTGCAGGTTTGGACCCACAATATTTCAGAGCTTTTTACCTCTCTAAAGCTGACAAGGAAGATGAACCTAGTTTAAACCAAGACAGAGAAAGTACTGTTTATTCCCTTTTCATCCCTGCACAGCCCACACACTATTGGAAATTGGAGGTTTTGTGTTCTAGAAGCTAAAACAGTGTTTCTGCTAACATTGGATTAATCAGTGCATGCTATGGCAGCTTCACAGGTGGAGTGTGAGTAACAGGAAAGTAGCCCTTATTATGTAAGCAAGCCTGCTGCTTCTTGAGGAAAAGAAGTCAGAACTTCCTGCCTCTTCAAAAAAAAGAAAAAAAAATCAACTCTTCAATTTCCAATCTTTTTTTTTTTTTAATTGACAGTTTGTTGTTGGAATTAGTAGTAGGACTCATTTCAAAACATTTTTAGCTTGGTTTCCCAAATAAATGAGGCCTAAATAATCTGTTTTTTTTTTGTCTGTCTTCTTGTCCCCTTCTTCTTCCAGAACTCTTTGTTGCTTGGTGCCAGCAAAAGTAGATGAGCACAAATCTCGAACCGTGTGTCCAGAAGGTTTGTGGAAATTGCCTTTTGAATCAGGGATCACGAGGGTCCTAGAGCTAGTGTTGCAGGTTGGCTCAGTGACCTGATGACAGTTGGCAAGTACCTGGCCTCTGTATGTATGGCAGCTGGCTGTCAGCCTGGCATAGCTCTGGGCTGACCACAGGGCTGGTGCTTGATTGGAGGGTGAGAAAACAGATCCAGGGAGTATGCAGAGGGGAGCTGAGGGTGCTGCAGGTAAGGAATGAATGAAGGGCTCTGTGATTTAAATTTGTAGGGAATCAGGCTTACTCCAGAGTTTGGTAGACAGCTAGCTGATCTGTGTGAATATTCACAGAAGTGTAGGGATTGGAAGGAACTTCTGGAGATCATCTAGTCCAGCCCCCAGGCATTCAGTTTGTAGTGTGCAAGGTCTGATGGTGTCTCATAAAAATAATCAGCTCATGAGTCATTAGCAGCCTGCTTTCTGTTTCCTTGGGAATGTTTTTTTTTCTTTTTTTGATAGCCCCTCCCTGATGTGTCAGCAACTATTTTGTCATAGTATTTCAACCCTCTTCTGTAAGCATCTGTGCTATCCAATTCTTAAATTTCTTTTTTTTTCTTCTGAATTTGGGAATTTTTGCTACTTGTTTTAGATGTTTCCAAGTAGCATACATTCACCTGCCTAACAGTGATGGAGAATTGTCATAGATGTGATGAGACCCTAGCTCACTTAATAGTCCTATCTAATGAAAGGGTAGAATAACTCTCTAAGTGGATTATTCTTGAAATTTAGGAAAGTCTTAGGCAGAGCTAATATTAACACAGATAGTGTAGATAATGTGGTAAGCAATTTTACAGAGCTCTCTTCAGTGCTTTTCTTTAAGGCTGCTAGAAATTTAAGCTATAGAGTCTTCCTGGTAATAGCCAGTGTGCTGGCAATGCCTGCCCTTCATGGGTAGATCTAGCTTAAAATGATCTTTTTTCACTGTCTCCCAGCTGCACTATTCTTTTTATGGTCCTTTTATGACTTTCTGATCTGTGTTATCTTTGTTTTCTGTTTATGTTTAGGCTAAAATATTTTCACGTGAGAATTCAGTGATCTGGTCTTGATCTGCTCTTTCTTTCATTCAGCTGTTAATTAGCACTGCGGGCATTCGATTGCATTAAGAATGCATTCTCAAAATGCATTCTTTGTTGGCTGTATAAAATAAGCTACAGAATCGTGTTACTCAACCTATTATTGTAATACACCTACTAACAGCATTGGTGGATTTGGCCAAACGTTCTTTTTTTCAGGCTACTACTTGCATGAATTTGCTTAATTTTCTTATTCTGGGATGAGGATTGTGCTTTTTAGCACCAAGTAACCTCACATTCATTACGTGCAGAACCAAGCTTGGTTTGCTTTGATTTTCTTTTGTTTGTTTTGTTTCAGTGAGAAGCAGATTGAGGGATATAGTGGGAGCATCTACCAACTGGAGGTACAGTGTATATTGAACATATTTTACTTTATTTCTTAAACCCTGAGGGAGCACAAAGTTGTGGTATTAGAAATAATAATAATCGTGAGGTGATGGGAAGAAAACAAGATTGAAACTAAAAAGTAATGCAAACAAAGTTTCAAATTGTTACTTTGTGAATCACAAACTTCTTGGATTTCTCTGGCAAATCTTCCGCACCAAGGGAACAAAATACATGAGCTTGATGCTTACAAGATTCTCCTGTTAACTTGGAATCTGATGGAAATTTAAAAGCGTTAGAGCTGTACTAGAAACGTTATGTTGCAATTTTCTCTTATCTCTTGGTGGATTATCCCCATGGTGGATTTATGCTGTACTGGATTTGTAGGCAACTGAGTTGGTTCTGCTTGGAGCAGGCTGTGCTGTGAATGGCCTGGCTGCATCCATGCAGCCATAAGAGTGTAACCTTGGGGCCTGTGCTCTCCATTTGGGAGTATCTGGGGCATTTTCTCTCTCTCTGCTGTAACTTAACTGTAGATTAATTTACATTTCATTTGCGTCATCTTAAGTTTTGCCTTTATCCAGGCTACCTGCCTCCCCCTCTACTATCTTGGATAAGCCAGAGTTTATTATAATCCTGTAGCTCTGAAGAGTTCTGAATAAATCAGTGTAGCAATCAGGGGAGATTTTGTTGCTGATTGGTTGGTTCCATGTTTATTTTCCTGATCACTGATTTTCTTATGACTATATTTGCTGAGCTCATTTCACACTTAGTGCACTGATAAGGAAATGTGGAGAGGCTTGCCTCGGTGGAGTAACTGATATATCCTCGCACTCAGCTAGTTTTATCTGAGCAGTATTATAGGCACACTGAAGAAAATACCTGTGGGGCTGGTTTTTAGTTGGTAGAACTGATAACCAAGTATGGTGGGGCTTAAAATTTGTGGTAGGTCACCTGATAATGCGTTGAGAAGTTGATAGAAGTCTTCCCCTCAGCCCAGAATGGCTAAGGAGGAAATGTGCTATATAAATACTGTCTGAGGGTCAAAGCCTTACGAGGCTCTGGACAGATCTAATTCTCTATCGTTTCTTTTCCCCCCACTGACACCCAGTCTGAAAGGAGAGCTGGCTGAAGCCAGGATCACCACAGCAGTGTTTTTCTTATATAGGCACATTTCTTGTGCTGTCTAAAATACAACATAAGTGGTTTGCAGGGCACTGTACACTTCAGCTGTCATGCAGAAGTAAGGTCGTGGGGCCCATAGTTGGGAGTGCTGGAGAATGACAGGCTTGCTGTGTGGGAAGGTTTGTATGTAAGAAGGCCTGTAAAATTGGTCTGGAATACAGGCTAATGTCAGATTAATGGGATGACTACATGAACTGTAATGAGGTCTAATGTAAAATTGTAGCCATTTCAGAAACAAATAGTGTCATTTTGCAGAATGTTTTGGGCAGTTATTAGCTACTACTTAAATTGATTATTATTGCTGTATGACTGATACTGCAGTAGGTAGAAGTATTATCAGTTGAAAAATATTATTGCCTTGAGCTCAATAGTTCTGTATATTGAAGAGTACATTCTGAAGCTGAAGTTCTGCTGCTGACTCAAAGGAGCCTGGAAGGCACTGGTGAAAACGGAATGTAGTTGGAATTTTGTTTTTCATGTGCTTGTGGGCAAATTTTTGATTGCTTCTGATTAATTTCTCTTAAACCTTTCACTGAAATTGAAAGAATACAAATATTTTTTTTTAAAAAAAGCTAACGTAAAGGTGTATGATCTTGGATACTGCACCTTTTCTTGGTCAACTGGAATATTCCATTTCTACACAATGGTGTGTAGAAATGTGGTATAACTTAGAAAATAGTAGATTTAGAGTGGGTTGTTATCTTCTCTCTTTTTCTGAAGTCTGTGGTAGTCATGTTGCCCAAATGAGGTAAAACATTTCATTTTTTTTAAACACTAAAAAGAAAAAAGACACTTTTTACTAAACTTCTACTGTTTTTGATTATGTAGTATTACTGCTTTCTTCCTCTCCTCAAACGTAAAAACCCAAGCCAAAAAAGTCATTATCTCACAGTATGATTAGTACTGAAAATTAGTTCAAAGCCAAAACTTAAGAAAAACTTTTTTTTTTTGGTGAAAAAGTTCTTCCTTTTTTATTTTTATTTATTTTTATTTTTTTAATTTATATATTTTTAATTGACTTTGCTAAAGGGAATGACACTCAAATCACAGCAATGCAGCATGCACTACTGAATGAATGGCACATATCCACTACAAGTTTACAATTAAGTTTGGTTAGTGTTTTATGCCTTCTCATGTACCGTGAAGTGAAATAAGTTAATAGTTGTGCATACATGTCTTGCTTTACATCTGAAATATCGTGTGCTTAACCCTGAGTTTTCTAATGTTTTATTGCTGATTCAAAGGATGTTGTGAACTACTTGCTTTATGCAGTTAGGCTGCACTATTAAGGTGAGGATGTTTTGGATGAACAGGTAAGAGAATATGATGGGCAAGGTTGTTGCATCACAGATGATTGTGCAAGGAATCAGCCTGGAAGATTTGAAGGAAATGACAGTAAGTTGGCTGCGCTGCCTTGTGAGACTTGCAGCTCCTTTGGACACGGAGGGGTTGGAAAAGTAACTGAATTATTGCTCCCTTTTCTGTATTATTTCTTTTTTACAACTTTCCAGTTTAGCTGTAAGATAACTGAATAGAAAGGGAAATACCTAGATTAATTCTCAATTTTTTTGTGTGCTGGTTAAGTTTGTGCTGCATGAATTGATGCTGAGAGGGAAGAAATCATCTGTAGATAACAGCAATTCTTAGCAGATTAGTTCTCTTAGTTCTTAGTACTAACCAGTACGTCTCCTTTACTTCTTGGGTGAGATTCTAAGTTGACAGTCCTCTAAAACTGATGGGGTAGGAAGAGTTGTAGTACAGTAGCTATGGAAGACATGATAGGCACAAAACATTACAGCTTCAATTATATGTAAGCTATGTTTTTTGTTTTTTGTTTTTTTTAAACTAAGTTGTTCTCAAGGAGAATCAGTTTTGTAGCACTCAGAATTGGATGTGTTTTGTTCATCTCTTTATTGTAAAGTATATGCTTGCCACTGATAGATGAGACTGCTTAAACCTTTCCTTCAGTAATCTTGCTTTGTAAATTAATTTATGTGCCTTTTGCTTTCTTCTAAAGACACACTTGTTTTGCCTTAGAATGTTCAATTATTTTTTGTTTTTCTTTTGGTTATGTGAGATCTGTTAGCTAGGGTTTCAGCTATCGAGTATACTGTTGTCATAATCCAGAGAGTGTATGTTTCCTTGCCAGAGATCATGTGCAAGCAATGCAAGAAAGAAAAGCTCTTCACACATTACTGGCAAAACGGCAAGAAGATCTCCCTCCTAGAAGAATGAAAGATAGCTACTTGGAAGTTCTTCTGCCTCTAGGAAGCCAACCTGAAATACGAGAGAAGTATCTGAATGTACACAACAGTGTAAGGTAACAAAGCAAGTATATTACACCTACAATAAAGTGTTAACTTTGATGTAGTATGGATTCATTTATTTAATTATAAAAAAAATGTATCTTACAGGTTTGGAAGAATACTTGAAGATCTTGACAGTTTAGGAGGTGTGTATGTGAGCCTGTGAAAAGAATATGGTAATAATGCAAAGAGAGTAAGTTTGAGTACTGCTTGCTATAATACTATATGTCCATGGAGAGGGGATCACATCAATATGATGTCCTTCTCTAGGGAGAAGAAAAAAAAGATACCAATACTGAAAGAGATGGAAATCCCAGAATCATAGGGTTTGGAAGGGACCTCTGGAGATCACCTAGCCCAACCTCCTGCTAAAGCAGGTTCCCTAAGCACATGAAGGCATAGGGGCATTGGACCACCTGCAGAGAAGGAGACTTCACCACCTCTCTGGGCAGCTTATTCTGATCAACTCATAAGATTTTGTCTTTGGCAATGGGATTCTGATAAATCCCATTCAGACTCTTATTAACTGAATTGATGCCATGACTGATAGGCATAAAAGTTGTTAGAATTAGGGAATTCTAGGAAAAGAAAACCTTGCATTTCCTGGATATCTCCTGGACAGAGATCTTTTATCTCATTAAGTACGAAGAAATAATTTTGAAAACTGTACTGAATGAGAATCAATTGAATATTAAGAAAAATATCTTTGCAACATTGTTACTCTGAGTCTGTTTACTTGCATGTACTCTTCTGAGCAAAGTTAATTGAGTTAAATAGTCATTTGGTGGCAGATATTACAGTGTGATAAATACTTCCAAGTATGACTTTATGCCTGTGAAGCGTAGTTTATCTAATCTGTACATCTTTAAAAGAATCAATATTTGAAAACAAGTCCTCAGGTAGTATGTTTCCCTGAACAACCTGCGTGAAATCAAAATAGGCAGTGAGAAGGTTATGAAGGATCTGTGGCAGACAGCTGCAGGGATAAGGGAACAGATGAGGTGGGAATGGAAGGAGTGGAGTAACAGGTTGATTTAAATTTCTCTTTATAGTAAGTAAATATGTATATAACTGACACAGCTGCTAAATTACTGCCTTTTTTTTTTTAATAGCAATCCCATGAATTATACACATGAAAATGTGGATGTTGTGCACTCCTGTAATATGATACTTCAGTTTGTGTTTTGTAGGTGCTGCTTATGCTTCACAAAGATGGTTTTGATCTCTTTTGCTAAAGTTCTTGTTTAAAAAACAAAACAAAACAAAGAACAAACAAACAACAACAAAACTCAAGAAAACTAAGATCTGACTCCATTTTGGTCTCTTCACAGTTCTTATTTGCTACACTCACACCAAGCAGGAAATGCAGCCGAGGTCTCCCTTATCCATAGTTACAGCCCTGGTAGATAAAATCAGTAAGTGGCAATTCGTTCAGTAGAAACATTTTCATCTGTTTATCTTAGTTGCTCAGCAGCTACTGTGTTGCCATGATTGTTACTGAGGATAACTTCTTCCCTCTCCTACTGAATTCACTTTATTCTGGTTTGGCTTTGAATTCTGGAATGCTTAGGGTTTTCTTGAAGGGAGGAACAGAAGAGGATGCTTGTCAGAATTTCATATTTCCCTACCTTTAAAAACACAACTTTATTGTCTCCTGCGCTTCTGTGTTTGGTTTCGTATTAGCATGTGCATTTCTTAGCTTTGTTATTAAACAGTGTTTGTTCTGGTGGAGCTGGGCCTCACTCCTGTCACGTTCTGCTGAACCCCTCTGTGGGTCAGCCATCTGTCTGACAGATGCATGCTTGTTTCCTCTTTTTGTTTTAGTAAAAACAGGTAAAGCAGAAACTGCAGTGTTGTCCTTTGCAGCTCCTGTCTTTTCTGACTTCATGTGCTGCTTACGTAACACAGAAACACGCATCCTAGAAAAAACATTCTTTCTAATATTAGATATGAGTGAGTTGTCCCCAGCAATGTCCAATGTTTGTCTTGTAGATTTGTGCAAGAAAGTCATATATCCGGACTGTGACATCAAATTTACAGGCAATGTTTCTTGGGTTGGGAAGACCTCAATGGAAGTGAAGATGCACATGTTGCAGGTTAGTTCCTGTGCCTTCTCTCTCTGCTATGACAGTCACAAGTTGCTGCAGAGTGAGTTCTGGGTGATTACATTAGCAGTCTTAATTACATTTTCTAAAATGACCAAGATGATTTCCATTGGTCTAGGTGCGGCAAGGTACTCTTCAGTACATTAATTTTTCTTAAGCAGCATTTTCTAATTAACTTTGAGAACGGTATATTCATAAAGACAAAATGGGTGGCTCTAATGTAGAAAATAATGTTACACACTGCATCCCAGTGCTTAGAGTGGTGCCAGTTTGGCATTGATAACAAATTGTTGTATTGGCGTTTCTCAGAATAAAAGGTAAGTCATTTTACAGTGCCTATGTTGATTTTGTTCTATTTTATTTATTTTATATTTTTCCCAGATGCAAATAGTAGATAATTAGCATTCTTCTGCTTAATGTTTTTGTTGCAGAATTCCTGAGGCTGGAGTTTTGTGTTCTTTTCTGTTTGACTTTTTGTGAGAGGTTTTAGATGACAAACTGAAAGTTAAGTGCAGTTGCATAGGTGATGTCAGCTGAATAGCTTGCTAGAAACCTTTTGTAATTTAAGAATTTAAGATATAATTGTTTCCTGTCTCTCTCAGCTACACGATGGTGATTACAGCCCTGTGTTAGATGCAACCTTTGTCATGGTGGCCAGGGATCCAGAAAACAAACGGTAATTTGTAGGACAAAGAAACAGTCTTAACAGACTGCTATTGTGGTGAAAGTGTGAAACATGGCAGCTGTGTATGTGTGAAGCTGTGCAGAGTGGGCTATAAATGAATTGTATAGTTGATATATCCTCTTGGCAAATGCTACTTTGCTAGAGCAAGCTTCAGAGCATTGAATTTAGGAATCAGATGACACTAGGAATTGCTCCTAGCCATGTGGTCTGTCCCTTTTTAGTGTCAATTTTCCTCTGTTTGAATGACTGTCCTCATGAAAACAGAAACTCCCATGTGTTATGCAGTGATAGAATTAATTGCTTTCTTGCCTAAAAACTGAAAGATTGAGTCTCAGTGGTTCAGAGCCTCAGAGTAGTTGAGGCTGACAGGGCCATCTGGCTCCAACTGACCCAACCTGTGCCCCAGCAGGGACACCACAACAAGGTGCCAGGCCCACATCCAGGCAGCTTTTGAATATCTCCAGGGAGAAGACTGCACAGCCTCTGGGCAGCCTGTGCCAGTGCTCCATCCGCTGCACAGCACAAAAGTGCTGCCTGGTGTTCAGCAGGAACCTCCTGTGCTCCTATTTATGCCTCTGGTTGTCGCAATGGGCACCTGCTTTAGAAATGGGTTGAGAACAACTAAGGAGAAATGTGCATGGGTTTATGCAGGTAGCTTAAGTCTTCTTACAGACTTCAGTGGCTGTTCTTCAGGCCAGCTGGCCACAAGCCAACTGTGTTCAGAAAGTATTCAGTGTGAGATAAAAGCCCTTCAAAGAGGTACAGAGTGTGCTAGGTTGGGTATAGTGCCACAGAAGCATGGCTGTGTGGCTTTTGGACCATACCAAACTTGCCTCTCAGCATGTTGGGGCTTTGACAAGAGAACTGATGGAGAGGGGTCCTGAGCTGGAAAGAGAGAGAATGAGCTGTGCAATAGATGCAGGGGCTGGTGTGTCCCAACGATCCAACATTACAACAAACCAGGGGAAAAGAGCAGGCAGTTCCAAGTGAGAAGTCTCCTGCAGGCTTTTTGTTACCAAAAGATAAAGACTGAGGGTAGAGATGAATTACTTGGCAGATTTGCATGTTTCTGTGTGTATGTATGTGTATGTATATGAGTGTGTGTGTCTAAACATATATTCTGAGCATTTGTTTATATATATGTTTAAAATACAAAAAAATAATCTGTGGAAATTACAGGGATGAATGGGTCTTGAAAATAAGCTTTTGCCTTGCCTTGTGAAAAGGAATAATTAAGCTTTTTACAACTACGTTAAAGTATATTTATTTGTTCAGTTAAACAGACATAGGAATTAGGACTCAAGGCAGCCTCACATCATCTTCTTTGATAAGCAGTGCACATGTAAACAGCTTTTGGCTGTTGATAAGGCTGTCATGGAATGTGTAGATTATAAGAAATTTTGCTAGCTACAGCACTATGTTGTTTCTATTCCAAAAGGAATGTTACTGTTAAGTTTTGTGCACCTGTTTTAGACTGTGCTAGATCACAACTTCTTCAGAAAACTGTTGAGAAACTCAGCAAATACTTTGATCTTCCACATAATCTGTGGATACAGGTTTAGCTCCTTAAGAAGCATTGCTGCATTAGTTATTTTTTCTTAATTATGCTTGATTGTGGTTGGCTCACTTCACTGCCTCTTCAGGACTGAGGTGAATGTGATGTACTGTGAGCAGCTGCCATACTATGAAATAATAGAGTTTACTTCTGTGATATAATCTGAAGTACATCTTTTAATCTTATAGCATGTTTGTAAACACAAATGTGTTTACACTTAAAATGTTTTCATGGGACAAACTCTTTTATAGTCTGTAACTTACCAAATAAGTCTCTGTCCACAGGCCAGCCTTTGTTAATCCACTTGTTCCTGAGAGCCCTGAGGAAGAAGAAATCTTCAAGCAAGGAGAATGTATGTTGTATTTCTTATCAGAATGCAATTTTGCCTCAGCTCCAGTTTAGTAGCTGGAAGGAAATAAGCTGCAGAAGTTCTGCTTCTTACAAATGGTCCTAATTTGTTTAAAACCAATTTTTTTTGTCATGTCTCTTGTGTCAATATTGCTGAGAGTTTCAAAGCCTGCTGTCTCATTTTTGGAAGCTCTTTAGCTAAACTGATGGGCAAGGATGCTCCTGGTGTACACTGCCCCCCACGCTTCTATTTCCAGGCTGCTACCTTGATGTCAGCACTGAGAGGAACGTGGGCTTAGTGGTTAGTTGGTTGTCCCCATGGTGGGTCTGCTGGAGTACATCACAGCTCCTTTTCTGTCTGGGTGCCCGTGAACCTTTAGGAAAGGCACTAAGAAAATAGAGGGAAGAGTAGAAGTAGTGTAGCTGCATCTTTTTTTTTTTTTTAATCACAAATTTCCATTTGTGTACCATTGGCAAAACCTGAGGAAAGTTGTTTTTTTCTGTAGTGTTCCTTGCTTGATATGTCTTTCTGTTCTTCAGGTAGAGTACTTAAATTCCCTGTAAGAGGTGTGGATATTATTCAAGAGGTCTTTATTTTTTCTTAGTTGCAGTCAGTTCTAAAAGCTAAATTTCTATTTTGAGTCTAGTAATGTGAATCTCTAGCTTTTAATTTAACGGAGGAAAAAAAGAGAGGAAAGTCAATTGATTCAGATTAAAATCTCCAGAGCCAAATCAAGTAGCTTGTTTTCTTTTTCCTTTGAATTCTAATATACCAATGTATTTTCTGCTTAGTGAACAAGTTGAAGAGGATTGATTTCAGCACTGCTTCCTTACTGAAAATGGCTCCCACTGCAGAAGAAAGAAATGTCATTCATGACATATTCCTTAATACACTGGACACAAAGTAAGGAAGGGAAGGGTGGAGGAGAAAGAAAGTCTCAAGAAAGAAAAGTAATGCATGTTTTGAGTGGGCTGTTTGTGGGTAGTCTGGTATGAAGTCATACATTTTGCTTTCCCATTTCACCATTTTAACTCTGGGGCATTTTACTTGGAAATGCAGGCACAAACTTTCATATCCAATCTACACTTCTTGAAAGAGTCCTTCATCATCCAGGAGTGTTAGCTGTGCTAAGCTGATGGAAGTGTTAGCACAAAGAACTTTTGAGCAAGCTGTTACGAATAATCTCAAGGAAAGAGGTTAATGATGTTTATCCAAATAAGGGAATTGGATGGTTTTACAGCTGTGTGACTTGCACAATGCAGGAGTTTTCTGCATTGACAGAAAAACCTCTTTCAGGGCAGGACTTGACCATATTTAAATCAGGTAACCTCATGATGCAATTAAGGTATAATACCTGCCAACACTTTTGGAATGAGATTTCTGTGAAATTGTCCAGTGCACGTGGTTGTAGAAAAATGTGCAATAACACCAGTGCACTGTTGTATTTGTGGATAATTTCTTTACCTTACTAGCATTATACAATTGTTACGTTTTGAGCTGTTTACCACAGTGAGACATACCTTCCATTAAAACGAACAGCTGTGCTTTGTACACATTCTGCCTGAATTTGAACAGCTCCAACTCTCTATATACTTGATGCTGAATTTCTCTCTGATCTTATTATGTGCTTTTAATTCATGGTGTGACTTAATGAGCAATGTAGAGCTTTTGTGGAGAAGTGTATGCTTTGTGACTATCTTTTCTTTCATGTACATTTTTCTTGTTGAGATTGATGGTTCACATGGGCTTGGACATGAGCAGACATTTCTGCAAGATGAGAAGTGTAGGCTTTATGATGCCATAACAAATCAAGAGTATCGTTTTAGATAAGGCTTCAGGATCAGTTGGAGCTGCTTTCAGTGACAGCATTTCTTGGTGGTTGTGGTTTTTTTTTGTGTGTGTGTGCATGTGCATTTGCTTCTTGTGCATTTCTGACTTTCTGCATTCTGTTAATGTAGGTTATAAAGTGTATTGTCTCATCCATAGGACAGTAAGTTTTCGGAGTCGTATATTGCCACCCAATTCAGTGTGGATGGAAGATGCAAAGCTAAAGGGCCTACAGATTTGCCATCCTCAGGTATTTTGAAAAATATGAATAATTTACAAAAACATTTACTTACTGAATTATGATTTGTCTTTTAAGACTACTCAATCCATTATTTTGTTTAGGTTCTGCAGTCCTTCCAGTGTATTTAGATTTTAGTTTCTTTTGCCATTTTTCTACTAATAGAGAAGAAAATCCATAATTTAGAATAGAATAGAAAATATTTATATGGATTCCCACTGCAAAATAGAAGATTTTTCATTGCCTTTTTTTTTCCTACCAGACTGTTCATTTTGTCTAAAGAAAATCATTTGGAAATTACTTAAGTTGGACTTCCAGTTGATGACAGTTTTGAGTTTTTGTCTTATGTTATCAGTCATATGAGTAAAGTTGCCTAGGATATTTGGACTTCTGTGTATGTATTTCAGTAGTGTTCCTCATGCATTCAGAAACTCAGAGTTGAATTGAGATGCAGTCTTCAACACAGCACTTTGAGGAAAAACAGATGTGATATAGCAGTTTGATTTTTTTCTTTTTTCTGTGTGCAGGAGCGGAACATCTTCAACAGGATCTTTGGGGGCTTCCTAATGAGAAAGGCATTTGAACTGGGTTGGGCAACTGCTTGCAGCTATGGGTGAGTTGCAGACTTGCAGTATGTATACGATCATAGAATGGCTTAGCTTGGAAGGGACCTTAAAACCCACTCATTTCAAACCTCCTGCCATGGGCAGGGCTGCCCCCCACCAGCTCAGGCTGCCCAGGGCCCTATCCAACCTGGCCTTGAGCACCTCCAGGGATGAAATCCAGAACATTGTGCACAGTAGATTGATTGGGAAACCATTCTAACCAACCTATTGACATGAATAGAAGAGACCTTCATGTCTTATAGGATATTCCACCATTTGTGTGCAGCACTGTTTTTCTTAGAGTGCCGGTCATGTTTGCGAAGAGATTTATATCTTGTTCCTTGGAGCTTGGTTTTTAAACATGTGAAGATAGAAAATACATCTTTTTTCTGTTTTGCTTTATCTTGCTAAGGTACTGGGATGGACTTCTGAAATTTTCTTTCTGAATGTTTAAATAAACGTTCTGTTAAATAAGTACTGCATCTGCACACAAGAGGAATAGTTTCTGAACAATTTCTAGAAGCAAGTTGTGCTTAGAAAGTATGAATGAGGTCATAACCAAGGCAGATGGTATGAAGATTGTCTAGCAAGTCATAAGGTACAACAATAATGCAGTATTATATCCTTAAAGGATGTGTATTTTTATGCTTGCAAGAGCTTTTGTCCACTTAATTTTGTCTTGGGTGATAGCATAATTCTTTAACACATCCTATGGTCAGCATTTAAATAAAAGCCTTGTTTTCTAGTGGCCATTTATGAAAATGCTGTCAAAGAAATAGTTTTGATTTCTGCTAGCATACCAGCTATTAAAAAGAAAATTTACCCCTTTTCTTGCTCAGGTGTTCCAGACCTTTTATTGTCTCTGTTGATGATATCATGTTTCAGAGGCCAGTTGAGGTTGGATCCTTATTACTGCTTTCTGGACAGGTAGGAGCTAATTTCTCTTAAGTGCAGAAAAGCTTAGGCCTCTTGTTAGCTCTGTTACTCACTGATCACAAACAGCACATTAAAAGAGAGTATGATTTTTCTCTAGTAAAATGAAGTCTACTACAGTTTTTCGGTGTCAGTGATATACTATGAACTATAACTCCTGTCTGAACTGTTTAGGTCTGCTACACAGAAAAAAACTACATCCAGGTTCGAGTCCACAGTGAGGTTTATGATGCAGATACCAGAGAGCACCACACAACCAACATCTTCCATTTCACATTTATGTCAGAGAACGAGGTCCCACGTATTGTCCCCAAAACGTATGGAGGCAAGTATTCAAATAATGCATTGTCATGAGAACTGTGGCAAAGACTTTCTGTTGTAGCACTGATCATCTCATTAGATGAACAATTGGCATTTGAGTAATATAATTATTTCTTGACAAAGGATGCTTATTTTATGCTTTGATGACAATATGGATTGCCTCTTAAGCTTGCCTTTCTGCGTAGTTGCCCAGTGTCAATACTAAGTTCCTCATGTCATTCTCTTTTCTTCACCTTGTTTCAGAGTCCATGTTGTACTTAGATGGGAAGCGACACTTTGCTGCAATCATGAAAGAAATCTGAGAGGCACCGAGTGCTGTGTCAGCTGTGTAAGCAGCATAATGGCTTGGAAGGAACTGTCTGTGAGCCATTTCTGGGGACATGTGCTTGCAGTTCCAAAAACAAGCAAAGCAACTCCCCGCTCCTTTTCAGTGCTGTTTATATATTTGCACATAAATGGCTTTTGTTTTATTCTCTGCTCTTAGGATTTGTTACAATCTACTTTGGCACATCAGTTCTGTTAGGAAACAAGACTGAAAAACTTTAGGTAGATGGCTTCTGTTGACTGCTTTGAAAGATCTCGTTACCCCCCCCCTTGCTTGTCCCCATCTACCTTCTTTCCCTTGGTAGCTCCCTTTTGTGTTTCTCTGAGAGGGGATGGAATTTGTTTCAGAAAAATATCTGCCATCAGTAGATACACACAGCTGACTTGTATTTGCATGTAAATTAGGTTTAAGGTATTCTTTTTGAGGAAGGACACAGGCGTCTGGGCAGCAGCAGAAGCTCAGAAGTTCTAAGTGTGCACGGTGTCCAAGCAGGTGTTTTCAATCAGTTGGGATTTTACAAGACTGTTGCAGCTTCTGGTTTGGATGGTTTCCTGTCCTCATGGGAAGAGTTCTTCTGTGATGAGGTAGCTGGAAGGTCTGTTCTGATGTTCTAGTTTCATACAGCTGGTCCTGTCAGCCTCTTTGAAAAACTTTTTTTTTTCCTTTGCTGTAACTGCATGCTAGTTCTTGAATGAACGATTTCTTACTGCCTGTAGAGTTCTGATTGGTGAGATTGGATAAGGCTGGGAAATGGTATTGTAAAGCAGAATGCTTTGGATTCTTAGGGCTTGGAGGCAGAGAAGTTCTTTAAAGGGCTTTTCCACTTGCACTTACTTGTTGGCTATCAGTCTTGTGCTGGTATTTAGCCTCAGATGGAATTTGCCACCCACTTTGGGCTGTATTCCCCCCCTCAAAAATAGGAATGGCTGTGTTTGATTGATGTAAGAATTATATGTGCAGAGGATCTGTGCTAGCAGATGAGTGAAAATGATGTGACAACACAGATGGATGAAACAAGTTGACAAACTAAATCAGAGGGTCGTGATTTTTATTTCAGTGTAAAAAAGATTTAAAGATTTAGGAGCAGCTTTCCTTGATCCTAGAGGGATAGTGTGAAGTTAATGGCTCTTAAAACTGATTGCTTTTTCTGTAATGAGACTACTACAATAATGATGTTACACATCTGCCTTTTCTTTCTAAGAATTTGTTGCCTGTATTTATAGGCTAGGCAGCTTTCCATTGGCGGAACCAGGGCTGTTATTTCGTCTGGTTGGAATTAATGCGCTGCAGAGATAACAAATTCCTGGCTCCTTAAATTTTTCTCTTTGGTTGCTGATTCATATATCAGTTATTTTCTTTAACGGTTAATGCCACTGTGGGTATGTATTATATTTTCTGTTTTCCTTATTTCTAAAACTCTTTGAAAACTGAATATACTTGACTGACCACACAAGTAGAGAACTGAAATTCTATCCCAGCTTCTTTCTTCCACGCTGCCTATGTCACTGCTCTGTATTCAGAAATAAGCAGGAATGCAGGATATGGAGAGAGAGCTTTCAGAACCAGATGTTATTGCTTCTGACTATCTGCAAGTTTTTATCATTGATCCAGTGGTCCTACATGGCTTGCATCTGCATAGCAATTGTAAGTTAAGGGGGCACCAAATTGTTCCTTTGCCTTTTCTGTTTTATTTAAATATGAAGTTATCATCATTTCTAAATTCAGCTTCTGGGGGGGGTGGGAGAGAAGAAAAGGAGATGGCAGAGTCTGAAGTGAAGCAGGATGGGTGTGTAATAGTTCATGATAACCATTTACTGCAATCACAGTAGTTATAAAGATGTATTTACAGCTATGCAGACCTTGTGTGTTTATATATACATATGTAAAACATGTAAAATGCATCGTTTACTATATAGAAATATAATTTGTTCTTGCATGTTTTTAGTCTGCGGCAGTAACTCCACACTGTCACCCTCTTTGAAAATAGGTAAATGAATCTTGGTTCAAGGAACATTATTTATGCATGTCTCTGTGTACCTGTGTATATGAGATGAAAATTATTTGTTTTTAGATCTTGCATTGAGAATAAAAACATTTTACCATAGTAATTAATGCTAAGTTTGTATTGGAGCCTAATGAGCAACCCCTTGCTGGACTTGGTCTAGAGTTATTAATTGAAAATCTTTGTACTGATAGCTAACATATCTGGCTGGAGCTCTGTAGCAGGAAATAGATGTTTCAGTGCTGTTGTGCCATGGAGTACAGAGAGGAGGGGGGCTGTGGGAGCTGGATGGCCTCCTCTCTGCCCTTCTCAGTTAATGTTGTTGTAAAAGGAGAACTCTGTGATTGGCTGAATGCCCAAAAAGCACTTTGTTTTCAGTGCCTCTATTTTTCTGTGTTTAAAAAACAACCTTCCAGTAACAGCTTCTGGTAGCACCTCTTCAAATATTTGTGATACTGTGGCAGCTAAGTTATAATGTAAACCTGCTGCAGCTCTTAAAGCACTGACCAGTGAGTGAGGGATTTAGTTCAGAAACTACCTCTAAAATCACTGCATGTCTGATTGCTTTTGCTGTATGTTCAGCCTTTAGTGACAGATTGGTTTGTTGGTCCTCCTCTGAATGCATTTTAAAGTTGGTGTGTGAGACAGTACTGCTTCACCAGCTAACAGGAAAAGAAGGGAGTGGAGGTCTTGGCCCTGCATCTGGGCATGACACGTTCCCAGGTATGCTAACAGGACCGTGGGCACCCCTAACTAAGGGCAGGAACCAGCCTTGCATGTAGAAGAGGCAAGTGGGTTTCCATACTGCCTCAGCATTTCTTTAGTATGAATGAGTCAGAATGAACTTCAAATGTTTAACTGCAACTGCCTCTGCTCTGCCTTTGTCAACTGCAGACCACATTGACACTGATATATGCAAACTCTACTTATTTTTCTTGGTTTTGCTGGAAGATCTCCAAACCTCCACATGCTGGCTGTATCATGCTAAGTGTTAAGCAGTCACCCCAGACTCTGAAGTAGCAGCTATCACAGCATCATCCTTAGTTACATGATTGATTTATTGCTATTTTACTGCATTTATCAGGCAGGTATGTAACATGAAGAACATAATCCTTCCAGCAAATGTCAGTGCAGAGTAGAGCTGTACACTTTCAAGAGCTTTATCACTCTGTTCACATGCTGTTAGTTTATATTCTGCTTTCTGTCACTGCTTCCTTGATGTTTCCCTGGAGATAGGGGAACCGTTGCCTGGAGTGCTCTGAGTTGTTTCTCATGTTATTGTACGATGGAGGGCGATACAGAAATCAACTGATGCCATTAAATGGCATGTGGTGGCCCAGAGTGCTCTGAAATAAAGTTCTCAATAGATTCATTAGAAGGGCAGTGGCTTTAGTAGGCAACAATAAGCAAGACTCTCAGCTTACCTTTCATTTTAAATCTCTGCAAATCCTAAGAATCCCAAAATGTTCTTCAGTGTTTTTTTTTCCTCAAGTTTCCAATATTCTTTCATTCATGGAACTATTTTTCCTCCTTTGTTGTCCGTCTTGTTCCTGGAACTTCTTTCTTTCTGCCAGCTGCCAGCTATCACCTCTCTCCCCTCAAACACCAATGTGTCTGTGTTTTTTTTATTCAGGCTTGTCTTTCCTCAGCTTCCCTGCCAGCATACCCAGATCTCTTTGTAGAACCCCATTCTCTTTCCATGGAAATAGCATTTCAAGCCTGTAATGTAATATGGGGAGTCAAACCTTTGCTTAAGGGCTATTTCATAGAATTGTTGGAAGGGACCCTTGAAGTGCCATCTGGTCCTACTCTCCCCTGCAATGAACAGGGACACCTACACTTGATCAGGGTACTCAGATCCCTGTCCATCCTGACCTTGAGTATCTCCAGGAATGGGGCATCCACCACCTCTCTGGACAACCTGTGGCAACCTGTGGCAGAGCTTTTTTTTTTTTTTTTTTTTCAGTAAACATTCTTGATCCTGTTTTCTCAGCTTGGGCTTTGTCCAGCTTTCCATGTTTGCTTTTTGTTTGACGCTGTCACTGTGATCTGCTACAGCAATAAAGCCTGTGGTTTTGTTTTCTGACTTGCTACTCACCTGGCTCAGCAAGGAGCGTGTAGGTGGGCACGCATTCAAAACACGGGTGATAGCTTATTGCTGTTTTGTAACATCTCATTAGCTGCCTTAGTGTAACAGAGACTCTTGCTGCTAGCACTCGGTGTGAGTGACCTGGCTGGAGGCAGGCGTTGCTGGAGAGCAGGGCACAGCTGCTACAAGCAGGCACATAGCTGAAGCTTGTTTTATGTCTTTGGCTGCTTATGACCAGCCATGAATGACTGCACCTGCATTAGTCACGCTGCTGTGGCCAGGAAAATGTTGATAATATTTTAGGTGCTTCAGGCTTGTCGAAGGCTTTAGGCAAAACCCTGAGTAAAATCAAATGGCTGACTAACAACACAACAACACAGTTACATGAGAAACCTGCTCTTTACATGCCACCCTCCAGTCTTGGAGATGGCAGGGGCTGCAGCAGCATGTCAGCAGCCCTTGGCACTTTTCTTCATACAGCTGTGCCTCTGCCACAAGCTCCTCCTTTCCACAGGCTTCTTGAGGATGGGGTGGTGGTGCTCAGCGTCCCTCTGCCTGAGTGAAGCATGCACTTAGCTTCTACCTCTATCAGAACTGAAGCTAAGGTCCAGCAGCTGCATGTGCTCCCTGTCTGCAGTGACACAGCTGGGCAGTACTCACCAAAGTTTACAAAGCCAGTAACTTCATGGTGAAAACAAAGCTGCTGGGCTAGTTCTGCAGAACCTTAGTGACGTGTGTGCACAGGGACAGGTATTGTATGGTCTGGTGGGGGAAGAGGAACTGAGGTCTCAGGAGTGTGGGGTCCAAGGCTAGAATTGCAGTGTTACTGGATTAGAGCTGTGGAGAAGACTTTTCTGCCTTCTTTGCAAGGATGATCTTGGTGAAGGTCGTCTTTGCTCTCAGGTGATCTTATCCAGCTGCACAAACACTAGAATGTCACATTAAAATGAGGGTGAAGTAGGAACAAGCAATAAGACATGCTTATGGAAGGGATCTCCAATGCACAAAAGGATTAAGTGTGTCTTACAAGGTCATTGTTTTTTTTTCCCCTTGAAAGAAGAAACGTGTGTACGTGACCCACAGGAGTTTCTGAAGGCCACTAGGCATGTCAACACTCACCTTGGGGTTGCTCCCTTACAGCTAGGAGCTATGGCTAATGAGAGAGGCAGAGCAGAACGCTAACCAGTATGAACCTCAGTACCAGTGTGAGACCTGGGAAAATGCAGATCATCTGTAATGGAACTGATCTTATCAGCATATCAGCTACAAATACAAGCATGGAAGAAAAAATCCTGGTTCATCTCTTGAATTTGATGAACTAGAATAGCAGTGTTTTATTTCATGCAGTTAGCCTAGGCTTCATTACTCAGTATATGTGCAGAGGAGCTTAATGAAAAATATCTTCTAGCTTTGGAAAACTGAAAATTTAATTCAGCAACTGTATTTCTGGCTTCAGGGTTAGCTGCCATTCCCACCTCACTATGGTCATACCACAACCAAATGCCTGTTCTGTAGTTCTAACAGCATGACTAAGCAAATGATATTTGCAGAAATTAAGCTATCTATCAATAGCAAAACTTGTGAATCTAAGCCCAAGGTGCTACGAAAAATGTGCTTCAGGAAAACCAAGCACCTAAACAAAACTTAAAGGGTAAACGTGTATTTCACAAGCATTCTCTGATAATATAGTATAAATACTATATTAGTATATATCTAATATCTAACAGGTATTTGAGCTACCAGAGCTTTAGTTGTCTGCTGCAGATATATATTAGTCACACTCATGAAAGTTAAGAAAATTAACGAAATTTTATTGGCAAAAATCAAGTTGAACGTGACCTAAGTAATTAAATGGAAGTCAGCCTCAGTTTAGTTTATCAAAATACTTCAGTTTTCCAGCTGGATCTGGAATTATCTGCACAAGAAAGAAAATGAAAACGTTAGTCTAAAAACAAAACTATGCAAATGCAAGAACTTGTGAATCCAGGACAGTACAATACTTCAAAATATCATAGAATGGTTGTTTGAAAGGGACCTTAAAGACTACTCAGATCAGAGACCTGTGGTTTGGGTAAGGACATTTTCCACTAGATCAGGTTGTCCAAAACCCCACCCAGACTGGCCATGAAGTGCCTCCAAGGGACATTTCTGTGCAGCCTGTTCCAGTGCCTCATCACCCTCTGAGTAAATTTCTTCCTAAAGTCTAATCTAAATCTCCCCTCTTTGAGTTTAAAACCATTCCCCCTTGCCCTGTCACTACATCCTTTTGTAAGGAGCTTCTCTAGCTTTCCTGTAAGCCTTCTTCTGGACTGGAAGGCCACAATGGGGTTTCCCTGGAGCTTTCTCTTCTTCAGGCTGAACAAGCCTAGCTCCCTCAATCCATCTTTCTAGGAGACATGCTCCAACCTTTTGATCATCCTTGTGACCTCCTCTGGACTTGCTGTTGATACAGCCCAGGCTATGTTGCCTTTCTGGGCTACAAATGCACAGTGCCAGTTCATGTTTTTCATCAACCAATAAACACCAAATCTTCCTCAGGGCTGCTCTTAATCCATTCTCTGTCCAGACTGTATCTGTGCTTGAGATTGCCCAAGCATTGCACTTGGTCTTGCTGAACAGCATGAGGTTCACGCGGGCCCAGCTCTCAAACTTATTAAGGTCCCTCTGGCTGGCAGCCCTCCCATCCAGTGTCATGACCACACCATGCAGGTTGATGTCATCAGCAAACTTGCTGAGGGTGCACTCAGTCCCATATCCATTGAGCCACTGACTGCAACTCTACAAGTGTGACCATCCAGGCAGTTCCTTATCCATCAAACCCATTTATCTCAAATTCAGAGACAAGGACGTTGTATGAGACAGTATCAAACGCTCTGCATGAGCTCAGGTAGATGACATCGGCTTCTCTTCCCCTATCCACCAATACTGTAACCCCACCACAGAAAGCCAAATTTTTCAGGCATTATTTGCCCTTAGTGATGCCATGCTGATTGTCACTAATCACCTCCTTGTTTTCCATGCATTTTATCACAGCTTCCAGGGAGATCTGCTCCATGATCTTGCTGGCCATAGAGGGGAGACTGACTACTCTGTGCTTCCCTGTCTTCCTTCTTTTCCCTTCTTAAAGATGGGAGATATGTTTCCTCTTTTTCAGACAGTGAGTACTTCACTGGATTGCCACATCATCTCAGATATGATGCATAGTGGCTTAGCAACTTCATCAGCCAGTTCCTTTAAAACCTGCAAATGCATCTCATCAGGATGCAAAGCCAACACACAACAACCGCTGGAGAGTAATTTATCATTTGACCTGATAATAGATTACTGTTCATCACTAAATATACTTAATGGGAGTAGCAAAACTAGTTAATTAACTGGGAAAGAGAGAGTGCAGCCTACCAATGGAAGCATTTTGGCAGTTGAAAGCAAATACCTTTATGCTCCTTGCCCCAGAAGCAAGATATTTTAATAAATTAGTTTCTATAATCAAATGCCTTAAAGAATTTACTTACAGTTCTTCCCTTGGCCACCACACTCTCATGGTTTCCTCTGGTTTGATCTAATTAAATCAAACACATTTACAAGGCATGGCTACATCTTTGAGAAAGTATCTGAACTACCCTGCTATTTAAGTTCCTGCATGTTTTGCAGAGAGGAGAAAGACAGCTGCTTATGTGGCAGTTTTAAAATAGTACTATTGGACCTCTTCTCAGCATTTTGATGTGTTTTTAGAAAATACGTTAATGTTGTATTATTTAGGAAACCTGTGGCTAGGGCAGGCAGAACTCTGCAGTGTCAGAATGTGTCTTTCTGTTAGATCAGCCAGCCCTCTTTTCACCTTACAATTTTAAAATCCAATTAGTTGCGCCCACTAAGACTCTCCTCTGCTAGCTGCAAAGAGCTGACTCATAGACTGCAGTCGTCAAGGAAAATTTTCACATACAGTAAAGAAACATTCCTCTGTTTTTATTATCAGTTAAAAATGCTCACTACTCTCCGTATTTACAGGCTACTGGGATCTGCTTTCAGTTGAGACAGCTCTTAAACAACAATGCTTGGTCATCACCAAATGGTTTAAAAGAAAGCCACATTCTCAAATTAACGACAGTGATCTCATCTGACCTAAGCAGCTCAGACCTCTACTAAAAGCTTCATTATCCTGCTGAAGCTTGATCCAAGCCCAGAGAAAACAAACAAGTTCAATGGGTGTTTATCTGAACCCCAGCTCTTCTGCTTGTGTTGACATGTGGGTGAGTATCAACAAACGCACAAGAGCTTTTGAAAGGCAAAGCAGTGCTCTCTGCTGGAGACGTGATAGTGGCACACTGTCTCTACCAGATTCTAAAGCAGACTGTGAACACTTGCATCCTTTTTCATGGCAGTGCCTAGGATCCACAGAACCAAGAATTTATATGGCTGTATAACTGAGAAGACAGGACAAAATCAACCTAATCTTAACCTTTCAATTTCCACTCAAGCTTTAACTACAATGAACTGACTCCTATCATCTTCTTCAGAGTTGCAAAGATTCTGGATTCGACTTTAGAGGAAATTATCTTGGTGTTTTCTAATAGGATATGCATTTAAATATGAACAGCGACTTACTGTTTCACTGCCAGGTTTCCAACCAGCAGGGCAAACTGGAGGAAAAAGAAAAAAAAGACAAAGTTTGTACAAGTATTTTGACACACACTTCCTTTTCTGAATTTCCTTCATGTTCTCTTCCTGAACTTGAAGTAGAACACCACTTAAGTGTCAGAAATAGGATCTACAAATAACTGATATGCAGCCTTCTTTATACATGGGATGGTGTCAGTTACACAGTTCATAATTGGTACCATGTTGCACTTCTGTTAACTGAAAACTGTATCTCTCTGGATGGATGCCTGCAGCTTGATTTAATCTTCGTGCTGTTTCAGGCAAAGCACAGCATCTGAAGATAAACACCCATTCTGTTTAAACACAGAAGTTTCATGATAAAGTTCAGGTGACTACACACCTATCTACCTTTCTTTAAAATGGAACAATGGGATGACAGCACACAGTTAATATGCAACGTGACTAAAAGCTCGATGGCCATCTGAACAGTTGTACATTCCACATTGAAACTCTCATCTGTTGTGATGCTTCAGCCACTGTCATTATGCCTTACTACACTGCTTTGAGGTGCTCTGTCAGATAAAATACATCCCATGCAATTCAGGAATTGTGAAGAACTTTTCCTCCTGTTCTGTGTAACAGATCCAATAGAAGCACCATGGAGACTTTGTAACTAAGAAAAGGAGATTAACTTCCTCACTCAGATACAAATATCCTAAGTACCAGCATTTAGCTTTATGAATTCTGTATACCAAAACATAACGATGATTTGTACCTTTGGATAAAGGTACTTTTAAATACTAAAAAAAAATCCCACACCTGAGTTGAAATGGAGGTTAAAGTGCTGAACACATACACTAATAGTTAAATAAACATGTTTAAACAGATACATTAACTTGAATATTTAAAAAAAACCCAGCAACATGACAAGTTCATCGTATGCATAAAATGCAGTGAGGGAATATAGCCATACTTGAGACAAAGTTATAACAAGCCAGTGAAACATTATTTGTCAGTGGAAAATTATCACATAGCGCTTATAAGGAATACAGCAGTGGCAGCATAACCTTCACAGCATAACTGTGTTTCTTGACAGTTATTTGTCACATATCATCTACAGATGACACAGGACAAGGACTACCTGCACCTTGATTCTTTCAGGACATCAAAACATACTGAAATATTTGCCCTGATTCTTCCCCTGATGCTTTAGAATCAGAATCGTTTTGAGTTGGAAACTCACTTAGTCCAACTCCCCTGCCATGAACAGGGACACCTACAGCTACATGAGGTGCTCAGAGCCCTGTCCAACCAGAGATTATTGTATCAGAACCATCAAACCACTTAATTCACTTGATAAGGCTAATCTCTAATGCTACTGAGTACTTTTCTTTCCCCCCCCCAAAAAAAATCTATAAATACAACTTCCAGTCTAAGTAAAACAATCTTCAACATGAAAATATTTAAAAGAGCACCTTCTCCATGTTTGTCTGTGTACTGGAATGCTTGTACCAAACGAAGAGTTTCATCCACTGATCTCCCCACAGGAAGGTCGTTCATGGTGATCTGTCGAAGGATTCTCTTATCGTCAATTATGAAAAGGCCTCTGTAACAAACAAGTTCTTTTTTTTTTTTAATGAAACAAAACTAATTGCCTCAATGTATTCACACACTATCTTATGTCTGCTGGATGGGGAGAAATTTCATCTCTGCAAGGACTACATGATACCCACCTCCTTAGGATACTACTAACCCACTGGGCTATCTGGGCTATGGGATGAGATGAGGACAAGTTAAAAACAACAAAGAAAATACACTTCTATGCAGAACATGCAAGTAAGCAACAGTAAGTTCAACCAGGGGATGATGCTATGGTGTCAAGTGGATCCCAGAGGTTTACAAAAGACCTGCCTCTTGGGGCTATTATTTACCAGTATTCTTGACTCCAGTTGAACTTGGGAAGTCCCTGAGAAACAACAATTTGGGGGAATTCTCATCATGTGCTTGCCTTGCCCTTGCATCTGCTAGCTGTAATGCAGGGTTATCAACCATGCTCTCTGTTCTGACTCATTACAGCTTGTTTTTGTGCGTTCTTATTTTGGCTCTGGGTATGAAGTGTAAAGCAAAACAGCTCTTGCTTTGCAACAGTACCACATTTTGGTTCTGCGTAGTCTGTCACAGGAGTATGCCAACATCTATGGGGGATTACTATGACCTCACTCAGACTGCTTAGTACTTATGTGTTTTCAAGTAGTAAAGGAAGACTTCATACAAAAGTTCCTTAGCATATATTACATTTTTTAAGGATCAATAAGCAGCATGATGTGTTGTTAGAACATTTAGACTGTTTACGTGAGAAGGTAAGACCTTTTGTGTGTACATACTGCAGGCTTGCTAACATGCCATAAGGAAGAACTCAGAGTGCTAGCAGTGTTAGATGAGACATGCTACAAAAAAAATATGAGCCACTTCAATATTAATGTATACAGCTCAATGGATAGCATAAAAGAGAGATGTCAGTGTATCTTTAGATATGAAGTAGCAAGCATGGTTGATCAAGACAAAATGAACAGTAACCAAGTGGAATACCTAAGTGTGTGTCCTTGATCTTCCAGATATACACCATAGTCCTTGGAAATCTGGTGTGTTAAATCTGAAAGAAGTGGAATCTTCATTGGTCCGAGACCTCCTTGTTTTCGAGGAGTATTAATCCTTTGAAAGTAATGAGATACAAATGTATTATTCATAATGATTTATGTTCTGTACACAAAATTAGAAGCCAAAAGCCATTATAGTACTGACAGAAGAATTCAGTGCAAGTGACATTTTTTTGTTCTGCACACCAGGAAAGTGAATGCTATCTCTGGTTTCAGCAACGTGTACAGTAGCTCTTCTGCAGTGTTTGGCCATATCGATTAACAGTGACCTCTTTCTTGTCACTCATATTTGCTTTATACTAATATACCCACAACTGGAAGAGCATACCTCATTTTTATAGATTTTAGCATCTGTATCTCATTTTTAGTATTTGAAGAGTTTTGGACTGGGACAGGATACATTTCAAACAATGTACATTAGCAAGCTTCAAAGATAAAGATATCTTCACACAAGAGAGCGAACACTTTTTTATCACTGAAAAACAATTCTAACATTTGTATCAATAACATCATGCTGTTACACATATATACAATCTATAAATCTGGGGACATGGTTCCTCAGCTCAGATGGACCATGAATAACTTTTAGCAAAAGACAAGGATAAGATACATACCATGCTAAGTGTGTGAACTTGGAGTCCACGGAACATGCTACCACTTCGGTATTTATTGCTCTGAATTCCTCAATTCTGTCACTGAAGGCGATTATCTCGGTTGGACATACAAATGTGCTAAGTAATTTTAAACAAAATAAAGTCACATTTTCATGATACGTTCAGTAAGTTCTCTGTTTAACATACCAATAAGCAGCCTCATCAAAGCACTTACATTTCTGCATAAAATAATGGAAAGTAGTGGGTTTATCAGAAATTAGTTCAGCTTCCACATATTTTTCCTGCTTCTTCAAGTATTTAGCAAAATGCTGCCTGCAAGTCTCGCAGTCTGATCCTAGCTTGATTCCAAATGCATTTATTACTGAAAGTTATAAACCTACAGTTAGTTTGCAGTCTGGATACAAAGGTTTTTACAGACTTTCTGAATATTAACTGGTTGCATTTAAGCACAATATGCCAAGTTTTTCACAAGATCATACTGGTAATTTCTTGTTCAATGGAAAACACCATCCCTCAGTGTCCTACATATACTCTGGAAAATACAAATGGGATGCTGCAGCAGTGATGTACAGCATAATATGGAATGCTGAGGTTGCCCAACTGGGTATAAGACACTGAAGATTAATCTTTTAAATTGAAACACAAATCAGCAGACACACCTAGTACAACAAGTATCATCTTTTAATTTTACCAGTGCACAATGATAACACAATGGCAAAAAGAGCATTTTCTCCTGCTGCTCTCTTTTTCTACCTCAAACCCTTTCCAAATAAAACAAAACAGAAATAAAAGAGAAAAATGAAGGGATTAGGTGTTCTATGTAGGTGATCTCAGTGTTGCTTTGTCTACTCATGTCATACTTACAAGTCAAGAGGATAGAAGAAGAAGACAAGATATTTTCCTTCATAATCTGTTAATTTCAGCTCTTTAAACTCTCCATTAATGACTGCTGTTCCTTCCCAGTAAGGCGCTGGCTTCGAGACTGAAATATGAAGGACATTCAAATTAAAGTCAGAGTATGAAGCACATGTTCAAAGCAAGCTGCTCATTAGCTCATGTACAAGGACAACTGTTGTCCTTTTGCTTGAAAAACAACCTACTGCACACAAAATCAACCTTTCTTACTACTTTGCAGAGGTCAAAGCTGGCAGAGGTAACATAACAGTGAAGGAAAGTGTATTTTAGTATGCATGGAAAGCAGCTAATGATAGAATCACAGAACTGCAGGGCTTTGCAAGGGATGTCAAGAGGTCATCGAGTCCAACCTCCCCTAACGCAACCAATTTGTGCTTATGCATGAGCTTCTCAAATCACTGGTAATCAAGGCTGCACAAGCATTATCTCTTCATAGTTAACAAACTACAAGCCTACTATCAGCTCATAAGAGAACATCTGTTAGACTGAAGGAGAAACTGTTTTAGATTTCAGGGAATCACACTATTTGTTTTGAATAACTGTTAGGAAAAAGAAGTGTAAGATGGTTCAAATTCATCCTGTAGGCATGAAAAACTATTTGCAATTCAAATTCATGTGAAAATGCATACTACAGCATGTTCAGAAGCAAATGCCTAAAAACGGAGTATATATTAGCCAAATTACAGCTCCTAAGCAAACTGTAACTTGAAGACAGTTGCGCTTTTTTGAACACATGAAATGTATTGACTATTCCTATTGAAAAGGATGAGCCTGGAATTTAAAAATATTAGGAATTATTCTGACGGATACCATTTTTGTAACAATGTGAATTCTGAGACAAAGGGTAGAGTATGTCAGATAGAAAAGGTAGAATCCAGCTGATGTGAATACACCTGTGATGTCCAGGATGTTGACACACTGCCCCAGGAGATTATTATGCTGTTGAGAAAAATATATAGAATCTTAATTATTATCCAGATGATGACTGTGCTGTTAAGCTTGTTTTCATAGAATGACCCACAGCTACAGAATTCAGCTGGTGAGGAGATGTAACAGGGATTGTCCCAGACATAGGGCCTGTAAGTGGGAATGGCCTCTGCCTGTTTCACCTTGTGTGAGATACAGGGATGCAGCAATGCAAGCAGAGAGAACCAGCAGCCACAACTGATTTCAGCCTACTTTTAAGAAATGCTCTTCCTCCTACATCTTCTATAGAATTATTTCTGATCGGATCTCAAGCTCAGAACTTCTAATGCTTTTTTACTGTAGGCAAGGGACTGTTCTCAAGTGAAAGCTGAGATTAATGCCTCAGAGCTGTCCCAAAGCCTTCCAAATGCCACTCTTCACAAAACCAATCCTAATCACCTCTCTGTAGGAAAGCACTGCCTCCAGCCAGCCTTCCCATTAGGGAGGAGATGGAAGAGAAATTAAACAGGCTGTATTTTGACCTGCTTTTAAATTCAGGCGTTTTTGTTTTTCCTTTCGAAATACTCGTCTTTAGACGCTGCAGAGTAGCATTACAAAGGGAGAAAAACACAAACAATCCTCGCGCATCTCGACCGGTTGTCCATTCCCGTTCCATCTGCTGAGGGACGTTTAAAATGGAAGCCGCGTCCTGCCTCGCTGCAGGGGAACGACTGAACAGCGTGAGCTCTCACGGCAAAGATCGTTCCAACGGATGTCTCCGCGCTCTCTGCTCCACCGAAGGAGGCTCTCCCAGCCCACGTGCCGCTCCGAGAGCTCGCGGCCGCGGAACGACGGGCAGAAGCGCAGAGGCAGGCGGCCAACCAAACCCCGCAGCGAGCGCGGGCACTCCAATCACCGCCCGCTTCGCTGCGGCAGGGTTGACGTGGAGCGACACGGGCAGAGCGAGCGAGCGAGGCGGCCTTTCGGTATTTCTAATCCAAACGAGAGCACAAAAGATTCCCCCACCCGTCCCGTCCCGTCCCGCCCCGCGCCGAGCGCTCGTCCTGACGTGGCCGCGCCGCCGCCGCCCCAACCCCCCGTCCCCACCGCCCCCAGCCCCGCACCCGGAGCATCTCCTCCCCGCCCGTCCGCCCCGCACCTACTCTTGGCCTGGCTGAGGTGCAGCGAGTGGTCGGTGACGGGCACTCTGGCCGCCTCCCCGGGGTAGACCTGTCCCCCCGCGTAGTAGTGGCACTGCTCGTCCCCGCGCTGTCGCGGCGGCCGCGGCTCCTCCGCCTCCGCCCCCACCGCCCCGTGCAGCAGCAAGGCCAGCAGCAGCGCGCGGCTCCCGACCCCCGCCCGCGGCCCCCGCCGAGCCGCCTCCATGGCCCGCAGAGCGAGTGCACGTCCCCGCCGCGCCGCGCGGAGGGGCGGTGGCTGGGAGGAGCTTGGCCGCCCTCCGGCGCGGGCAGGGCTCCGGCATCGCCTCGCGGCGCTGCGCCGCCAGGGGGAGCGGCTCCGCCCCGAAGTGGCGGCTGTTTGACCCACGCAGGGGGTGGGACGCTGTGGGCTTCTGTGGAGAGAAAGAATCGAGCGGTATTTGCGGAGGGAGAGCGTGCGTGCGGTGCGTGATTGCGGAAGGGAACTGTACCGCTGTGTCGGATTTCCCATCCGATAGCTCTCATCTGCGTGGGCATTTCGTCGTGTGCAGTTTTAGCAATCTGTATTGGCTTGGAGCTTTTGTGTTCTGCCCTAATAGATGTACTGTAGTTTAGAACAGCATGCTCTTGGTTCAGATTCTGGAGTAGGTGCCGCGTGTGCAGCAATCCATGGTGGATTCGTGAATGAGCGCTGTGATCAGCGAGCCTGCTTTAGCTGGGGATGGGCTTGGTGATCCTCAGAGGTTCCTTCCAACCCCTATGATCCTATAGGTCTATAACTCCAGGCTGCCCAGTGCAGTGGGCATGGCACCAAGCTGCTGGAGTCCAGGAAGCATTTGGACAGCACTCTCAGGCATAGGGTTTGGATTTTGGGTGGTGCTGTGTGGAACCAGGAGCTGGACTCAGTGATCCTCGTGGGTCTCTTCCAACTTGGGGTGTGCTATGGCTCCATGACAAGCAGTAGGTCACGGCAGCACAGTGTCTGGCTGCTCTGGGCTATGCTGGGCCTATCAATGTGCCATGGTTCAAGTGGGTCAGTTAGCTTGTAACTGGGGCCCTTGGAAATGAAGATGTAAAGGAGCTGAAGCTATGCCTCCTCCAAAGTGGGCACATCAGTAACCTTTTGCTCTTGAAGCACCACGGATGCCATCCTCTGGAGAAACTGGCAGTTCAGGCTTTTGCAGGGGAGCATCTGCATCACATCCTGTCTCTACCTATGATCTGTGATAGATGCACCTCCAGGATGCTGCAACACCCACAACAGAGTGGATAGGTTTGATGTTCTCTCATCCTGTTTTTTCACAGTGAGTTGGTGGTGTCCAGCATCTGATGATATCTCCTAAAATGTTGGAAGTAGGATAAAATCTGATCTTCAGCTTAATGCTGCTATTTAAGTTTCACTTTCCTCCTCTATGAAGAATAAGTCATTAAAGGGAAGATGGACAAAACCCATTTGCTCATGCAAAGTGTTAGGCACTCTGGCCCCAGTGGAAAAAAGCACTTAAAGAGTCTTTGTACTCCCATCTATCTTGAGTTCAGTTGTACCTTATGGTTAATGTTGCTAAAATATGATGATTGATAGAGTACTGTCTTACATGATCCAGTTCTAGTAGTACTGGATTTAACACCAAGTCTTCCTAAATCTCCCTGCTTGTAAGGAAGGTGACAGCTATGGCCTCCATGCATGCACAGAAAGTTATTTTAGTTGTGCTACTCTTCTCGTTTTGCTGGTGATTTTGAACAATAAGAAAGAATGGTCATTGGAAGAACAGTCATAAAGTAAGGTTGAAAAGAACAGAGAGGTTGAGGGGTATATGCTTTGCTTAGTGTTGTCATCCCGCAGTCAATAGAACTTCCCAAACACCAATAAATGAGAGAGAAAATCAGTAAAAATAATGCTCTAAATTAAAAAGGAATTGAACCGCTTATGAATGGAGAAAATGATGGAAGACAGCAGGTTTTATCTGCAGGTTATAATATTAACACTAATTTGAGAGTCATGCGTAATTATGTATTTGTAGACATTTTCAGAGTTCAAAATATCAGAAGGAAAGACTGACTGGCTCTTGTTGTACTATGATGATTTCTGGATGTCATTAAAACAGGAAAAAATTTGTAGATTAAATCCGTGATGAAATCCAAATATACATCATCCAGTGTTCAAATGGAGAACACTGAATTGAGGGTGGAACAGGTTGCCCAAGGAGGCATTCAAGGCAGGCTGCTTGTGGCTCTGGGCAGCCTGGTCTAGTGGTTGGCAACCCTGCACGTAGCAGGGAGGTTGAAACTAGATGATCATTGTGGTCCTTTTCAACCCAGACCATTCTGTGATACTATGATAACACAGGCACCCTTCTCTCTTTGTCCAATGATGGGCCCAAAGATTGATTTTTGTGTTTGAATTGCTGAAATTAGTTATATTGTTAATTTAAAACAGTGGAAATACTGTGCTACATTGATCACTGTGCTGAATATCATCCATTTGTACAGCTCTTCTGAAGTAGGTAGGGTTTATCATGTGTGAAGTGAAAGCTTGCTTATAAATCCTTCCTTTTATCAGATGCATGAAAGGCTACGTTACTGCAAGCCATGCCACAACTGGGCCCTCAGTTATGATTCAGTTTGAGTTATAGAATCAAGAAATGGCTGGGGATGGAAGGGACCTTAAAGCCCATCTAATTCCAACCCCCTAGCCTAGATCAGGCTGCCCAGGCAGGGCCCCATCCGACCTGGCTTTGAATGCTTCCAGGGATGGGGCATCCACAGCTTCTCTGGGCTGCCCATTCCCCTGCCCTCTTTGGGCAAGTGCTTGTTGTGTCAGGGTGTCACTGCTACAAGTAGCCTAAAAATGGTTGCATATGTTCTGTCTGCTCATTTGTTGTTAAAACAAAACAAAGCAAAACAAAAAAACCCACCTTGCAAGAAAAGAAAAGAAAGGAAATATATAATGGAAAATATAGCAGAGTATACTGCAGTGAGATGCCAATCAGCACTTCCTGGAACAGATGCACCAGATGTTCAACATCGTGCTGGTGAAACTAGGAGTTGGTTTTGCCCTTGTCATAGCTTACATGGACATTTTAATAAATACATTGTCTTGCTTGCCAAAAATTTATAGTGTAGAAAACTTTGCTGGAGAAAGGATGGTGGAAAATAACTGTTTTGTAAGTGATCACTGTTAAAATCATCAATTAGAGAAATGTTTTCTTTGTTGGCTCCTGATAAGGAAAGGCTGGTGGGACCAGGCGTTTGTCTGCTGACAAGAAGGTCATTCTGGCTCCTAACTGCAGCTCTAAGTGGCACTGCTGAAGCAACAGGGTTGGTTAAATGCAAACAGCAACTTTGTAAAGTCCGTCGCTAGGTGGTGGAGTGGCATAAAAGCTGTACTTATTCCTGTAGCCTACCTTTGGGGAACGCACTGATGTTTGGGGATGAAGTGGTGTTTTTCCTCTGCAAACACAGCTGCCAAGGAAAGCTGTGCTTAATTTATTTCCCTTTCTCCTCCTTGTGAGTGTACTGCAGGCAGCTCTGTTTCCTTGCGGCATCAGTGTCAGGAACCCTGAGGGGCTTGTGTGATAGAGACAGCACTGAGTGTGTTATTAATGTGTTTGACTGAGCATGACAAAAAAGAGCACTCGATATTTCTAGTCATGGGAATACAGTTGCTAAAGCACCATCCGGTCAAAGCTTTCTTTTACCTGTGTAAGGGCTGACAGGATCTACAAAGTGGTGGATACAAACAAGTCCTGCAAAACTGTCTCCTTGACCTAACAAATAATGTTGTCCTTGCAGGGCCCTGTCAGTTCTGCTTTGGCTGTCACCTTGCAGGTGAGCACTGATGTGTTCACTCTGTATTTCAATTCTCGTTGTGTTAAAAAGCAAGTATTAAAGTGCCCCCCGTTTCTCTGAGAATTAGTGCAATGTTCGGACAGTGAGAACAGAGAATATCAGCACTGAACAGTAGCTGTTAAATGTTCATCATCTACTATCATCATCATGAACTATATTTGCACCTCACCTCAATAGCAATGCAGACATCAAGACCTAACCCAAGACCAGCACAGCTGGGAGCCTGTGAGCAAGGCCCAACTACCTGTGCTGAGCCCGCAGAAGGGAGGTTATCACGTCACCACAGAGTGATAAGCACAGCTGTGTCAAGTTCAGTGATCCCTGTCGGTGTCCTTTGCAGTGGCTCATCTGCCCTTTTGGGGTCCTGATCTTGGTTCTGCCTCCTCGGGCCTGTAGTCAAGCCCACAACATGAAGCCCTTCAAGGCATGCAGAGAAGAGGATGTGACGTTTCCTTGAGACAGGGATAGTGCTTGGGCAGGGGGGTTGCTCTTGATGATCTCTGGAGGTCCCTTCCAACCCCTACAATTCTGTGATTCTGTGATTATATGGTCTTAAATAATTCCCAGCTCCTCTCCTAAATCCTGCCTACCTGCTCCTCCTCTCTCCTGGTTGAAAAAAAAAGCCTTTTTGTATTATTAGCTTCCTACTTGTTCAATATCTAGTTTTGCCTTTCTGGTTTATTTGGACACATGAAAGTGAAAAACTGACCAGAAACCCACAGCTTAATGTGTTGGTCTGTTTTACATTGCTCACTAGGTGGCAGTAAAATATTGTACTTCCAATTGAAACAGAGGAAGTGTTGGGCATTCTGCAATTGCCTATGTAGTCCTCAAATCTTTTTTTATCTTTTCTAGACTATGAAATCTATAGGTGTTTCTAACATCTTTGAGAGGAAAATACTAGGGGTCTAAAGTGTCTTTGCTCCATTTACAATTACTATAAATTCTTATGGTATTCTATTACCATTCTAATGGTAATATTCTCATCTGTTCCAATTCAGTCTTGCATACATTTCAGAAATTCAGCTGCCTAAAAATTCTTAGTGTAATCACAGAATCATAGAATTGCTGAGGTTGGAAGACCACTAAGACCATCTAGCCCCACCGTCAGTCCATCCCCACCATGCCCACTAACCATGTCCCTCAGTGCCACATCTGCCTATTACTTGAGCACTCCAGGGCCAGTGACTCCACCACCTCCCGGGGCAGCCTGTGCCACTGCCTCACCACTCTCTGAGAATTATTTCCTCATATCCAACCTGAACCTCCCCTGGTGCAATTTAAGGCCATTACCTCTTGTCCTGTTAAATGTGAGAAGTTGTCTTGCTAAAGAAAATGTCTTTATTATTGGAGATGATATAATATACTGTAGGTATCTCAAGATCTTGTATCTCCTTGTGTGTTGTGCACAGTTTGATTTAGTATATAAGCTGCATCAGTACAGTATAAGCTGCAAGCTGTACAGTAATTTCATCACATCCTAACATAATACCTTGTTGGGTCAAAGCTCCTTCTCTGCTTTGGACTGTCAGCTTCCATGGGACCTTGAGAAGCCATGCCTCTGTGCGAGAGCCAATATTTGACCTACCACAACTAAACCTTGAAAAGTGCTGTTGTTTTCCCATAGTTTAATGGAAAAAAAAAAAAAAAAAAAAAAAAAAAGACTTACCATCTAAGAGTTTTATTTATTATTTCTTTCTTACTTCTTCTTCAGAAGAGGATTATTCACACTTTATTGATGATCTCTTAAGTGAAAGTATAGAGATTTCAAGATACTAAGTGTGTTCAGGATGCTACACTTAAAGTATACTACTTGTGTGCCTATGTTCTATGATCTCACCATTACAGAATCAAAAAATAGAGGAAAATATTTAGAAAAGACTAATCTTTGCTACGTTGTATGCAGCTAATTTTGTTGTATCTGCTGCTCTCTTTTTCAAAGCCAGTGGTAAAGCACAGTATGCAATTTAAGTACTGAAATTAGAAGAGTAAAACCCAAAATACTACCACAACTTTCTTCATTGTGGAATCTAGAGTGTTAATGCAGTAAAAAAGTGGATCATGTGGTTGAGGTGGTAGGTATTGATGGGATAAATAAGATAATGTTTTGATCTATACTACACAGCTCCCTGTTAAATGGAAGTACTTTGCAGGCGTATGCTTTGAAATACTCCTTAAAAGTTGGCTGAGTGAGCTGAAGTTCCCAGTTAAAAACGTTGATAACACAGAATGGTTTTTGGGGCAGAGTTCCTCTCTTAGACCTGAGTGTTGATTTCTGAGATAAGATTTCTGCCAGATGGTATTTTTAATGGAAGTGAAGCAAGCAACACTTACAAAAAGAAAACAGACCTCTGAAAAGTCAAGTTCCATATCTCTTGATCTTCCTGTAAGGAAGCAGTCTTCAAGGTCATTTGCAGCATTTGCTGCCATTTGACAGAGGGCTGATTCAACACTTTTAGTCCTGGTGAGTCTGTAGCAGCGTTATGAGCAGAATGGAACACATAGCTGGTTAGCAAGGCATAACTCAGAATTGCTCCATGAAAAATGCCCCAGGTCGTCTCTTTGGTGATTTCACTTTAGTTCCCTGCAAGGCCAGTTTATTTACGGGAGCACTCTGGATGCTCTCGGAATCAACTGCGGTGAGCAGTTTCGCCATGCCATGGGTTTCATTCTCCCTTCCTCTGCAGGCAGCAGCAGCGTGCCATGCAAGTTACCTGCTGGCATGCAGATCAGCTGGGTGTATTGGAATAGGTCACCATAGGTGACAGCTGTTTGCACTTACCAAATTATTTGTTAAGGATCAGTAGCTCATTGCAGTCCCACTTTGCTTTGTGCTTCAGTGCATCCACGTTTCTCATCTCCTGGCACTTTGATAACACTGGGAGAGCTGCAAGGCAGTGAACAGGGAGGAGGTGATGGCAAAGGACTGTCCCCAGCAGCACAGTGCACGGCCTTCTCCACACCTTACCTAACAGGGTTGCCAGCCCTGTTTTAATGCTGTGATTTTTGAAAAAATCGTGAATAAGAAGCCAACAGAAGGCTCTGGGAGATGGGATGCATAGTCCGCACAGTAAGTGTGCTAAATCCATCTGCACCTCTCAAAAAAATGCAGATCTGCTCTGTCTGCAGCCATGGAGGATGTCTGCTTTTCAAAAGCTATGAAGATGTCTGCTTTTAGCCCAAAAGTCTCTGGTTTGAAGCCTGCTGTCGGTGTTACTCTCACAAGTAAAGCAGTATGAGGTTTGCTCGCTGCTGAGAAGCAGCAATGCACTTCTCAGCACAGAAGCAGAAGAAATAGCTGGACTGAAATGTCACAGAAAAGCCCCAGACCTGTCAGGCAACCAGTTTCCTAGAATTTTGCGGGTATATCTCTGTCCTGTCACAACGACAAATTTCCTATATAAAAAACCCTCCTCAGCTGCAAAAGCTACCTAGAAGAAGCCATGATGAGTCACATCCCTTCAGCTTCGATGCAGCATTGCCAAATCCAAATGCTAAAAAGTCAGGAGGTTTGAGATAGTGACAGTGATGGACTGAAGAGTCCTTTCTGCCACAAGTCAGGCTTGGTCTGTGGTGCTGTGCAAGAAGATGGGTGCAGCGCTTAGCTTAGAAGAAAGATGCAAAGAAGCTGGACCAGCACTGTGTATCAGGACTTACAATCAGGAGACTCAGGAGGCACAAACACTGCTAAAATATTACTTGAAATGAACATTAATGAAAAAAAAATAGTGAGACGTGCTGAGCTGGAAACATTGCTGTGGCTGTTGGGTTTTAATTAGCCAAAAGCCGTCATTCACACTGTGCTTCTGTGCAGTGATTGTCCTAATATGGTTGGGTCTGATATCTAATGCTGCTGGATTTTCCTTTCTTTATGAGTGCTAAGCACTGAAACATCCCTTATATGTGTTGTCCTGCCTGCTCGAGTGCTGCAGAAGGAGGCTTTTTGTACACTACACTTTGCAGTAAATAATATTGGTTATTGACTAGTGGTACTTACCGTAGCACAGCGACACAAATGGCCCCATCTGGCCATCCAAAGAGCATTCCTTCTGAAATGAAATGTCTGAATGTTTTTCAAGGGGAAAGTAGCACCACCTCACCTGTTTCCTATTGAAGTTTTGAAAGGATGTGTGTGCTGGGCAGTGCAAAGATTGCTGCATGTACTTCCACAGTGTTCTGTGAGCTCCTTATGTGCATTACACACTCAGACACGTGTTGGTGAGAAAACTCAAATGAACTTGTTTTTTTTCTTTTGCCTCTTCAGTAGAGGATGCCCCATTAATATTAACGTACTTCATAATATCTGCTTTCAGGGACAGGAACACTTTTAATCCTTACTTCATGTGAGTGGATACATATTTACTTGCTCAGAGTTAACTGGAATGTTTGTAATCTGAATTATACTGATGCCTTTTTGGGCATCACTGCATGGTCTGTTTTCTTGTCTGGAAGTCTTTATCTTTACTGTCTTATCTGTCTGGTACCTTCTGGAAACAATTTTCTCTTCATACCACTTATAAAATTCTGTGTACAGAACGCTGCAGCTGCAGCTAGGACTGCAGGTTCTGGGCCATTTCTCACATTTGGTAATGAATTTTCTGATTGATTTCTTTTACAGATAGCACTTCATACATGCAAAACAGTGCCTAAGATCTTTTTTATGTATTGCATTTATAAAGCTCTAAGGAGTTGTGTCATAATCTGAGAAGGTGAGTTGTCTTGTACATTTTTGTATTTCAAGGCATTGAGGGAAAAGTCTAAAAAACACAATGACAAAAATAAGTCTGTTAACACAAAAATAAGCAATGTTAGAAAGAACCTAAATATGTTCATGTAGTTAAATCATATTTTGAGTAACCAGACTAAATTGGAATAACTACCATATCTACAGCCAAATAGCTGGATGCTATTAGAAGAATTCTGTCATGGGCATTCACTTATTTAATATCTGCTGTTCTGCAGGTGGTGTGGAGGGCATGAGCAGGGTGGAAGAAATGCCCAGAACCCAGCAGCTGTGGGAAACATCCAGCAGCATCTGTAGGCCACTTCTCTGGAGAGGTTGGAAGAATGTTGTCATGGGTAGTGAGAAAGAAGCTGCAATTCTAAACAGTGTGGGTGATTGCTGTTTACTCAGAGGTGCTGTGGTGCCCCACCCCTGGAGGTGCTCAAGGCCAGGTTGGATGGGGCTCTGGACAACCTGAACTGGTGGGGGGCAGCCCTGCCCATGGCATGGGGTTGGAGCTTGATGGTCTTTAAAGTCCTCTCCAAATCCAAGAGCCCTATGGTGCTGTGAATGGAGTACTATGGGAGGACGAGGTAACATCCTGAATCCCTTAAGGGTCTGTGCTAGCTTCTGTGACGTCTGGCTTGGAAAGTGTGCTGAACATCAAAGAGCTAGATGGTTGTTAAACTAAATTATTCAAGGTAGAAAAAATAAAAATCTGCCTTTCAAAATGTGGAAGAATCTCACACCAAGTGGCACTGCAGTAAAATGGCAACCTCCATTCAGAGCTAACACGTGCAAAATAATGCACATGGGATGAAATCAACCCAACATTGCTGAAGATGAGCTTTAAGTTACCCATTTCTTCTCCAGAAATGGAGCTCCGAGTGGCTGTGAGTAGTTCTAAGAAATGTTGGCTCTGACAGAGCAATGTTCAAAACAGCAAACGGATTGTCAGAAATTACTAGGGAAGACACAGTAAACGAAATAATTATCTTGTTGTGCAGTTACCTCTTGATTACTATGAGCACTTCTGATCTTCCTGTCTGAGAAAAAGTAGAGTTGAGCTGGAAAGGAGCAGAGGAACCTAACAAGGTTTGCTTGGAATGGAATGGCTTCTGGATTTAGACTGATTAAATGGACTCCTCAGAGGGGAAAAGAGGAGGTAGAAAAGCATGAGAGGCATGGAGGACATATGTAGCAGATGACAGTGTTTCTCACAAAACAAGAATGTAGGATCTCATGTGGAACTGACAGGATGCAGTTTAAGTAAAAAACAGTGAACAGCTTTTTCCTCACAGTGAAGGGTCTGGAGCTCAAGTCTTATAAGTGGCTGAAGGAGCTGGGATTGTACAGTCTGAGAAGAGGAAGCTCAGGAGAGAACTTACTGCTCTCTAAAACTGCCTGAAAGGAGGTTGTGGTGAGATGGGTGTTGGCCTCTTCTCCCACATAACGGCAATAAGATGAGAGGGAATGGCCTCAAGTTGTGCCAGGGAGGTTCAGGTTGGATATTAGGAAATACTTCTTCTCAGAAAGAGAGGTGAGAGATTGGAACGGGCTGCCCAGGGAGGTGGTGGAGTTACCTAGAGGTATTCAAGAAATGTGGAGATGTGGCACTGAAGGATGTGGTTAGTGCTCAGTATTGATGGTTGGCGGATGGTTGGACTGGATGACCTTGGAGATCTTTTCCAACCTTGATGATTCTATGATTACACTGGAATCAGCCCCAGAGCATCTTGTGGGTGTCAAGGGCTTGAATGGGCTCAAAACCAGTCATACAAAGTAGTGGGAAAAATAATCACAGAGTTGATGACCCTGCTGCAGGAGTCTCCAGGGTGACAAGCTGCTGGATGTTGGGTGTAAAGGAGGAGAAAAAGCCTGCATGATGACTCCTTTTAAAAATTATTTCCATTAGCATCTGCTACTGGCTCTTGTCAGCAGCAGAATACTGGACCAAATGGACTTTTGATCTGATCTGATCTAATTATTTTGTGTAATGTTTTTATGAGGAGTCAGCCCGGGAGAAAGGCATGTGAAATACACCAGAGACTCACAAGCTCCTGAGGCTTTCTCTTCACTGACATAATTTAGATGTAGTTCGGATATCCTCTCAGAATCTCAAAGGAGAAGGTCCTATTCCAGCCACGTGAAAATGGGAGGGCCCCGAGGGCTGTTGTAACGAACCAAAGAGCGCTGTGCTTTTGGGTGCTGGACTCACTTCCCTGCAGGATGATACATAGGATGAACACTGATACTGCACCTTGTGCATGGTCCCATAGTGCATCTTGTGGGATGGAAGGAATCACTTGGGAAGGGCACACACAGTATACTGAGCAGGTGTGATGCATGGCCTTGTCCTGTAACCTGGCATGTGGTAGTTCTCTGGAGGCCCGGCTCCTCTTTCTGCACTGCACATTGCATTGCACTGGTTGCTTTCTGAGCTTGTGTAGAGCAGCAGGCATGCAGAAGGGAGCAAATATATTGTCCCTGGTTAGGGAGTGCCACTTCCAAACAGTGACAAAATTGCTCTTTAACTAAAAGTGCAACCGTGAGCACTGCATTTTCGGTGCAAGTATAATGTCGAGCTGGAATTAAATTGAATGTCTGTTTCTTTAGGGAGGCTAAATTTAATCAGGTGCTCAAAATCAAATTAAGGTAGAAAGCAGTTTGGAAAAACACAAGAATTATAATCCCACTAACGTCCTGAGGTAATACTGGAAAGAAAAGGGCTTTCATGCAACATGAGGAATAGTGTCTGTAGTGTCTGTAGGAGGCAGCTGCACATAGCTTGCTGTAGTCCCACATACCCTTGAGGGAGACATCACCATGTGCTGCTGGCTTCCCCTTCATTACAGCAATAGCAGCAAGTGTGCTCCAGTCTGACCTGCCAGTGCTTCTCTTGGGCTGTTGTTTTCTAATCTGGCTGTTAAGCTGGAGATATTTTCCCAGCCCAACCTGAATCAGCCCCTGGGATGCTGGCCCATGAATGATGCAGAAGTGTCACTTCTTTAGAAACGTAGGAAAACAGGCACTGCTCACTGCCTGGGAATAGAAAATGGATCCCACGCTGTGCTGCGGCCTTGTTGCATGGAGGGCCTTGGGTATTGACACTGATCACCAAGGGGGAGTAGAGGGGCCGTGTTTAGCCTGGCTGCAAGGAACGAGCCTTCCCCCACTAGTTTCCTTCCTGCAAAAGGGAAGTTTCTGTGGCTCTAAGGTGCTGCCGCTGTCCTCATCCCCAAGGCATTCCCCCCCAACTTGAATTTCTCTCTCTTATTGATGGAGATTTTGGAGACAGTGGCTGAAAGCTGCAGCTGTGGTTCCGTATGAAAGGGAAACACACCTTTTTGATATCACCTGCAATTGCATTCAGCTTGAACCAGCACGATGCCTTGATCTGCTATGACCCATACCCACCAGGAGTTATTAGCTAATTGAATTCAGACGGTAACTCCCTGTTTTCAAACTAAATTAACTTGCTTCAAGGGACCAACTCATGTTTGTATTTCCAAGATAATGGGTTTAGGCTTCAACTGAAACCTTGCCAGATAATGAGGAAAAAATAAATCAATGACCTCATTCTTATCTGGTCTTAACAGGCAGGCTTTCCTTTGCTAAAAGTGACCCTGAAATTGCCTGGATTGATTTGCACACAGGGTGCCAAGTCCTGCTAATCAGAGCCATTCTGTGGAATGCTTTGCTAAAGGAGGAGTGCTAATCCGGACATCAGCAGAGGTGGAAGCATTTTAAACACTGCTTTTCTTCGAGTCAAAGTGAATGCTCTGAGAAATTCAAATGTGTGGTAAGATAAAGAGTTAAAGAGGAAATCGGCCTCCGTGCTAATTAGAGAGGAAAAAAACATTCTCGCACTTGTGTCTGGGACTGAGTGGTCTCCACAGGCAGATGCATCTCTGATTATTTAATTGTCTGCCATTGTTAAATAAGGAATAGTTTTCAGATATTAAAGGGAAAGCAGTACTTGATGTAAAGTAGGGTGGCTGTAGTGGTGGAGATGCTGCTTTTGGTGTCTTGGAAGAAGTAGGCAGCTCTGCAATGTACCCCTCCAGTACCGTGTGCTTCCTTACTCTCTGTATGGACCTCTTAAGTGAAGGCCTAAATCTTCAAGTAATAAGTGTGATTAATAACAATTTAACAAAAAAGCCTATGATACAGTCGGAAGTGAGTCAGTAATAGTCTACTGGTGAAGAATCCATAAAACCTGCTCTTAAAGCCATATAAGAAAATTGAAATTTTATAGTAGCAATAGCAGCAGTACTGGCAGGAACCATTTTGGTCTGTAAGAGATGTGAAGTTTTAGGGAGAAAGATCTTTTATTAAACTATAGATAAAGGTTTTTATAGAAACATTGCTTCATTTAATGTTGAGCTCTATAGGAAAAAAAACTCATACCTTCCTGCCAGAAGATAGCTAAATACATGAATAAAGTCTATGCAGAGAGAGATGTTCTTGCTGCTTTCAGGGGATTGACTAATAAAACTGGAGTTACTTCAGGAAGGGGGTAGCCACATCTGAGCGTAGCAAATTTGTTGATAGTACAAAACTGGGAAGAGTGGTTGATGTACTGGCTAGTTGTGCTGCTGCTCAGAGGGACCTCAACCAGTTGGGGAAGTATTCTGATGGGTGCCTCAAGAAATTCACCAAAGGAAAATGCTGATCTCTGCCTCTGAGGAGGAGCAGGCGCATGTACCAGTACACTGTCTGGAAAACTTTTTTTCCCTTTCTTTGTGAGAATGACCAAGCACTGGCACAGGTTCCCAGAGAGACTGTGGAATCTCCCTCCTTGGAGAGCTTGAGATTTTCAAAATGCAACTGGATGTAGCAGCCCTTCTTGTTGACCCTGCTTTGAGTAGGGGGTTGGACCAGATGACTTCCAGCCTCAACCAATCTGCAATTTTGTGAATCATGAATACATTTTTACGTTTTGGTTAGGACCTTCTAATGAGGAAAGGAGCAAAGAACAGAGCCCTTATGTCCAGTAAAGATAGTTTAAGATAACTCCAAAAAGGATTTCTACTGAGTCACCCTGGGCTCCTTGAAATCCTTAGCTTTTTGCCTCTTTTTCTGAAAACTAAAAGCTTGCAGACAGCCATCTTCCTGGGGACTGGCTCTAATTCTAGATTTATCCTCCTGCTGCCCATGAAAACTATGAAAGATTGCCCATTGGCCATTAGTGGCTGTACTCAGTGTAATCTTAATTCGTGACAGAATTTGTAAATACTGACGCTAGCTTTTTGTATCTTTTAAGATGTTCCAAGAAAGGCAAGAAAAGAGCCTCTCATAATTAGCACTCATTAAGAAAATTCCTTCTTGGATAATGTGAAATTCAGTGATAGTCCATTGGTAGTGCCTCTGTCACCTGCTGTCACTGCTTCCTTGGCACTGGGGGGGAAGCTCAAGCAGACATATGCTAGACCTAGAGGAGAATGGCTGCTTCCTTTATGGAGTGCTGGTGCTCGTGGGGCACAAATGAATGAGAGGGCTGTTCCCCAAACACAGTTGGGACCACTCATCCCAAATGCCTGCAGCCATCCTTTTCCCTGGGCGTAATCTTCTTTGCCTATGTCCCTATCCTGTGTGGTCTGTTGTATGCTCAAGTGGTTCTGGGACTGCAGCTGGCAGAAGCAGTGAGGTGCATGAGTGGATGAATGCTGGGGTTTGTATATCCTGGGGGAATCCTGTGCTTGAGGCACATCCTGATCTGCCCACCAATGCCTGGATGTGCTCAAGGGCTGAACTTTGGGCACCAGAGGAACACTATGGCTAAAAATGCAGGTGCCTACATAGGTTATGAGAGAGACCTTCATTCCCTATTTTGAGGGTTTCTGTACTGGACTACAAGGGTACCTACTACAGGGGTACCTACAAGGGTCAGTAGATAGCTAATTTCCGTCCAATCCCATTGCCTTTTTTTTTTTTTTTCCCTCTAATGGGTAATATCTGCCCTGTTCAATGTGCAGAAATACCTGAGCTAGTAGTGATCATCCATCACATTTGCTGCAGACAGGGAGCAGTCACAGTAGTGTGAGCACCATATTTCACCTAACCTGAATATACCTGCTTAGAAGCCAGGCTTTTAGCTGTAATACTGTTGTGGTTGTATGATTTTTTTTTGAAGTAGAACTGATCTCTCATTGGTATTGTGCAGGTTTGGATGTGCTGTCTCAGCAGTTTCAGCGTTGCGCTTCATTGAACTCTGGCAGCATGGCCAAAAGAATAAGTAAGCGTATCAGGGAGGTGGTTTGATCGAAGCATAACATTAATTCATACTAGCAACATCATGGAATGAAGTAAAATGGACATAACGCTCCCATAAAATAAATTGGATGCAGAAATTAAAAATCATGATGCTAAGGCAGAAGCTGAAAATGTTCTATGTAATAAATTTTCTTTACCAAGTACCTATAGTGGAAGTTTTTCTTTTGAAAAGGACAAATATTTGAAAATGCTATGGTTAAAAAAAAAGTTAAATAAAAACATCACACTCCCTACTTAAGACCTTTTAATCTTTTTTTTTTTTTTTTTTTCCCTCTAGAAATTGAGATTAAAATCAATTTAAGATTAAAAAAAGATGTTTGAAAAACTCTTATAGTCTGTTGTCTGTAAGCAGTTGCTGTAGCTTCGAGATGAAGACTGCTGAAGGCCATTTTGTTGCCAGAACGTGGTAGGAGTGCAAGAACTGAGGCTAGCAAGTTAGGGGAGGAACTGTGAGGAACTGGCTGCTATTTGACTCTAAACCATAAATAGAGAATATTATCAAAGAGTCAAAGCTGCTCTGGTCAGCTGGATAACATCTCCACAGAGAAGCAGAATATTTATCTAACATGTGAACCACAGCCTCAATTCTGATTATTAAGCTTTCATCTTAGTTTTAAGCTGTTTTGTGGAAATCAAACATTTTTTTTTCCTTTCCTGTAAGCAGTTGCCCTGCCCATATAATGCCATCTTTAATGTGACTCACCCAGCAGCCAGAGCATCAATGGCCATCAATTATCAGCAGTTACAGACAGCAGTTTCCCAGGCTCGGGGCAGTTGATGAGTAATTTTTTTTTTTTTTTTATCTGAGGTTTGTTTCTTTCCTATATCAAACTTCTGTGAGCTCAGAGATGTGCACAGTTGGCCCCACACACAGACATACCCAGTCCCTTTCTAATTTTAGGTAATGACACTAAAAATGTAGAATTATCCCAAATGATGAGACCAAATGTCAAAAACAGATTAAAAAGGGAGTTTGGATTTCTATAACTTGAGTTTTTTGTCTGTATCATTTGCAGCTGTGTGAAGCTTTTCACATACTTGAGATACTCATTACTTCTTGCTTTCTCTCTTGGTTGCAGTCTGGTTCCTAAAGAGGTGGGAATTTGCCCGCTATTCTTTCCCTCACAGACAGCATCAAGGAGGTCTTCTACCCACACCATATTTTCTGGAAGATTGTAGTCTTTGAGACTTCCTGCCTGTTGTATTAGAAGAAAACTGGCCAACAGGCTGAACCAAATGACAAGAAGGCAAAAAGAGAGCATTGTTGCATAGCCTTGTTTCCTTAAATGTTTGCGTTTTAGCTTTCACTCTTAAAGTAAGAACTGAAGCTGGTTAAAGGAATGTCTGGAAACAATCTATGGTTTTCTGTTCAAGTAGTCCTTTCAGACTGGGGAACTCCATGGCAGTGGCTGAAGGAGCCAGGCTGCTGTTGTCAAAGTCTTCCCCATGCTTCCCATCTTCTTTTAAATAACCACGTACCTGTAGATGTGATTTTTGGACCAGTGTTTTGGGCACGATGCTAAGACTTTTTATCTGATAATTGCAACCAGCTCTTTGTGCCGTGTAAAGCAGGGAACACAGGAGATGATTACCTATACCGGAATGCTTAACTTTCAGTGATAGGTTAATAGAAAAGCAGAGAGAGACTTGCAGGTTTTTGGATATACACTGGTTTAATGTCCCGTCGAGAAGACATCAAAGCAGCAACCTACAACTTAATGAAGATGGAAAAAACAAATTTAGTGTGCAGTTGCACTCATAATAATGTTTTAATAATGTTGTCCGTGTTTGAAATACTGTAAATGTGAAAATGAATTTGATTGAAAGAGTGCCAGCGTGAAGCAGCGTATCATTTCGGTTTTGTTTTTACTGTACTCCGCATAATCACTGTAATTATGTATATTAGTCTGCTCAGTGTAATGGCACCAGAAGGTAGATAATTCTGTCAGTAACTGTCTGTAATAGTTTATATACATTTTGTACCATCCACAGAAGTGCTTTGGAGATAATTTAATACTGCTGATTTGCCTATAATAGATCAGAAATTATTGCTGGTGTTTTCAGAATATCTGTAAGTGCAACAGGACAAGGGGAAATGGTTTTAAACTGGAAGAGGGTATATTTAGACTAGATATTAGGAAGAAATTCTTTACTGTGAGGGTGGTGAGACACTGGAACAGGTTGCCCAGTGAGGTTGTGAATGCCCCTTCCCTGGAAGCATTCAAGGCCAGGCTGGATGGGGCTTTGAGCAACCTGGTCTAGAGGGAGGTGTCCCTGCCTGTAGCAGGAGGATTGGAACTAATGATCTTACAGGTCCTTTCCAACCCAAACCATTCTATGATTATGTGATTCTATTGGAAAGAGACATCCTCCAGAAAAAAAAAAAAAAACAGATGGCTAATAAAACAATAAGAATTTTGTGTCTGAGAAAATACAAAGCAAAAAAAGGGCTCATACTTTAAGAAATTAGCTAGCTAATAGTGCTAATATCAGTATAACATGGCAAAGAGCTGCAGAAGCCTTTAGATATGTATTTCATTTCAGATTATGCTTAGCACAAATTTCAAATATGCTTAATGCCATTTACTTTCTTTTTTTGACAGAATAAGTTTAGATGGACTAATCTAAAACTGTAATTTTGAAACAATATTAAACAGAAGCTTACTGGTAATAGAGAGAACAAGTGGAGAAGGAAATGAAGGTGGAAAAAGCAGCCATACAGGGTGAGATAGGCACGGAGTGAAACGTTTGGGTAAACTTGGAGATTCAGAGGGAAAGTGGTAAGTAGGAGGTGGTCTTTCAAATAGTTAAATAAAAATCACCATTTCTGAGGAATATCCAAATTGTTAATGGTAATAATACATTAACTGGAGCCCTCAGCCATTTTTGGAGAGGATCTGCACTGTAATGGGGGACATGAGGCCAGGTTGGATGGGGCCCTAAGCAGCTGATCTAGTAAGTGGCAGCCCTGCCCACAACAGAGGGTTGGAGCTTGATGATCTTTAAAGTCCCTTCTAATCCAACCCATTCTATGCTTCTATGATTTGGTCACGTTGCTGAGGCCAGCTCTCCCACACCTTGGGCTGTATGTTGTGGCTGCTCCCAGTCACTCAGTAGCAATGGGTGAGCCTTTCTCAGCACCTAAAAATTGCATGAGGCTTCTTTTCTGCCATGGGTGGATAGATGATAACTCATTTGTCAGAAAAGTTTGGAAACTAGTTACTGAAAGCAAAAGTGGAGGTGTCTAGGGAGATAAGAAGGAGGGGATGGGGTGTAGGACTGTTGTGATTCACTGCTGTATTTTATGCTCGATGTACTCTTCAATTAAGGACTCAATTCCGTGGGAAGGAATACCTGAGTGACACTTCTAGTTAGATGCTTTAAAAACGTCCTCAGTGCTGGGGAAGCAGGAATGCTGTTGCTAGGTAAGTATAATTTCTCTGAAAGTATCTGCTTTTTCTTTACTTCTATTCAGGTTGAATGGATTCACCGTGAAGTACAAATGGCATGAAAAATTTCAATGTCATTTTTAACTTTGCTTCAACAGACATAGTTTGACAGGGTTGATTTAAGATACATGGTCTATGTGGGATACACTGTTATTTATCATATATTGATCTGGCAATAATAACCCATGCTTTTATGAGATTTAACAACTGTAACTCAAATCTTGTTTGGTAAAACTGACCTGCCACTTGCAATTGATCCAAAATGCAGCAGCACACCTTATCACAGATTTGAGTTAGCCTATGCATCCTTCTCTGTTTTCTTTTTTATCCATATCAGTGTAGCTATAACAGGGGACTGGAACTGGTGGTATTAAGAACCCCCTTTGGCCTGTCTGATGCGACTCTACACTCACCTGCCACGTGAGATGCTCTTGCAACAAGTTAGAATTAAACATCTGCTACGGCGACTCTGGCAAAAGGTCATTTATATAAATCTGAAAGTTGGCTAAATTAGTTTTCCAGTCTTTAAAGCAGCCACAGATAAACATATTTTTTTCCCTGAGTGATTTAAAATTATGATTGTTGCTTTATTGATTGATGTGTTTTTCAGTCAAACTCATCCTTACTCTGCTGACTTTGTAGAATATTTAAGCTATTGAAATGTCGTTTTGTCTTTGTTGGTCACCTCCAGCATATTTGTGCTCTTTAGATAAAAGTGTTATTGCTTTGCTGGTTTTTTTTTGGTTTTAATTTTTTCTTTTTTGTAAGAGAAAGGTCACAAAAATTGCATAGCATTGTTTATCAGCACATAGTCCTGAGAAGAATGCTGTTGGAATTTAGAACTTGAATCAAACTCTCTTCTTAATAACCAAGATCAGAAAGTGCACCCAAATGACAAAACATTTGTAAGAAAAGAGAAAATTAATCTGAAAATTCAGAATTAAATCAGACAGTGAGATTTAACTGTAGGTGAGTCATCTAAGGAAAGTAAATGGACCATCATTGTCAGAATGCTAAAGAAGAGAATTTGAGCCCAACAAATTAGTAAGTTGTCTGTAAATTTTGAGTCTAGTCAGAATTCATAAAAATTCATTTTGGTTTTGATTTTTTTTTCCTTTAAAAATCAAACATATATCTAGCAGAGTGATAATTCATTTAATTCAAATCCAAGTTTCAAAGCTACTCTTCAGTAAACAATAAAGTTATTCTTTGCTTGGGCTTGTCCCATCCCAATGGACTATATATGATTGGCTTCATAGAGATTTAAGCGTGTATTTACTATGAGCTTAGACGTAGAATGGCTTAGGATGGAAGACAGCTCAAAGATCATCTAGTCTCTAGGGCAGAGACACTTTCCAGTAGACCACATTGCCCAAAGCTCCATCCAACATTGAGCACCTCCAGGAATGGGGCTTCCACAGCTTCTCTGGGTAATTTGTTCCTGTGTCTCAGCACTCTCTGACTGAAGAATTTCCTCCTAAGATCTAATCTAAATCTCCTCTCTTTTAGTTTAATGCTGTTACTCCTTGTCTTGTCACTACAATTCCAAGTAAAGTGTCCCTCTCAATCTTTCCTATAGGCCCCTTTAGGTAATGGAAGGTCTCTATAAGATCTTCCCAGAGCCTTCTTTTCTACAGGCTGAACAACCCCAACTTCTCTCAGCCCATCTCCATAGGAGATTAGGGTACTTCAGCCTTCTGATTATCCCTGTGGCCCTCCTTTGGGCAATCTCCAACAGGCCCACATCCTTCTTGTGCTGGCAGTTCCAGAGCTGAATGCAGGTATAGTTGCCCTCATGAGAGGGAACTAGAGTTGAGAAAATCATCTCTCTTGACCTTTTAGTTGCACTTTCTTTGATTCAGCCCAGGATACGGTTTGCTTTCTGGACTGCAAGGGCACATTGCTGACTCATATTCAGCTTTTCATCCACAAATACCCCTAAGTCTTTCTCTGCAGGGCTGCTCTCCATCCCCTCATTGCCCAGTCTATATTCATGTTAGGGATTGCCCTGACCCAAGCTTTCAGAACCTTGCCCTTAGTCTTGTTGAAGTTTATGAATTTTGCATGGCCTTGCTTCTCAGACCTGTCAAGGTACCTCTAGATGGCAGCTCTACTTTGTGATTGTGGGGTTTAGGTTTAGTGGTCAGTGGGCAGAAATCCCTTGGGCACTCCTTTTCCAGGATAGGTGACACCTATGTTTGGGTACTCAGATAAGAGCTACAGTTCTCTGCAGCCTTCTGGAATCACTGGCAAGGCTGGGGCTAGCTTTGTTCATATGTAGCTGGTGTTTGAGCAAATTCTTCAGGCACCGCCCATATTATTTCTCTATAAATTTACTAACTGAAGAGTCTTTGTGCCACTTTAGATGGCACATAGTTTGTAAACTTTGCTAGCTGTTGCTCTGCTATAAACTTTGTAGTTTTAAGACTTCTTTGCCCCTGTTTTTAATCTATACTTTCACTTCCAAGGCAATTTTTATCAGCTATATGTATATAACAAAGAAGATGTAATACTGACACGAGTAATGGCTTCACTCTGTGCTGTGCCTCCTTAGGTGAGCATCTCTGAAGGCAGAGAAGGCCAGACCTTAAATGTTACAAGCCACACCACACCAAATAAGTCATATGCTGATTAGGTCATGGACAAACAGTTTTTTGGGTAAGTTTGACACCATGTACCCAAGGAATGATGTTTTGGTTTGTGGTAGAAAAGCGAGTTGGTCTGTTGTTGAATGTTAAATTCTTGCTTATTGAGACTTTGCTTGGAGCTAATCAGCTGAAGATTGAACAATTAGTGAAGAAAATCGTTGTCCTCAATTTATTGACATGTGAGAAACACTGACCTTAAAACTATTGTGTTCCCAACTTTTTACATAGAGAAGTTTGGACAATTGTCTTCCTTTATATTTTAATGAAAAGCACCTGGCCTCCTCCATGTATTCTTCTTGATAGCATGATTTTTTTATGTTATATGTTGTATATCTATCTGTATTGCACCAATGTGTCGTGACTTGCGTATTTTCTTCACCGTAAGTCTTCTATCTGTATCTGCTACATCAGCATGTCCTACGTGGCATCTAAGTGATTTAAACATAAGATCAGGACTGAACTATGCTACTTGCTTTTGGTCATAATGGTAGAACCTAAAAGCCAAGATGCTTTTTCTTAGCTTTAACTAGTTGCTTTCATTTTGCAATGTTTTTTTTTTTTGAAATAGGAATTAATTTTGGACCAATAGAGATGTAGAGTAGACATAGCAGAATGCTGTCATGCATATATAATGGCATCAAGCACCTTCTGAACCAGTTTACTTACCACACAGTTGTACTTCATTAAGATATTTATTATTTTTTACCATTAGAATAGGTAGAAGTGCTTTATCTGTCTAATTAATTATTTCTCTTTATGTACATGCCAGTGTAAAGATACACATATTTACAAATACACATGTATAAAAAATTGAAATTTGCATATGCAGTTAAGCGCAAGGGATCATTTTCTATGCACACAGTTTTAAAAAAGGATATCCTCACTTTTATTTTATTTAATGAGTGTCTGAGTAACAAACTATATGTTCTTTCTGAAAGGGCACTTGGGAACAGTCTGATGTCCAAAGAAGAAGGCGTGTAACTCCTCTGCTCGTACTGAGACACACACGCAGGGTGTTTTGGGCAAATAGGCCTTTGGAAGCATAAATCATTTTCCAGGATTTGTTAAGCTTTTGTCATTTTTTAAGAGAAATCATTGCTGTCCCTTCCTACTTTCTGCCAGATAGAAATGGAAATTATATTTAGGAACAATATACGAGAGTACATACAGTACAAGAATATTTGACTTTCTTGCCCTTTTTCTTTAGATGGTTACACTCAAGATTTAAAATGGAAACATGTGCCCATGTAAAGTGATTTACCAGTTCTCTAAAGGATTATGTTGAAAAGAAAACAACAAATCCAATAAGGGAATAAGTTAGGAAGGGAATAAATGCAAACGTTTATAGACACAGGAGTGAATACAGATACAGACAATTCAGGTTGCTCTCTGTTTTGTAGGAATGAAGGACTAGTATTAGATGGGTTCAGGTGACAGAGAAACAAGTGCTTCTGAATGCTGTAAGCAAGCTTTCTCTTTTGAGGTTCTTTTGAAAGAAATTAAGCTTACTTTATGACAATCATATGGTTATTACCTCCCTCCCCATCACCTACATGGAGAGGTTAAAAGTTGTGAGAGGGGGCTGTGGACTTACTGAGGCCCATTTGATCTCATACAGTGGAGATGATGGTAACTTGAAGTGTTGGTTTTTGTTTTGTTTGCTTTAAATTCTCAGGTAAATGGTAAGGTCAATGACATCAGATGCTGGTGTCATTCACGTGAGTGGTGATGCTGATCCTTAGAAGCACTTCTTGAGGCTTCTGATTCCTTATGGGCTTTGATTTTCTGCTCTGTGTACCTGTAGCTTGCTACAGCTTGCAGGCTTGAGGCAGGAAGGAAGCAGTGGTTCTGTGCCATGCCTGTGTTTGCTGGGGACTGGACATGAGGTGACCCATAGTTAAAGTACATCCCTCCTTAAAGTTACCATCTCCATTTTCTCTGTGTCAGCTAAATTCCTCAGTGACTTTTCTGTCTGCTAGTGAGAAAAAGATCTTAAAAACTGGGAACATTGCCAGAAGCAGTTTTAAAGATGAGACCGAGATCCAGGAGGGAGCAAGACAGCAGTAGGCAAAAGCTTGTCTCAACTACTGTGTTTTTCAGCTGTGACTTTGGCTCTGCTAAGAGGTTGGATACTCTTCTGGTCCTGGTCTGTAGTAGCTATTGATGGAAGAAGACTGGCTGTTCCTGGGAACCTGCTCCATCAGTCCCTCAAAGCATTCTCCAGCAAGAATCAAATGCTATGGAAAGAACCAGTATACCTCTTCCTTGCATCTTTTACATGATGTTTTGTCAGATGCAGAAAAGGCTGAAGTCCTGGCCTGGTCAGAAGCATGAATTGCACTTCTCACATAGCAAATCAAACCTCCACTCCAAGGTATGCATGAGATGTGTAAAGTAAAGGCAAAATTTCATCTCTCAGGCTTTCTGTTCATAGAATAGAATCATCGTAACACTGAGGTTGGAAAAGACCTCCAAGATCATCCAGTGCAGCCATCCATCTACCACCAATATTTCCCCACTAACCATGTCCCTCAGTGCCACATATAAACATTTCTTGAACACCTCTAGGGACCTCACCACCTGCCTGGGATGCCTGTTTCAATGTCTCACCTCTCTTTCTGAGAAGAGATTTTTCCTAACATCCAACCTGAACCTCCCTGAGTACAAGCTGAGGCCATTCCTTCTTATCTTACCAATGTTACCTGGGAGAAGAGGCCAACACCCACCTTGCCATAATCTCCTCTCAGGCAGTTGTAGAGAGCAATAAGATCTCCCTGGAGCCTCCTCTTCTCCGAACTGTACAATCCCAGTTCCTTCAGCCACTCCCCATAAGACTTGTGCTCCAGACATATTTCCAGCTTTGTTACCCATCTCTGGATATGCTCCAGTGCCTTAGTGTCTTTCTTGTATAAAAAGTGAACACAACACATGAGAGTGGCTTCACCAGAGCTGAGTACAGTGGTATGATCACCTCCCTGCTCCTGCTGGCTATACAATTTCAGATACAAGCAGGGATGCCATTGGCCTCTTTGGCCACCTGGGCGTGCTGCTGGCTTGTGTTCAGCCAAGTGTGTTCTTCAGATTTGAAAAGTAGGGCAACATTTTTGACTTTGATAACTTTTTCTGTGAAGAATATGGGATGAAATGCACTGGAATTATGGATGAGCTGGGGCTGGAGAGAGCCCTTGCTGTAGCGAGAGGCGGTGCTGGTACAACCACTGCTGGCGCCAGTGCAGGCTCTGAGCTGACAGATGCTGACTTCTGAGAGGAATCCTGAAGACTGCAGAGATAATTGAAGTTATACACAGCCATAAATATTTAATTCCTATTACTGCATGCTGAGAATTGCAGTACTGCCTGCAAAACACTATAAAACATAGCAGCGTAAAACATATCAGCAATGCAAATAGCTGTAAATATTGTAAGGAAAATAGAAACATAAAATTAACTCTTAAGCTTATTTATAGCCATTGAGCTCAGAATTCTCTTGTGCGTATTGTGGTGGTGGTATTTTGTAATTATACCAATTCAAAATGACCAACTTTTTTCCTGGTGTAAAATATGTTGTGATTTAATTAAAGCAGAAAGCTAACTTAAGTGGAATTGAGAAAGACTAAATCAATTATGAAGAATACAATTACTAGATTTCAAAGTCTAGCAAAATTAGCCAAGTTGTATAACACCACATTCTCCGTTTTTTAATGTAAGAAGAAAGATCACTCCATTGTTGTTTCCTATGAATCAAAGAGGATAATTCCCAAAATTTGAGGAGGCAACATTTCTAATCATTAAAATGTAATAAAATAATTACTCAATGGTATTCTGGCAGAAATTTATACTTCTTTTCATTGGAAACAAAAGTAGTCTTTGGATTGGAAGTGTTGTGCCAAATCCTAATGAAAACTGTCATTTATTTTCCTCACACTTCCATTCTGCCCTTTTAACCAGGTTTCCCAGAAGCACTGATTTTACATGACTGAGGAGGAATGATATCCTCAGGCATGACAGGATGTGCAGTTTGACCACAGAACTCAGCCTACAGCGGAGGTGACATGAGTGACTCAAATAGCAGCTACTATTTTCAGCTTTGTACGTGTCTTTGATGACAATATATTCTTTTTTTAGTTGAGATATTGCTTTTTTTATTATTATTTTTAGGAGCAAAAATTAAAAAAAAAAAATTGTAACCTCCTTTTAACTCTTTCTGTTTTCAACCTAAATTTCTCAGGTAGTTTTTAATAGTTCTCCTTTGCCCTTACCTTGACCTTCACAGTCTGTAGATCTGGGCTGATAGTTGTTTTTCAGATGCATCAGTATGTTAAGCCTATTGATCAAGTAGCAAGTGAAAGTGCTAGAGAGTCATTTAGTATTCCTGAACATTATGATGTGCCAGTCATTCCACACAGCCAGAGAAGAACATTGCGTCTTCTTGATACATATTCTTCCTTGTGCTCTTCCCTGCTTGCTCAGTAGACTGCTTATAGAAAACTAATGTATTTTCTACTGAAGTAGGAATGTTACCAACTTTTCTAGATGAGGAGAACTTCCCAGAGGACAGTTTAAGAGGCTGGAGCTGTTGACAGAAGTCATACCGGTGTGATTTCTTTGAAATAATATGGCTGGGTAGCAGTGATCTGGGAGGGCTTGCTGAAGGGATGGCACTGAATCTTTGCTTATCTGTGGCTTGAAGGCTGATACTTCTGTTTGTTCAGTAGGAGAAGGGACCATGAACTACTATCAAAACGTTGCAAGTAGAGTCCCAGGTCACGTCTTCCTGGCTACTGCAGAAGAAAGGTACTGTAGTGAAATAGCTGTACTGCTCATCGCTCTTATAGTATAACCAGAGAAGTGCAAAATCCTCAGTTGAAATGGTTCAAAAGGTTTTCAATACAGAAGCTGTGACTGCTTAGCTAGCTCCCAGACTGAAAGTTGTTGAAACTGTTCAAGCTGTGGAAGTGGTAATTTGTACTGAAACTGCCAGAGCCAGAATGGTCCAACCCACTTCACACTAAACTGGACTGAGGATGTGCAAACAGTTCACTACATCTCTGTGAACTATGAGCTGAGCAGTAGTAATGTGATTACTCACAAGTGTGTAATATAGCTCTAGTCTTTATATCTTATAAAGATATTACATTTGGTATTGCTATTTATGCCAGGTGTATGAATAAAAGAAAAAAGAGCTACAGTGATTTTCCAGCATAAATACATCTAGGCTGTCAAGTCTGAAAACATCATCTGATCTCATTTTTCCTCTCCCTACTTTCCTCTCTGTCTCTTTTTCTCTCTCCCTCCTTTCCCAGACATGCATGGGAAATGATTATAATGAAAATTATTCCAGGAGTGGATCTGTTTCTGATGAGGTGAATAAAACCCTGCTTCAGGGAACAAAAACTCCAGTAAACAATTTAACTCAAATATTCTCACTCTTTCTCTGTAAATCTGTTTCAGTCTGACCGAACACTTCAGTGCCAATTCTGAATGTTCTTAAGATCTGATGCACGGTACTCAACAACCAACACCATTTGCTGGCATCACTGTTCAAGAGTTTCTTTTTCCTATAGCAAAAAAAAAAGAAGTTCTCTTAGAAGATTTAAAAAAGTTATATAATATTTGCTCAAACAAATCTGCACATTAATTAAAAAAAACTGCACCTGGGACTTGGTAGATGCTCAGTGACCATGTAATAGTCCAACCTTAAGAGGGTGTAAGTTCTCAATATCTTTTATCAACAAAAAAACTCCTTGGTGTTCAGACAAATTGCTTTGCGGCACTCAGGCAAAAAGCCAGCCATGCTAAAGTGAAGTCCTACAATGCTTTAGAAATGAATTCTGGAAATAATAGTAGTAATAATAAATCTCTTCTCAAGAAACAAAAACCTTGCTCGTTACTTTGTATGCCTTGCTGAGAAGTTGCTTTATCAGGCTTGATGAAATCAGCTAATGGTGTGCTGTCAATGCTGTGATTTTACTTCAGAAGTGGTTTATACTGACTTTTTAAAAATCTGCAATGAACTGGCTTAATCTAAACTGAGAGAAAATGCTCTTAATTTAAATAACACCATCTACATGCTGTGGTGAAAGATGGGCTGTGAAGTTGATTTATTTTAATTGGTACCGGCAGTCCTTTCAGGGGCCTCATTTTAGGAGACAGTGATATGCATTTCTTTCAAACTGTGGTGCACCTTCAACTTCCATCCTCCAGGACTCATTTGCTACATTGATCTGGCTGGAGGAGCAACTTTCTCAGCTCATCTTCTGCACTCCAGCTGCTAATCCTTCTGGATTTGTCTGTGATTTAGACTGCAAAACACTGTTGTAGTACCCAAGACAAATACGCTGTTTAGGTGAAGGAGGTGGTTCTGCCCCAGCAGCACACAGCTTCGAGTAGCATTGTTCACCCAGCTGAGAAGCAGCTGTAATGGGATGGAATGCAGAGCACACGTGTTGTGGGCCCGGCTCACGTCTGACATAAATATGGTATTTTGTATTCAACTGTGTTACAAAATGCCCCATTACAAGCAGATGCACGACCATACAACTTAACCTTAGCTGGTACTTGGAGTTTTTTATTTACTATTAAAAAGCATAATGAATAGGATATTACAGTGCCTGCAGTGTGTAGCAGAGTTTAATGTCCTGAGATTCCTGTTAAATATTAATTTGACAGCAGGCTCCAAATCTGTACTCCAGGTAAAAACTTGTCCATTTGGAATTACAGCTTTAATTGACTCTTGTTTCAAGTCATTCAGAGGTGGTAGATTTTTCTCTTTCCCGCAGCAGCAACAGTGAAGCTCTAGCTGGTACTACAGATAGAGGATATTTTTACAAGTCCTTTCCAAGGCTCTTCAAGGCTGTTCTATGGAAATGTCCTTGTTACTGGTGAGGACAAAATGATATTACATTCCTTGTCTTAAAAAGTAGAGGAACGGAATCATAGAATCGCTTGAGTTGGAAGAGACCCTCAAGGGTCACCGAGTCCAACTCCCTTGCAGTGAACAGGAACACCTACAGTTACATCATGGTGCTCAGTGCCCTGTCCAGCCTGACCTCGAGTGTCTCCAGGGACAGGGCAGCCACCACCTATCTGGGCAAATCGTCTGCCAGTGTCTCACCACCTTCTTGTAAAAAACTTCTTTTTATATCCAATCTAAATATCCCCTCTTTCAGTATGAAACCATTAGAAATGAAGCCAAGCCATGGATATATTTAAAACATATCTACCACCTGCTCAGAGCTCGCCCTGCCTCACACTCTGCCAGGCTGAGAACTGTATGGAAGGCCTTTATGAACTCATGTGAAATCATTAATAGCAAAATTTATATTGATGGAAATGGATGATTGTGATGTTCTCTGATTGGTCAATTTATTAATGACAAGACCTCCTTTTATCTTTTCAGATTTCTGAGAGGGTTTCTTTGCCCACTTGCACTCCTGGGTTCCTCCTCCATGTCTTATAAATACAAAAAAAGTTGCCACATATTTCATGCCCGTAATTTGCAGTGGACATCTCAGAGAATGGAAAGAATTGGAAGAGTGCTTAGTAAAAGATGATTTGTGCTTTTTCCTTTTGACCTAACTTTCCTTCATTGCTCACTCGGGTTGTGTTTATCAGCTAATAGGCTGACTTCTTACTCTTATTCAGCTGCATTATCAGTTATGCCCAGTGCATGCCCAGAACTGTGTGTACAGCAGCACCTACAGTGTCTAGTACAACCGGGCTCCCCTAACAACAGGAGTTTTCACTCACTTTGCAGATTTGCTTTAGGAGATCCTAACCTTCACTGTGCAGTCACATATGCTGTAACTTCAGGAACAGAAGAACCCCAAGGTCAATTTCTATGGTACAGTTTCTAGCCAAGCACTGTAAGTTACAAAGCCAAAACCAAAACTTTTGTGGGCAGGTGGTTACAAAATTACAATGTCAGGAAAATAATAGTGCTGCTAATAAAGATTCAATTGAAAAATACTAACAGAAAATATTGCATCCTTTGGGAGCTGTAGTGGTGCAAAAGCAGTAGGCAAATATTCAGTGTTTTGTATTTTAATGAGGGTTTTTATATACTTCTACTTTGAAAACACAAATATACGTGAACAGGATTTGGGATGTTTATGTTTTGTACCACAGGCTTAACTCAAGCATGTTCCAAATAGCCATACCTGTTCTTTGTGGAATACTCTTCAAAAGAGAAATGGAGGATTCAGTATAGAAAGTACAAAATTTTTTATTGGTTGAATAATTAAAGAAAATATGATCTGAGCACTATTTAAATGTTAATTTTCGTGATTTGCATCTGATTAGGAAAGGTTTAAATAACCTGTAGTGAAGTGGTACTTTTTCCATCATCATTTTAAAAATGAATGGTTTTCTTCCTGTTGAGAAATGCAGATTCAGTGTTAACTAATGAAAACACAGTTGCTACAGGCACGATCCGTCCTTACAAAAAGGATATGAAGAAGGGGGTAGATGTTTAGCTGCCTGGAAAATGGAGTAGATGCATGCACTTCATTCTACATAGCCCATCTGTGACTCTGCCCGTCATGCAATGCATGCTGCATGCTTTGCAGCAGCACCACCTTACCTCATGGAAATGAGGATAACAGGGAGCATCAATTTCCAGAGTTGAAATTCTCTACAGCTTTTTTTGCTGCAGAGGAGACCAGGCTTGTTGCAAACACTTTCTGTTTTCCTTTTATATATGTATATTTGGCATCCCTGAGCTTTTGTTTTTCTCATTTTGGTATAAATGAAAGCATGAAAAATTTCGAGGATTCCCCTCGGAGCAGCCTTCATCACCTCTTGATGTGCTGCTTGAGACCTTATTAACCACAAAGAGTTACTGCAGAAGCCACCTGTTGCTTGTGGAAACACAGTTGGCACATTTCATTGCATCGGTTTTTAAATCAAAGAACTGAGCATGGGTGAGAATATCAAGAGGCAGAACAACCTCACACTTTTTGTGATTCGGTTCTGGCCCTGGCACCCACAGCATGCTGTGAGACAGGGGCTGGCACAACCCATTTCTTCATTTCCAATGGCAAAACTCAGTTTAAAAAGAGCAGGCAAAATATTATGCTTTCCTATGTCAATGAAAACACTATTATTGTGTTCAAAGAGCCTGGTATTAATTCTCTCCTGGGCACTGACATTTAAAAAGAAACAATAACTTTTTTTTCCCCCCTTCGAATTGTGTCTTGCAGATCATTTCCATATCCTGTAGCTGAGATGCAAATGCAATGTAATAGATATATGGAGTAGACCAAGAGAAACACGTTAAACAGCCTTAATGAAATTTGGACAGGTTGCTTAGGTGTACTTGTTTTGTCTAATTTTTTATTTACTACTCTTCTTTACCATAATCAGCATGCTCCACTGTTCTTATTCTCACATATACTATCATCTCACATGTTCATATTTTATTCTATGGAGATCTTCCCTCTTAAAATGGATGCTCAGTCCTTCAAGTGATTGGATGTGTCCTCCAACACTCTTTCTCATACAGTGAGCAAAGAGAAGAGGAGAAAACAATCTGGAAGCAGAAGCATGCCGAAAGTTTAAACAGAAGAGTTTACATAAAAGAAGCTTATTTGAGGAAAATATCTGTTCTCAGAAAAAAAGGTGACCAAGTTGAAGATGAACCTGTGCTGAATTAAGTCAGTTGTTTTCCAGAAGACATACTGACAGCTTATTTTGCAGGCTGAATTCCTTTCCTTATCCCAGTTCAACACATTTCTCTAAATGCTGGGCAAAGTGCAAGTTGTATGAAGACAGAGGGATGCCGATACCTCCTTCTGGCTGTGAACATGCAGAAATGCAGATTTACTATATGTAATATTTTTACAGTGGTCCAAAGCTGTAATATGGAAAGCAATAGATTTAATAGTCCTGGTGAGGAAAATGATAAGATTACTGATTTTAATGAGTTCTCGCAGGAGAGGCTGAAGGCTTGGATTCTAGTATTTGTTCATGTATTCTATCTGGAGAACAAGGGGAACTTAGGAAAAATAACTTGTTTTGCTGCCACTGTGAAAAGCAGCAGAATGGTGAGGAACACATCCTTCCCATCCATCGTTCTGCATGGCACCTTCTGGGGCAGCTGCCCGCCCGGCCTTTGGGGGCCCCTGGTGTGCTAAAATGGGCAGAAGGGTCACTCCAGCTGTCCTGGCAGTTGCTGGGGCTCTTTCAGTTGGTGATAGTGAGAGCTGTATCAGGCCCAGAGGCTCTATTTATCTAGTTTTTTTTTCTATTGTATGCAAATTTTTCTAGTGGCTGAAAATAAGTATGGGCTTTTCTGCAAAATACAGTCAGTGCAGGGATCTGACTCTGGCAGGAGACTTGGGCTGTGGTAATACTGATTATATACAGCTGTATTTGTTCTCAGGTCATTTTGTGGTTTGGAAGAGCACTGCACGGATTGCTTTTTCTCAGAAGAACTTCAGGACTGAACACCTTTTTCTCTTTATAGGTTGATTGCAACTCTCTCATAGGATGTCACACTGTAAGTCTGCACTTTCAACAAGCTCAGGTGCAGCCAGCAAGGTGTGTGTCAGCAAGAAGCTCAGCACAGACTGCAAAACCAGGACAAGCTCTCAGAGTCCCAGCAGCTCTTCTCTTACAGAATCACAAAATGGCCTGGTTTGGAAGGGACCTCAAGGATCATGAATCTCCAGCACCCCCATCACAGGCAGGGCCACCAACTTCCACATTTAATACTAGACCAGGCTGCCCAGGGCCCCATCCAGCCTGGCCTTGTTAGTGCTACTTAGGCTAACTGGCTTCAAACCAACCTGCCTGGATGTTTTATTGCTCTGAAATCTTGCCACTGCTGTCAAAATGGAATAGATCAGCCTGCAGGTGGTGATGCCCATTAGGTGGTGGGGTTTGGGTCTGCACCTGGAATACTGGAAGGGTATAAAAATAGATCGTTTCCATATATCTCTTTGAATTCAGCACTCTCTTGTCTGATGTGGTGGCTGCATTGTCTTCTGGTGTGGTGGCCTGCTCTGCTTCTTGTTTCCAGGGGCTGGTCTGGGCCAACACCTTTCTAACTTGGATCTTCCATGCTGGACAATGCTCTCAGACACATTGTCTGATTTTTGAGTGGTCTTGTGTGGAGCCAGGACCTTAAAGGTCCTTTCCAGCTTGGGATATTCTATGATTCTACAATTCTGTGCTCTTGTTCACTGCTTCCAACTGGGACATGCACAGGGTGCTCTCCTTACTCTTTCTTTCAAAGAACTATCCAGAAAAAAAACCAAGGCTATATTGACTGTGGTTTCGAGCTATTTGGTTGGGACAGATATGGTAAAACATTTGGATCCTGTCCCCAAATGGGTCTTATTTGAAGATGCTTTATTTATTTATTTTTCCCCAAAAAGTCCTTAAGTCCTTGTTTCTGATGAATCTGCTTGCCTGGAATCTTTCCTAGAGTCTTGTTGTCCATTTGGTTGTAATTAGCTGTCAGCATGAGCTGTTGACATAGCATTTGCAATAATAATGCTTAAGGAATCTGATAGTTAACTGGAGTTGTAACACGAACAACTCTTGTAGTCGAGATAAGCCTGTGAGACTAGTTCTTATCCTACATTCCGTGAGCTGAGTTTAGCTTGGATGCTCTTTAGTCACCTTCTGCAATAAGGCTCCAAAGCCAGAGTCAACAACTTAAAGTATACTCAATTAATGACTTGTCAGATATAAAGATTATGCTGGACCAAAGGCCTATCAAGCTCAGTATCCTGTCTCTGACAGGAGTAGCTGATAATTAGGGAAAGGGTGTAACAGCAAAGAAAGTACTGAGAGACATTTCCTCAGTATGCTGTCCCACCCCAAAGTAGTTTATGCCTTAAAAATGTTCTGATCTTTGTGTTTGATAACTCTCTGTGGACTTTCTTTCTGTTGATTTGTCAAATTCTACTCATGTTTTTAATGAGTGCAGCATTTTGTGGCAATGAGTCTGGCAATTGAATGGTCATCCTGGGAGGAAGTCCCCACTTCTTTCTTTTCAAAGCTCTGTTTCATGTGGTGCCCTGTCGTTCTTGTATTTTGAGGCACCCCTTCAGGGACTTTGTGGAACTCTAACGAGAACCTACATGGATTGAGTTTGGGTGTGTGATGTGAGGCTCAGTATTATGGTCTGTACTTACTGGCTGTTTATATTCCAATTGCTTTTGCTTTATGTTTATTTCATCCTTATTTTGTTAACTTAATCAGTTTGAGAAAATTATTTGGTCTAATTAAGGTAGAATTAATCCAGAGACAGCGATAATTTGAGAGGCAGGATTTGAAGGTAGTTTATTAAATCTATGTGTCTTCAAATCCTTTGGATTCAATTTGCCTAGCTTTCATGCTGATGGATGCTGTATTAAATTATTTAAATAGATGAATTAAATCTGGAGCAAACAGAGGCTAATGCGTTTCACCCTCAAACAACAGGCTCCTGTAGCCAGAGAGCTTTTCTAGAAGAGCTAAGGAGACCATCGGGCACTACATGCAAAAGAGGTGGCAAAGGCCACATGAAAACCCCTTTGAATTCTCCTCTTGAAATAGTTTGCCAGTTCTTTGTGGTCAGATTAGCAAAGCAAAGCCAAGGCAGTTACAGACCGTGCAAGATGGAATAGCAAGAGAAAGCTCGGGCCGCAGCTGAAGAAGCCTTCTGATCAGTGGTGCCCTGGCCGAGAGCTTGCACAGTGCCTGTCTGATGGGCAGCAGAGATTTTCAGTCTCTCGTTCGTCCTTCTCACCGAGAATTAGGGAGTCTGGAAGAAATCAAGAGGTGGAATATTGCTCTTTAGTACCCGGGGACGCTAGATGGGGCTATTTGCTCACTTTGCAACGCCTTGTATCTCGTACCGCTTCAGGTGGTGGTGATGCTACTGAGGTATGAAGGAGAGGAGCACACCGTGAGCCGCTGTCGGAGCTGTTTTTGCTATTTCTTGCCCTTTGGTTCTCCATCTCAATCAGGACCCGCCTGCGCAGCTCGGGATGTGCAGAGGTCTCTCTTCTGGCTGTGAGACACAGCTCAGCATCATGAGGGAGAGGATGACCATTGCTCTTCCTCGGAAGCTGAAGGAAGAGGGGATGAATGTTGCCTGTAGAACAAAGGAGCGGAGACCAAGATGTTTCTTCTGTGTACCTGGTGAAAGCTCTTTTGCCAGTGTCACTGATCTGAGTGACCCAAGGCTACTATATGTGCTCCTTGCCTTTCCACACGTTTGAATCTCCAAGGGGATGTTGTGCAAAGGAGACTCCTTCCCTGTTCCCAGGGTCTCAGCAAACCCATGGTGCTTAACCCAATGTGAAGCCAGGCTGCTGAAAAGGCTCATGGAGATGGTCCTTGTGGAGATTAGGGTAGGGTTTGGGATATCCCAGAGCAGAGCATGTGCACCAGCACAGGAGATCCACATGGTAGTGGTACCCAGGACAGATTTCAAAGGGATGACCATGGGATGCAAGATAGATCTGACAAGTGCTGGCACTGTGAGCAGCCAGTGATGTGCATGTGTTGTGCATGGTCAGGCTGCAGAAAGGCCTCTAAAAATGTGAAAGCCTGGATTTCTCTTGTTAGTTTGAGGAACATAAAGTGAACCAAAAGTTGTGTTGCTGCCAGCCTCCACAGAATGTAAAGGACAGGCCACGGCTCTTAGCAACCATGCGACGTATCTATTGAAATAACTGTTTTGGATCAAATGTCTACATTTAGTGAATGAGAGAGCTCTGTTGATTTCATTATGATGAGAATTATTATTTTATGTATGTGTTTGCTTGTTTAAATGCCTGCAGTGCAATACTGTGGAAATCCTACAGGAATAGAACCAAATATTTAACTTAATGTCTTGTATGAGAAATTAAGCTAGTGCAAATGTTGTCTGCTAATATACGGGCTTTAAGAAGTTTAGACTAAAAACACCTATAGCTGCTTTTCAAAAGCAGCAGATACTATCCTTCCTTGCCCTCCAGGTAGGAGCACTGTCTTCTTTCTACTTTTCTCAAAGTTTGCATATTTTAGGTTTTGTATACTGCCTAACAACTCAGCATTTGAATCCCTTTTGTGTAAAATCAACAGCGGATGTGAAGCCCCTGGCTGAGCTAATAGAGATTTTGGCATTTCTCTTCTCTTGGGATCAAAAAGCTGCTCAGGCTAGATGATTTTCTTGGTTTAGTTTCCAACTCTCTTATTGTTTGCTTGTCTGTTTTTGCTTTGAGAGCAGGTGTTTAGATGAAAACAGAAGGTGGTGAGGTTTGAGTGACTCTTTTGAAGGGGATTTGTGATGGGAGACATTAATTGATATGAACATGTGCCGAGTTAAGCAACTACCATTATTAAATTAGAATCCATATCCTTTTTGTATAAGGGCTTATATTTCTCAAATGGATGGATTTCTGAAGCTTATTTGATTTGATTTTTTTTTTTTTTTTTTTTTAAAGTGGAAATAGAGTTTTCTCTTCAGCAAACTGCAGCCTCCAATCCCTGATCTTGGGCTTGTCTACATTTGGAAATGTACCAGAATAGCTATTCCAGCATAAGCTCCCAGGAGGATATTTTAGAACTAGATTAAATTAAATTGGAATCAAGAACTCTTATTTTGGAATAAGAGTGCCCACTTTGGGATTTATATTGAAATAAACCATCTCAGAATAACTGTAGCTATTTTGGTAAATTTCCAAGTGCAGACAGGAGCTTAGCAATGTTCTGAAATAATTATATTAAAATCACACTGATGTGATAGCTAATGGGGAAAAATGTCAGTACTGAGGTAGAACAAATTGGAATGAGTGTGTCTGATGGTGTCATACACTTGTTCTGTGTGTCAGGTTTGGTTTTTGTTTTTGTTGAAAAAAAGTCATATCCTTGGGGCTGTGTGTACAGTTTGTTATTGCTGTTGTATTAACAACCCCACTGTGCTGGGGACAGTCCTACAGTCACAGGTCCACCACTGAAGAATTTAGCAATTTAAGATGAATCCAATTGCTTTGTAATGATGTAGGTGTCAGCAACTTTGTTTTGAAGATAAAATATAGATTCACAACTCCTTGTTGTTTATGCCATTACTTATTCAGACAAAACTGCTGCTTATGATTTTTTTTTTTTCTCGAAGGACAGTAGAACAGGATGGTTAAAAGAAGATAGAAATTATGAAACTCACAAATTTGTTCTGTGTTTGTATCTATCATGCCTCCCCTCTCTGCTTTGTTTAATATAGATAGCACATGAGTCATTATTTACAGTGGAAAATGTAATGTGCTTCATCACAACCCTTGGCAAGGAATTAGTATAGACGTGAAATGAGTATGTCACCAGTATTTACATATACATAATATGTACAGGGAGATAGCTTAAAATAATTATTTCTAATTCAATAAGGAATGCTCCCGGTGGAGTAAGTTTTGCTATGTGTTTGAGTGTGCTCTTCCTCTCCTACCCAGGAGCTTTCATTTGTGCCTTGACTCCTGATGAGCGGAGGTGGCAGGGCTTTCTCTGCACAAAGGGAAGGTCACACTCTGTATTTACCAGCATTCCTTCTCACTTTAATCTTCCGCATACTTTCAACTTTATTTTGGTCCCATCTTGAGGATCTAAAAAAAGACGTAGGAATTCAGTGGCACAATTTCAAGGTTATCCCACAGGCCAGTAAATCCATAATGTAATATTTTTCCCTGTTATGGTACATCATAATAAAAAAAGTTGATATAATACGGAATGGAAAGGCAAGTTCTACTTATCAAATTATCGTATCTACATCGAATTCATGCTTGATCATAATGTCAGCTAATCCTTTGTAGCAATAATTATCTATTACCTTTATCACATTGAATTTGTTTCCCCTTCACTTAATTCAATTACCTTTTACATGACTGGGAAATAATTCCGAGTGGTCGCAACACAGTTTTCTTTTAATGGATGTTACTTCACTATTCTCTTCTGGATCTTTTGTCAAGAAGTGCATTAATTAAAATGTTTGTATAATTTGTCCAGATTTATCCTTCAGTACCAGATAATTGGTACATTTGATCTTAAAAGTGGAATGCACCAGCTCCAAGGACTGTGCTGAAACTGAAATTCTGTGGGCATGGAAACTTCTGTGCAGGTTGCCATAATGCTGCAGTTTGGGATGTTGGTTGTAGTCAGAAGCCTGTCAGCATTTCATTTATAAATCTCTTTATCTAGCAGTTTGCTGCTTAGCTATTAAAATGTGCATAGAAAAGATGGATATAAATAGCCCCAAGGCAACTTCTAAAAAAATTAAGAAGAAGTATGTTTTCATAGTATAAAAATGTGCTGTTCTGTGCTGTTCTGTGCTGTTCTTTAATAGGTAGCTGCCATTGAGAAGCTCCACATATGTGCATGACACCATACCAGTTTCCTGGGGAAAAGAGCTTTTCCCATTGTTTTCTTGTGGTAGATGGGCTGTAGGTTCCCCACGTGATGGAATCTCAGGGATTCCCACTTCCAAAGGAAGTGCCTTTATGTACACCATGCATGGCCTGTGCTGCTTTCTTATCAGTTATTTTATGTATCTTGATGCTCGTCCCCTAAGAATTGCAAAATATTGTGTATAGTAAGATGTGTTGGTTGTTTAAAGACATTGTTTGTATCCACCATATGCATTTTAACTGGGGTAGTGTGGAGCCAGATGATGGATTAATACAGAACAAACCAAGTGATTCAGAAGTCAGTAACCAGTAGAGTTCTCATTAAATGGAGAAGCTTTTATTGGATGCTGCTGCCTTGGCTGCTTTCCTCCAAATTACTCATCAAGCCTGGTGGTAGTGAGTAAAGTGAAAAACTTTGTGATAGATCTTGTAGATATTTTGAAGACTTTCACATACTAAATAGTGACAAAGATAGGGCTTTTGCTGGGCAGAGCAATTTGAATTACTCAGCTGTTTGTCTGCCACATGTAGATGAAGCTGTACTAAAAACGAGTCAGAATAAGGAAAGAAAGCACTGGAGCATTTTCAGCCAAGATCTACAGGACCTCACTCAGATGTCAAAAAAATGTATCTTCCTTAATGGAAAATAAGAGGCAACAGAAGGGCCTAGCCATCAATACAAACTTTCTCTCTTCCTTAGCATCAGTCTGAGGAAGATACAGGAAGGTGTAGGAAGAAGGGCAAGTTTGTTTGAAACTCTTGGTTGGACTTGATCCTTATGGGTCCCATTCAACTTGGTATATTCTATGATTGCTTCCTTCTCAATGTTTCTCCTTGAAGGAGTTAATGCAAGAAACTGGTTACTGAGATTTATGTCCTGAAATGCTTCCTTGCTCAGGACTACTGTGTGTGGTTGAGGAGATGTTTAAAATCTGCAATCAGTCATTGGCTCATGGGGAAAGATCCAGACCTGTTGGAGGCTATGGGGCTTTGGCTCTGATTTTAGCAGTCAGGGGATGGCTGAATTCTTCTCTTTTTATGTTAACCACCATGGAAATCTGTGAGTCTGACTCATAGGGGTTGATCATAACGAGATCTGGCACATACCCCAAATATCTGTTCTTTTCTGCTCTCCTGATAATCCATTGATCGTGCTTCAGTGTGAATAAAAATATTCGGAGTGTTCCAGTTTGCTCTCATGCTGGCCAAGTGGTTTGTTACTGGGTAGAAAAGCACTTCCAGGGACACCTGATCCTTCACCCAGCACCACCCACCTGGGACAACAGGGACCCACTGCAGACAGTCTATGAAGCTGCAGATTTATGCTGATACTTTTTACTCAGGAAGATGGGTTGCTCTGAAAATAATGCTTCCTATTAATTTCCCTTCACAGGCCATGTTTAAACTTGTAGAGGTATTTAGAGGCATCAATACAGGACAAGCGCTTAAAGCACTTAAAGCATCAGCAAGCTAGGGCAATTCAATCTGCACCTTGTCTTCTTAAATTGCCTTACCTCTAGAACATCACGCCACTGCAACCTGAAGTGTCTAAGTTGAATGAATGTGTGACTACCTCAGCTTCAGCATCCTTCACCTTAAAACTGCTAAACTGAGCATCTTCAAATGGGAACCTATTTTTCTTCCTCTGGGAGGCTTATGCCACAAACTTACTTCTGTGTTAGGACAATCGACCATTTTTTCCATTACAGAAATGGAAGATTTTGCTTCAAATATATGGGAAATAGCATTTTCATCTTTTCGTATTTTTCATAAACAGAATATTAGATAAGCCACCATTTGTCTGAGGACAAATGTAGATCGTTAATCATTTTGAAACATTTCAAATATCAGAAATGTGTAAAATGAAAGTTGTGTTCAAAGCTTTTTCCCACCCTTTTACCCTCTCAAAGCCCTGGGCGAGGGAGTAAGTGTAGCTTCGAATGGAAATTTTAGTAGAATGCAGTTTTAGATTCAGCACTCACTGAGGTTATTGCATCCTTTCTGCAGTAAGGCCCAAAGGACAGATGCTTTTTCTGTGATTCCCTGGCTGTAGGCAGATCACCAGGTGCTTTCCTAGAGATTAGAAATACGCTCTTCCGTGATACTGGCCTGGTGCATCTTCCTTGTTTCTGTCTTCCTTGAGGGCAAAAACCAGATACCTTGTTCTGAGGATCTCTGACTATTCCATGTCTGGCAGTCACTACAATCTAATTCTGCTGGACTTAATTACCATAATTTATTCCCTGTAGGTGGTTTCCAAAAATAGAAGTAGGTATGATCCCTGGCCTACGGGGCTCACACAAAAGACAGAATTAAAAAGACTTGCAGATAGGGGAGAAAAAGTAAGAGGAGCAATGGCTATGAAAAGCACATGGAGGAATAGACATAAATACTGATAAACTGGTGTGATAGTGTGACTTAATAAGCAAGTGTATTAAAGGGAAATAGTATAATTCAACTAGAATATAGAGATACATGAATAGTTTTCAGAACAACACACGGACTGGCAGCACCTTTATGGTATAAATCCTTACTTTTCTCTGGTGCCATCCGTGTGATCCAGTGAGTAACTCTGTCCCTCCTTAGTTACCCCACTTCTTTCCTACATCTTTCCAGTGCCTCTTCTCATTCCCTGTTCACAGCCCAGATTATATCTGGAGACTGTCCTGTTTGCTGCAAGCCCTGGAGAAGCCCCAAGCACATCCCCCAGGGCCAGAGCTCTGGGCAGTCCTGATGGGATCAGAGCCACACTTCACCCACTAGTCAATACGCTGGCAGTGCTTGAGGTTTCCCTGTATCAGATAACCCTTGTGCAAGGCAGCGATACCGACCAAACCTTCTTCCTCCTCAAGCTTTTCATATGACTTTGTACCTGCTACTTCAGACTTATCTGTGTTCCATGTGTCTGTCTTCATCTCCCCTCTGTGATGTGTGGCCATGCTGCTGTCTCCTTGACAGATGACCAAAAAGCTTGTTTGAAGTTTGCAAAGTGAATTTGTAGTGGAACAGGCTCGAGCATGGCTCTTCTATGGTCTCACATGAGTTCCTTAAATAGTGAAATCACCTTCCTTTTTTTCTAACTTTTCTGCAAAGTAGGGGATAAATAATCTAACAGTAGGATAGTGATGCCCCCCAAATAATGTTCTGATGTCCCAAAGCTGTCTAGGTTTAGAAACTGATGTTTGCTGTGTCAGTGGCTCTGCTGTCATGAGCTAGACATCAACTTGGCATAAATCTTGAGAGGATGGCTGCAGATGAAGACTCAGTAGACTATATGTGGCTGACCCTCTTCCACAATTGCCCCTGTGTGAGGAGGAGGTGAGATGGGGCTGCCTGCCCACTGCTGCCACCTGCAGACCCCCTCTGTCCTTCCTAGCTGTTTTTTTGAGGGATGAAGGGATCCCACTTGGAGAGGAAAGAGGGTACTGTGTCAGGAAATAGACTAGCAAATTAGAGAGATGACCATTGATGGTGAGTGCCAGGCTCACCACAGCAGCACTAGGATGGGAGGACCTTGTCTGCTATCATCACATCATAAAATAAGTTATTGCTTCAATTCTGAAATCTCTCTGCATCCTTTACTCATATATATTACTCAGCTTGCAAATCTATCCATGGTTGTCTCATTCCACAAGGGCTTTGCACATGGGAATTTCTGGATAATTTGGGGAAAGGAAAAGGGCCAGTTCTGGTCTGGTTCTTGCATTAAATCACTTGATTTATTTAGCACTGTCTCTCACTGCTTTCAGGAAGGAGTCTCCAGGCCTCCACATTAAAATGCAACTCCCAGTATTTTTGTTTCTTTGTTGCTTTGTGTCTTCCAGGACAGTGAAAGACATGGCCCAAAGGTACGAGCTGCTGCTCAGCAGCGAGCATACAAATAAGGGCCGGATGGAAAGGTGCCACCCTGTAGTTTTCCCTGTGTCCCCCATGCACACTCAGGAATGCCACATCAGCTGTGGCTGCAGCACACTCCCTGCCCTGTGGTGGGTGGATGTGGGCCACTCTGCTCATCTTCCAGTGGGAAAAGGGAGCAGAGGGCACTGCATCCTGTGTGCGGCTGCCCCACTGGTGCTGAACGACTGAAAATCAGGCATTCAGCAAAGTCGTGCTTTCCCTGGCAGCTGACTTAGTGTGTGTGTGTGTGAGTGGATATCCTGTAGGTGTCTTGGGCTCGTTAATGAAGCCGAGGATGTGAATAGTACTTAGCTGCTCTGGCATAGCGCTGCTGCCCATGCTGTTCACTCATGGCAGCGGCTGGGTGAGAGGGGATGCTGTGGGTGCACAGAGCCTTCCTTCCTGCTCTTGGCCTTCCACTTCCATTGGAAGTCAAACAATCAGAGTGTTTTAAGCAGAAGATATTTTTACTAAAGTCTGCCTTTAAGAAAGTGAAACTGTGATTAAGTAGGCACAGTTATGAAATTAAAAATAAAATGGATTTTTGCGGTTAAGTTCCATTGATGACAGTGCTGTTCATTACTCAGCTCAATATTATGTTTTCCTTAATATGGCATATACTTTCTTACAGCTTTTATGTGCAAGGGAGACTTTATTTATCTTTTAGATACATATTTATCTTGGGGATAAATAGAGAACGAGAATATTTACTTTTGTACGTTTGTTCTGTCTGTTTGCCATGATAGAGGACTATAAAACAGCTTTCTGGAGAAAGAAAGAGAATGACCAGAAAACTGCTTTTAGGAAAAAGTAAATAACCAGGAAAAAAGATGCAGTGAGCTGAGACTGCACCATAAAAAACCAAAAAAACAAAAAAACCCAAAACATACAAAAATCACCAGAGAGACTGATCTGGTTTGGGAACAGCACAAAGCAGCTGATTAACTGACCGGTCCTCTCTTTCACCTTATTGAATATGACAAGAAATTTAACAGAGAACAAAATCGAGGTGTTTGTAGAACAGCAACAGTGAAACCGTTCAGCATTTATAACACAACATCTTTATCTCAGATTTCACACGGCTTTGCTAGCTGCGTCCAAAACAGAGCCTAAAAAGAATAAAATAAATATGGAATGGTGCATTGTGATCGCAATCCTGGGCTGTTTATATGTATGCTTCAAATTAAGGGTTTGGTGTCATGGAAACAGCTTCTTCATTTGGAAAGCTCTGCAGAGTCGTGAGAAGTAAAAAGACTGATGAGAGGGCGAGGGAGGGAGAGAGAGCAGGAGCCGGGTCTCCCAGTGGCACCCCAGCACTGCCTCCAGCAGGGAGCTGCTCCCTCCCGCCCCGCTGGACCTCCTCTGCTTACGGTTTTGTAACCAATTTCAAGTGCAGCTCTGAATAATTCTCATAGGCGTTTGCTCTGCTGAAGGAATGTGTGTATATGGACAGGCTGTGTACTTTTGTGCATAGATTTCCTCTAAAAAAGACAGTATTTATCTACTAAAACTAATAGGTCCAGAATTTGTATTTCAATTGTTCTGTTATGCTTGTGTACATACCAGCATAGTATGCTTTGGATAATTTTAGTGCTAAAAAGACATTTTCTGGTGTTTGGCATCCAAGAAAAGTAGGCATTTATGTGAAGAAATGTTAAAATGTACTAGGATGGGAATCTCTTAAATGTATACTGGATTACAATATCTGGCCAGGGATTTAACAACACTGATTGCATTGTCCTTGATTTGATAACAACGTATCATTTTATCATAGAATGTCTCAGATTGTGAAAGATCTCAAAGCCCACTCATTTCTAAACCCCTTCCGTGGGCAGGGCTGCCCCCCACCAGCTCAGGCTGCCCAGGGCCCCATTCAACCTGGCCTTGAGTGCCTGCAGGAATGGGGAATCACAGCTTCTCTGGGCAGCTTGCCAATTCCTCACCACTCTCTCAGTGAAAACCTTCCCCCTGACATCTAATCTAAATCTCTCCTCCTTTAGTTTAAAACCATTTCCCCTTGTTCTGTTTTGTGGGCATAATTTAGATTACTCAGTAAGTTATTACAATAAGCAGTAACACAAGAACTCTAGAGGAACAAAATGAAAGGCATGTACTATATTTCTAGTGTGGTGCTATCACACATGCCACTAAATAACAGAAACAGACCAGTTTACCATTCTCCAAAATGTGAAATATTTAGAATATGGTATATCTGGGTCCAGCAGCCAAGCAGAGGATCATAGCAGCTCATCACTAGAAAATACTGACCAAAGGCATTTTTGATGCAGGTGGAGATGCTTGTGCCAGCAGCTGTCTGGCCTCACTTCACCTGCCAGGGCAGGTGGAAGGGTGGAAAAGTGGGAAAAAAATGCAAATGTACTTGTTTAAACAGAATCACTCTGATTGAAAGCTGTCATTTACTTTCCCTATTGCCACAAGAAATGGTGTTGCTGTGCGCACTGGGACTGGGAAAGTAGAAGTATTTGTGTATTTATTCACTTACGTAATTCCCAGTTTCAGAAAAGTGCACAATGAAGGACTGCAAGCACCTGCCCCCACAACCAGCCTCGTGAAGAAACACTGCAGCTCTGCCCACCTTGCTGTGGCTCCTGCGTCGGTCTCCCTCCTGCTCTCATCTGCACAGCCACGGGAAGAGTGCTGTGGAAGCTCTAATTCTGTTGCAGCAAAATCAGTGTATGAGGAAGAGTTTGGTATTGCTGTGAAAGGTGCCCAGCACTGCAGCCGCGGCAGATAACCAGAAAGCTGCAGCTGAACCAAAAACAGCTCATTCTCTGCTATGCAGAAATAGGTGGTAAAGAAACGAGAAGTAGAATTGTTAACTTCAGAAAACTGCTGAATTCTCAGAGAGAAAATGAAAAACGTCTCATTAATGCAGAGGAAAATGTAAAAAAAATACCAAGTATAGGAAATTTTCTGTCTTAAAACAGCTCGATAGTTAAGGTAGAAAAGCTTGGAATTTCTTTCTTCAAAACAAGGCAGTGAAGTGTGGTTTAGCTGAATAGCTCTGCCTCAGACTTTTCCTCTCTTTATTATCAAAGCAACATGAAAAGTGTGCGAGCCGAATCAAAAGAGAAATGACTGCACAGCCTTTCTTCTCCTTGAGTTGTGCCTTTGTGCATGACTTATTTCAGTGTTCTTGAAGGTATTGAGGAGCAGGATGCTAGATGGGATGAGAAAGTGTGCATTTCAGGAGTGGTTTTGTTCAGATCAGGAGTGCATCCTGAAGCAGTTCTTCCAGCTGTCTGCATGGACATTGTTGATTTTCATTGCAGAGCGGTCTCAGAGCTAAATGAACTCAACTCCTCTTGGAGGACATGGAGACAAGCGCTCCCAGCCGCCCATGGGCATTCAGCCCATCAGCCCAGGCAGGAGCAGTCTGAAGAAAATCTTCCCCATTTTCTGAATAATGTGGGCATTAGGTCCTCAGCACCAACTGTTTCTCTCCATATGTATTTTCTAATTGCGATGTAGACGCTGCCCTAGGCTATGGAAATGGCTTCGGCTGCTATCCCGCAGCTCCCTATCTGCATCTCTGGAAGATCTGTAACCTTCCCTCATTGTGAAGATTGATAGTAGGTGCCTGTTAAGCTCTTTGCAGAAGAAAACAGCTGCTTAAAAAGCAATTATTACTGGTAAGTGTACATGGTACAACCTATTGCTGTCTTTCTCCTGAATAAGTGATGCACAAAAATCCCCCCGGGAGGCAGAGTCATTAAGGAGCTATCTGGATACATATGCTTTTGCGAGTCTTTCATCTAGCTCAGAAGTGGGAATGCAAATTCTGAATCGTGGGGACATCCTGTGGCTTTGTAACTCTCTCTGGGGGAGAGGAACTCACCAGAAGATGAGTAGCTCTCACTCATTCACCCTGCTGCTCCCTCACAGGCCTGCACCTCCATCTGCCACCCCCAAAGACAGGCCTTGTGATGCTCCTACCAAGAACGTGGGTCCTAGATAATGTTACACAGCCCCTGGATGTTCTTTTTTGTTAATTCTGATTTCAGGGTGATGTTTTCCAGGTTATACTTTTTCTCCTTTTTTTTTTTTTTTTTGATTTCTCTGTTGTTTTTTTTTCCGTTCGTCTGATCATTGCATTTGGAGGGAAGATCATGGCTGTTTCCTGGAATCGAAACCCATGTAAAGATTTCCTAGCAAGCCTTTTTTTAGATATAACAATTTTAATAAGCACTTTTCAGAACCATTTTGAGACTCCTGCTTGCTTCAATAGCTCTGGTACAAAGACTTGAGGAAGATTTATCTGAATAGATGCAGTCATAAAAATAGTTTTTTAAATTGTAGAACAAGAGCTTTCTTAAATTACAGTGTGATGTCAGGAATGAAAATGGCTGGTGCTGGTGCCAGAGACAGGGAGAGAAGAGGGGGAATAGAGCAGGAAAGCACCAGTGCTGAAGCATGGTGGGGTGGTTGCTGAAGCGGTGTTGGTGCAGCTGCCAGGCCCTACAGCGGCCTGTGCCATGCTATGGGGACATATATGGGGACTGACTGCTGTGCCATGTCACCAGGCCTTGGCTTTTGACACAGTAGGAGTGTAGGAGCCTTCTTTATCTGGGTGCCATCCTCAGAGACATGAAGTCAGTCTTTCTGGCCACATTGGGTAGGAGTTAGATTGGACCCTAAATATTTTGAATGGCACTGAAGCTGAGCACGAGCTCAGTAAAAATTAAAGCATTTAACTTGAAAATGGAAGAGAAAACGTGAGTGTGTGTATAAACGACAGCTGTGAAAAAATACCCAACAACAAGTCATTTTGCTCATCTTCCTTTCCAGTTTTCATTTACACATCACCTGATACCTGTGAGGGATCAGTTTGCTGTTAGGAGCTGCAAGCACCACCCCAAACCAAAGAACAATAATTAGGGAATGCAAAAACCCTCTGAAGCATGAGTTCAAGTTCTTGCTGTGGCTGCTGTGTTTATTCTGTAAGTGACTTGGATAATGGCACTGCTGTCAAATGCAGACTCTCAAGGTTTGTAGTCTACAGTGAATAAAGAGAGGATGATGCAGGCAACTGTAGACATTTAGATGACCTACATTTTACCAATTTATGTCAAAAAGCATTCAAGGAAGACATTTCAGCAAAAAAACCCCAACAATGCGATGCAACAAAATACTTCATTCAAAGAACATAACTCAATATTTCAACAGATGAGCTGTTTTCTAGAATAAACAGGCAGTGATTTGCCTGCTGCACAGGGAAATTACCAGACTCGGTCTCTGATAGGAAGAACAACTCACACTGTTCCCCCCAGATTATAAGACCATATTTGGAAAGTGTAAAGAACTGTTGATCTAAGAAAATTAAATATTTTGCTCTATTTCAATGTCACTTGCTCCAATTCAAATGCAAAAAACAATTCAAGTCAATACATGCATATGAAAAGAGAAGGAAGTAGTTCAGAATAATTATGTTGGAAAAACAGAAATTCGGCTTGGTTACAGTTGTTAAAAAGAGTGGCGTTCCTAATGTAATTTGAATGCATAGGAAGTGTATTGAGAGAAGGATGTAGCACAATGTCCATTTTTCAGATTAAATTGAAAAGATGGGAAAATAATGAAATAATCTTACTGTACCATGGTGGATTTTTCTAAAAATCTTCATTGCATGTTTTTTTTTTTTTTCTTTTTTTAATTAAATCCACTGTTTTAATTTTGTGGATGATTTGTCAGACTGTGTGTGTGCATGCAAATGACAGAAAGAAGGAGCTTGCGATATTTAGAGTTAGCAAGCTTAAGTCTGGTTTCTTAAAAATACCAGTGCTGGTGGCAATGGTAGCAGCTCTCATTCTGTATACTCTTTCTAATGTGATTCATTTGTTATTAAATATTTAAAAAGCCTTTCCAGACATCCTGGGATGATTTTCTGCAGGTCCCTGTGTTTATGTCAATGGGCCCATACGCAATTGTAGCTCATAAAAGACAATTGTAAATCTGGCTTCTGGCACAAAGGACAAAAAGAAATAGAAGGTCATGGTCAAAATTTATTTCCTGCATCATTGCTGCTATAAATGCAAGACTATCTTGCACTTTCAAAGCAGAATTTGGCCTTTAGTTTGTGGTGTCTAATCCTGTTTGATTATGAAACATTATAGTAACACACAGACATTTATTGTAATTCCTTTGCTATGCATATGCTTGCTTTTTTACTTCCCTGTAGACTTCTTACTGGCTCTGTCCTAAGGAATATGCTGCTTTGTCTGTAATTAGATCTCCTTCTCTAGCCCAGTCAGTAAATGCATCAAGATTTCAGGGTCCTGTAGGAAAGCTGGGGAGTGACTTTTTATAAGGGCATGTAGCAACAGGACAAGCGGAAATGGTTTTAAACTGGAAGAGCGTAGATTTAGATGAGATGTTAGGAAGAAATTCTCTACTGTGAGGGTGCTGAAACACTGGAACAGGTTGCCCAGTGAGGTTGTGAATGCCCCTTCCCTGGAAGCATTCAAGGGCAGGCTGGATGGGGCTTTGAGCAACCTGGTGTGGACGGAGGTGTCCCTGCCTATAGCAAGGAGGTTGGAACTAATGATCTTAAAAGTCCCTTCCAACCCAAACCATTCTATGATTCTATGATTCTTTGTTTATCTCATCTGAAGATCATGTGCTGGAGCGGACGAAGCACTTTTGCTAAACCCAGTCACTCTCTGCAGGTTGTTCATTGGCTCCCTCTCCACTGGGCAATCTGGGAATTTTTGTGAGTTACAGAGATTTGTATTAAATCTTTTCCTTATGGCACTTCTATTCCAATTCTGCATCTCTTTTCTCAGCCATTTATGTTCCTAACCTTCCTCCAAATCTTTGGGAAGATGTGGAAATCTGAAAAGCTGACCTTGTCAGTTTCTTTTATGTGGGGCTCCACAGAGGGTTTTTTTGGTCGGTATTTAAGACTGCTGGGAGGTTTAAAAAGGGGCTCACGTATTTGTGGTATGAAGGAGGATTAATTGGTCTTTTAGGGAGGCTGAAGGTAAAGCTGGGAATTCAAAGGGCATAAGCAGTAAGTTTGATAAAAACTTTGGTTTGCCTCTCGTCTGTGGTTAAGTGGTCTCTCTCGTATTTAATTTCACATTTGAGTCTGCTCCTGGACTCAGAGATGAAAAGGCAGTCATTCCTTGAGTGGAAGTATTTAGGAATGGATTCCTCCCATTTTTTTTTTGTGTGTTGTTCATTGCATAGGGATGATCGTATGTGTTAATTTAGGATGAAGATTGCGCTAGCACAACAATGCTGAATTTTCTCAGGGATAAGCTGTTGCATATCCTCCACCTGAAGCCACACTCAAAAACAATGTGGAAATCAGAGTCAGGACAAGGCAATTTGCTTTATGAGCAGTGTGATTCACCAGGAGAAAATGAAAGATTCGGGGGAATCAGTCTGATGCCAGCAGAACATTAGTAACACATGAGTATTCCTCATAAAAATCCAGTTCTAACTAAATATTTTTGTTCTAAACAACTGCTGCTGAAATGATACATGAGAAGAAATATCCTACTTCATAGCAATGTTTGGAGTCTTTTGCCTTTCGCAATATAAAAGCATCAATTTTTCTTTGGCTTTTGTAGCTCTGGCAGATAAAACATAGAGGGTAGCTTGAAGGATCATCTAGTTTAACCTGTATTAGCACATGAATGCATGAAACAATATTAAAGAGAAAATAGAAACACCTCAGCGTTGGATCAAGTGCTCAATTTGTATTTACAGGTTGGGCTGTAATTGTGAAGATGTTGAATGACAGGTACTTGTTTCCCTGACTGCTAAAAAAAAGAGGTGGAGATTCTGGTGGAAATAAAATCCTCTTTTTCATTATTAATTTTTTTTTTCCCTAATTGTATTCAACTCTTTTTCTCCCTCTTTGGATAAAAATCTGTACATTCTGAATGTTTCATTTGCTTTTCAGGACTATTTTCTCAGTGGCATAATTTGACAGTGCTGGATTCTTTCTACCCATCAACATGATAAATATGAAGGTATGGAATATAAACTGTTTTCTGGCTTTCATTTTGATTTAAAACCCTTTTCTCTTTTTCCTTAAATAGAAAGTTTAATTAGAAGCAAGGTGAACACTGGGACATCATGAAACTAATCTACATATTTTTTCATTCACACATTGCATACTTTTGAGCTTTTGAATTCAACCTGTTGGGCTGCATACTTGTTCTTTCCACTGTCGTTGTGCTGGGACAACTAGTTTCTATAGTGAAGGCACTCACAGAAATGCATTCCAACCATTTTATGAAACGCACAGTTAAGCTTCGTTCCTCCCTTCATAACCTTCAAAGGTAGACATGTAACAGTACAAAGTGCTCCTCTGTCCGACAGAGGTTCCAAGGCTGTAACTCATGCATAATGGAGAGATGCTGAACAGAAAATCCCTGCTTTAGACACCAGGAAGTTATTTTCCACAGGACATTTTCCCTTTCCATCCAAATCCCATTTGCTGCAACAAATTTAACCCTCAGCATTTCATAATTGTGTGTAAAAAAGGGAAGGGTGGCCTAAAACTTTACTGGAAGCTACAAGCAGGATGGCCAAAGATAACTTTGCAGGGGTAGCAACTACAAGTAGCTGTAGCTGTGTACCCACACCAAACCAGGTTCAATTGCTTTTAATAACAGGTTGAATGGTGAATCTGTGCTTCCGTGAATGAATATCCACGCTCTCCTGCTATTTTCATCACCTGTTTCTCCTCCTTGTGTTTGAACTCCATGGCAGGGTTGCATGGATGAGGATCCATTGTGCTGGGTTTGATTTCTGGAAGGCAGTCAGAACTTGGGTGGATGTGGTTACCTCTGGGACTTTGCCCTCCATGAGCAGAGAAATGCGTCCTCCTGAGACTGCTCAGACTGCTCAGATAAGAAATGTGTTTGTGGGAACATGACTTTTTCTTTTCTGGTCATTAGGAGTCTAGGAGAAACAGCACACTTATCAAAATTGGGTTTTTTTTTTTTTACTTCCTCAGAAAAAGGTTACCATTGTTTAAAATTTTTTATTATTATTATTTTTTAATCATTCTTCTTTGGGATGGGAGTGCAGAGGACCTCATGTTTTCAAGTCAGGATTGAAGGAGTTATAAATCAAAGGGATATCTGTGGGTGAGCTGGGCCCACCATGAGAGATCCATGAGCTTTGATATATGAACTGATTTCTTGGTTTCCATTGAGCCAGTTGTTGTCAGCCAGTTGAGGACTTCCATCTTGAAAGACAGCCTCTGTCTTCAATACACCAGCAGTGAATGCTCAGAAAATATGTTTATGATGTTATAAAAAGCCCAGTGAAGTTTATTTTTGTCTCCTTGGCTTTGGAGGCAGCGAGCCTCAGTGAGGCTCTTACGTGAGCAGATCTCATTGGATTTTGCTCTTGATCTGGTTTAAATGTTTCTCACATTCTGTGGAAGGAAACACTCAGAAATATTCTTTTCTGTTGATTGACTACTGGAAGTCTGAATGTTAAAGGCTAGTGCTACTGAGTAAAATAAGTACAGTCACCCAGAAATGACCAAACTCTCAGCATCCGAACATTTTCTCTTACTCGGTTTTATTATAGTCAGTGTAGTTGGGCTTCAAGAAATCACAAAGCTCAAAACACAAACTTTTTTGGTCAAATTATTAATTACTTAGCACTTAGAGCCTAAATTACTGTTTTTCTTGAAACACCTCATAAATGTCAAGTTTTAAAAAGAGAATATATGGTAAACAGTAAAGGGTGAAACTGCATTTTGCATGTTAAATTTAACTATGACATGGCAACAGGTCTTCTGTAATTAACTGCATCGGTTAGAAATTAATCTCACTGATTTATTTGAAAGTAGGCTGGAGCATGAATGTTTCTTAACCAAAGCCCAGATGAGAAGGGCCTTTACATGAATAATAGCTAAGCAAGAAAAATAGGGGATGATAAGAGTAATTTTTAATTAAAAAAAACAACTTTTTCACACTGTCTTCTCTCAAGTTGTCTATTAACAAATGTGTCATTGCTTAGATGAACATTTGGTCCAATCAGAGGGATCTTTACCAGAACACTGTCATTTTTCAAACATTTATAAAAACGTCCTGGTTTTATGTGTGAATGTAGTGAAGCTTGTAGATGTAGAATGCTTTGCAGAGTGACTAAGCAAGCACAGAGTCAGATGGGTCTTTTCAGTGCAGAGTCATCTGATATCACTCACGGCTCTTATTTAGATAAACGCTTTGCTTAAAGATAGATGCTCTGTGGAGGTAAGGCCGTAATAAGAACAGAGCTTACATAGGAGTAAGTAGCATAGGCAGCCAAAGCCTTCAATATGATCAGAGTCTCCCGTAAGTCAAACTGTGAAGCATTATAATTTAGCTATAGCTAATTTGTCTCAAGGCATCTGGCTCTCAATTCTATTAACCTGTAGGATGCCTAAACAAAAAATTATACGTATGGTGTTATGCCAAAAAGGAAATTATTTCCAGAAAGTCATCACTTGCATGAAACAGAGTGTTTCAACAAGCAGTGAAATAACTGCAGATGCTGTACCTATGTTACTATATCAGAAGAAGATAAAATAATTTTTTCACTGATTTCTTGAATTAAAAAATATTCATAGAAAATAGAATCATTTGAGTTGGAAGGGACCCCTAAAGGTCCAACTCTCAAATATTACGTGTGTGTATATATATATATGAAATACATATATTATTTAAGCAGAGGGAGCTCCTTGTTGAGGCAGCAACTTCCTCAACTTCTTACATTTGATTTTGGGAACTGACATCTTCCCAGTCTGAATCTTACCCAAAGTTTCCCTCGTGCATTTGGACACCACCTGGAGCTGCAAGTGCACATGGTGCAGCCAAAGCACCATCTCTGGAGCTGGTGGGTGCTGCTGTAGTCATTACCACACATGAGTTTGGCTATTGCAGTAGTGGAACACATCAGAAGCCTTGCCAAGCTTCTGCTGACAGATCTCAGGCTTGGGGTAAACATGGATCTAGGCTTGCTGCAGAGAGTTGAGTCTGTCTGTGCGCTGGTGGTTGTACTACAGCCCAATGGGCTGGTGGGTTGGGTCTGTGATGAGGCAGTGCAGCTACTCAGCACTTTGCTCACAGCTGCAGTAATGAAGGTGCTTGAAATCGGTATAAAATCCTTTCTTCATTCGACAGATTTGAGTAAAATTCTAAAAATATGCAGAACATACTCCCACAGAACATGCCCACACAAGCCTCCTCCTCTCCCCATGGCTATCTGACATCAGTAACTGTGGCAGAAGGTGCTTGGCGTCCTATAGTTGCTCCACACTTTTGAATAGATCTAAATCTTTAGATGGGCCAGCAAGATCTCATTAAGAACTGTTTGCCATTCAGCCATAATGGCTTTTGGGCATGTATAGCGAGTATGAGGTTGGCAGAGCAGGTGCTGATTGTGTTGACTGCAGTACAGATGGACACAATGATCTGACCCAGGTGGGTTGAGGGTGATATAATTTGCTGTTGTGCAGAGAGAGGAGAAGATTTTGGAGATGGCACAGTCTGTAAGTGGAAAGGGTAAACAGGAGGTGCTGCTGAAGAACTATGGGTTTTGCTTTTGGATGCAGAAGAGGGTTGCTATAGGAGGAATTCACCCCTGCAGTCTCAGCTGGTGAAGGACTGGCCGTCCACCTGAGGACACTGCACTAACCAGTGCTTCCATTGTTCGCAAAAAAGAGATGACTGCCTTACCTGACTGTAAAAGTTCCAAACTCTTCAGCACATGACAAGCTTTGCAGCAGGAATGCAGGAAAGCTGAGGGAAGAGTTGGGCTGGTGTCAGAGTTGTTTCTTGCTTTCCCTGTGAAAACACCCCTGCAAGACTTCAGTTTCTTCTTGCTTCAGTCTGCATGCACAGGGCTAGTGCAAAGGATGGAGCAGAAGGAAAGCAGAGAGCTGTAGCAGTCTTGCAAATGGTTCAGAAGGCCACTGGTACACAGTCTGAGGGATGTGTCAGGACTGTGGTGAGAAAGAATACTGTCTCTAGGAACTCCTTATATTTTTGCTGCAGGAACTGGGAAAGTAGAGTAAAATGCAGCAAGCTCAGCCTCCTGGGATGGGCTGTTAAATACTGCCCTGAAGAACTTGATTTTTTCTTGACGCTGCCTGAATCCCACAGAGATTTAAATCACATCACTTCACTGACATTTTTCACAGGTGATGCCTGTGTTCTTCAATTTCAGGGTTTCTTATCTAAGCCCATTGATCTAACTTGAAATGAGATGAAGAACATTTGGAGCTTCCAGTGGAGACCAGGAGAGCTCTGCCTTGCTCCAGGGAAATACAGGGAAAGACACCAGGTTCCCTGAGAAGAAAGTCAATCTCTAAGTGTTTCAAATGTGTTGACCTTGTTGGCATTAACATATGTGTATGTCAGCTCTGTTTGTGAAATGGACATAAAGAAGTCACATCTCATAGGAACGAGGTCATTGTTTGGGGGAAATTGCTGAGGAGTATTCAGGGAAATGGGTAATTTTGACTGTGCATCTGGATTTGAATGATAAGGCGAACGGTGAAGCACTGAACAAAGACAGAAGCAACACAGAGAAAACCTCAGCAGTGCCAAGTTCCAGCACTGAAGGGAAGCACAAGGAAGGAGGCTGACAGAACACGGTGCAGTGGTTCTGAGCTGCTCCTGTGCAGCAGGGCCTGGTATCTTTGTCCAAGCATGCTCAACTCTAAAATATGCTTGCCACAAGTGCTGGCACACCGCAGGATGGCAGCCACAGAGAGCACCAGGTAGCAGTAGGTGCGCACGTATGCAACAGGGATGAGCTTGTGAGTTAATTTGCAATTCAAATGCAGTTACTGAGGTAGATAAATTTAATTATTTAGAGACATTCAAGCCAGATTTCGGAGTGCAACACTCATATGTATTTGTCAAAAATGATCATTTGCTTCATTTACTCTGCAATGATTTTCATATTTGGAATTGTCACCTCAGCTCTTAAATTTGTGATGTATGGCTGGCACTGAAATATCTGAGAAACTCCAGACAAAGAGTGAATACTTGGGAGCACAGCCGGTGTGCTCCTGATCCAGTTTGACAACAAGCAGGCACTATTGCTTAGTGCTCATCCTCAGAGATGATGCTCAGCACCATCTGGCAGATGTACATGGGGAGAAAACAGTACGTCAGAGAGCCACGTTATCATCATGGCCATGTGTGTAACCATGTGGAGAAGACCAGGAACAGAAGCTGTAAGTTTCAGAGAACAAAGCCCCGGCAGATTAATTCTTCAGCAGCTAATGGGGAAATCTGGCTCACCTTATTGACCTTGGTAATTTCACTGAGTGTAACTTGCATGAGAAAGGCAAGCAGAAGCCACGAAGGTCTGGTGAAAGATACTGGAGGAACACACTAGAGACAGAGATCAACATTACAAGCGGTCATTAGGGCAGAAATAGAAAGAAATTGAGAGTAGACATGCAGCAAGTTTTCCAGGAGTTCACTGTCATACAAACAACTTTACAGATGCAGCATGATAAATAGTTCCTAATTTCCAGCATAAGCAAATCTAGTGCTAGCATCTCTTAAAGGTATTTCATGCAAAGTTCCACTTGGCAACTGTAGAACCACAGTGATTCCTCATAATTAATCTGTTCTGCTTTCTGTGGTGAGATCAGGAGCACCAGCAAGCTTCACAAGCACACTTGTAAATGAGAAAAATTCAGAAAGGCTTTTCTCTCAGCCCCAGTGACTGAAAAATTCAAAGAATATTGCTTGTTCATTTCAGCTGACCTCACAGCTTTGTTGAACTGTATCCTTTTCTAAATAAGAAACCTACTTGTTCTGCTTTCTGATGGATTACTCTGATTTACTACCCAGCGAACTACAAGTCATTTAGTATTTCTGGAAAGGCTCTATACTACAAATCAAATACATGATTTTGCATCACAACAAAAAATGTTTTGGGACAGTGTCCTTAAAAGTGGTCTTTATTCACTATTATTCTATCAAATTTGTCTTCTTGCCCTATCTGTTGTACATCACAGTGACACGTTCTTTTCCGAAAAGACTTCTAAAAGGAAATACTAAATTTTCTTTCTTTCACTATTTTGTGCTTGGGGACCTTGATTTTGTAAATGGAAGCAAATCCTCCTCTTGTGTTAGGGCCTAGAGATGAATATATTTGACTGTACAGACAACTCGAGTACATACCTGAGTTTGTTCCCTTGCTCAAACATGGTCAGAATTCAAAGCACACAGTACAGGAGACTGTAAGTCACTCTCTCTGGCTAATTAACATGATTGTATATTATCTGTCCTCCCATCCCCAATGAGACATGTAAAGAAGCTTACAAGCCTGATGTCTCCCCGTGGATTTTCATGGCTCCAGTAACTAGACTATGTTAAAAGGAAGAATAATTTGACGTTTGCACAGACAAAATAGGCTTGAAGACACAGACACCCTATTGCATTTTAGGGTGAACTTTTAAATGATGGTGTATCCCACTCATGCTGATCTGTAGTACACAATGTGCTGAACTCCTTGTGTGCCATCGCACAGGTAGGGCCACTGAGCCACTGCCTGTAGCATTGCATGTAGTACTTCTGCCCATCCCCTTGTCAGCATAAAGAACCTGAGCTGATCTGATGGAAACCATAAGATGAGAGGAAGTGGGGTTCTCCTCTGGCTCCAGGGCAGCCATGTCATTTGGATGGGGCAGCACAAGGGCAGCTTGACAGCCTGACCCTTTCCTCTGGAAGGCACACATCAAGGATACTTGAAGGAGCCAGAGCTGACAGTTGGTGCTGTGCTATGCCAGAGCCTACTCAATATAGGAATCCCATCACAGAGAGATAATATAGGCTGGGAGATTGTAGGAAATAAGATTACTGCTGCCTGTGAGGTCACTGGGAAATGGGCAATTCTACAGCCTCCAGAAACCGTCTGGTCTCCTGCCAGCCCCTCCAGATGGCCATGGACCTCATAGGCTACCAGCACATATACAGTGACACTGAGTTTTTGTTTAAACTGTTGGGAGATCTTTGAACTGGTGCCACCAGTGGAGCATCTCTCTAACTCTTGTGCGACTCTATTGCTACCTCACTTGACCCTTGTTTGCAGTTGTCATACCAGACCCATCATGCAGAGTGACTGGAAACTTCAACAGTTCAAGAGAAGTCTCAGTGTGAAAATCTGATTGCTTGAACACAGGCTTTGTGCAGTAAGTTGTAAGTCTGAAGAGACTGAAATGATTAAGTTTTGGCTGCTCATTAATTTTTCAGTTTCCAGAGAAGAGGAGGCGGGGGAGGTAAGCAGGACTGGGGAGCCATGGACAGAAAGAACAAAAGCAGAACTCTTGATGGGCAGTGCGGAGGTGTCAGTTTATTCATTTATTTGTTTTATCCTGTACCACTTCCTGGCTAGTTTGCATTAGGCCCAGTATGAGTTCATGAAATTTGAATGAGTTTGCAATACTTTTCAGATAAGAGTAGTTCTTGCATAGAAAAAAAAGGTAAAATATAGTATTCAATTATGCAAGAATAGGGATAAAGTACAGAGCAGCTGACTAGAGGCAAATAGACTAAGTGCTGGAGGAAGCAGGGGTGCTGTTGATGTATCTTCTAATGATTCTTTATTAAGAACAGACAGTATACTCACTCTCCTTTTCTGGCTCCTGTTCAGCTAGATGCCATCAATATAGGAAAGCTAACAACAGTGGTTTTGGGATAGGCACATATTAGGAGTGTGATGGAGACTGCAAAGAGACAGAAGTGCAGATTCAGAAAGAGTATTGTGCTTACATTTTCTGCAATGAAAACAGCATAGATTTGAATGCTGCCATTGCTATTGATTATCATTGGGTTCACTGAGAAATACACACAGTCAGAGACCTCGAGTTTGATTTTATATGGCTAAACATTGAAGCAAAACTGTCATTGGCTTTTCAAGGCAAAAAAATAAATTATTGGGATTTTGAGACTGTTTACTATTTTCTTAGAGTTGTTTTAAGGTCTAGTATTATCACAGCATTTTGCCAATATCTTTTTTTTTTTTCTGTTTTTTTTTTTCTTGTTATTGAAAACATCACACAAGTATATTTCTCCTTCCCCCCCCTCCCCATCCCTCTTATTTCTTTACCTCTATTTTTCCTCTGCTCTTTTAATCTTCCCTCTCTCCTTGCATGCCTTTTATTCTCCCATTTGCTCTGTCCTCTCCTTCTCCTCCCTTTTTCACCATGCAAGCTCTCCCACTTTTACATAAAAAGTCAGCAACAAATGGCTGTTTTAGATTGCCTATTTTGAGGTAAAGAAGATGAGCCTTTCCATTTGAGAATTGAAATGTTCTTCATAGCTTTGAATGACTTTTTTTATAGCAATTTGAAACAGTGAATGTCTGAGGTGTGCTTACAAGGAAGATGATTCTTCAGATGTAAACTATGTGTTTGACATTATCCACAGACAAAGTTAAAGAAGATGTGTTTGGAGAAGACATTTGATGGAGTGGGATGCATTAAACATCTAACAAAGTGGGATTTGCTACCAATGCTCCTTGCCACTCAAATATTTTACAATGTTCAGTTACTGTAGTCCTTAATTGTCTCCACTGAAGTCACAGTAATAGAACACCCTCCATATAATGTGATCATCCAAAGATCTGAGAACATTAGGAAAAAAACATTGTAGTCTTCTTTAATTTTCCCTTTTTCTTTTCAGAATTTTCTTGCTGAGGAGCCTTGCCAATTTTCTGCCACTGTCTGCATCCTTGGTATGTTACATGGCAGATAGGCCTGCAGACCTATCTGGCATTTTCAGATTTCATGAGAGATGTGAACTGAAAGTTTTCTGCACAAGCATTTATTCTTTGTTCCCTTGAGCAGAAGGAGAGTTCTCACTGTTAGTCCATGTGCTGTACACTATCATACTCTGATTCCAAATGGGAGTAGCTTCTGGTATGGTGATAGTTTCCTTCTGGCAGGGACTATTAAGATGAGACTTGAGGCTAAGGTCAGAATCTTTACACCTGAGTGCAAACAAGGTGAAAGCATATATATAACAGTGAAATAGAACAACTTGGCCATAAATATGGAAGACGGGGGCATAGGGGGAGAGATGGAGCGCTGCTTCTGCTCCTCTGGTAAATACTGCTTCCCTTCAGCCAACTAATTGAGGAAGAGGGAGCCCAAGGAGGGTCCCTAGTTTGGCACCAGTGGCAATTCCTGCTGTTCATCTTAATCCAGATGCAAGAATCCTATTCAGGGGATCAGATTAGGAGGTTAGTGAGAGAAAGATCCTGTGTAGGCTGACTGAAAGCAGGACCTCCTGTAGCATGAAAGAATCTCTGCTTGGAGAATGGAAGGAATCTGTTGGCGTGCTTGCTTCAGGCTGCTGGAATCAATATACAACTGTGGAGCAAAGTGACTGCAATGGAAACACACAGAAAGCTGTGCTAACAAAATTTTGAAACCAATTTGCCTTTAGATATCCCCACAAACAGAAAAAGAAACACCTGATAAATTATTCATTGTGAATTATTTGCATAGGCTGATAGGAAGTCATTAAACACCCAAAGATTGATTTACAAGAAGGAAATGGAGAAAATCTTTAGAGTGGTATTTCTCTTCTTCTCAGCTTCCAGTAATTGTCTCTCCGGTGAATGAATTTGCCTCTTTCTTCTGCTGTTATTCTGTACTTCTTGGATTACTTTATAGAATGTTTTACATCAGAGATTTCCTGTGAGCCAAAGAGCCTGGATTTCATAGCTGTATGTTAAAGTGCATCAGAAAACAGTAGAAGGCATCACATTTTCTCTTCTTACTTGTGGCTGAATTGCTACAAATTTTTAAATTGCCATACTTAAAAGTATTAGCTACAGATACATAAACCTCCCATTCTTTAAAAACACATCTCAGCCTCTACAGGCCAAAACCCAGCTCTCACGTTAAGTAATAGGAAAAGTCATTCTAAGTGCCTCTGTTTCAGAATATCCAAACTGAGCCAATTTAAAGGGACATAGCTAGGGGCAACCTAAATCACTGTACCATACTGAAGTTTGAAAATACTGGATTATACATTTGTGTTTGTAGAAAAGAGGCTGAATCTTTATCCAAGATGTTTTGAGCAATTTTTTGGTGTGACTTGTTTTTGAAACCCTAGTAAAGATGTTCCCACTGGCAGCCTAGGTAGCATATTCCCACTGTGTGCCTATTCTTGGAATTAAGATGTGGAAATTACATTATATTTGCTGCAAATTAAGCTGATTTTGTCTTACTCCACCTTCAGAGAGTGTGGCAAACACTTGATACCTGTTGTTCTTGTATATCCTTTTCATACAGTATAGTATTACTGTAATTTTCCTTAAATTAATCTCTACTTGGCTAGGCAGGCTTTCCCACAGAAGGTGCATTTTCCCAACTCCTCATTTTCATTCACTTCTGTACTCTTGAAGCATTGTGCCTGAGGTGTTTAGCCAAAGGCTTGTCCTCAAGGTAAACAGAAAAAAAAAAAAAAGTTTTCCACGTCTGTTATTGCTTTGATAAATGTAGTAAGGATTAGATTTTGTGGTTTTGTTACTAATTTTCAGTGAAGCAGCGAATGAGTGCAACCTCAGATTCTCACTTACAGAACTACTGTTTAGCTGATTTTCCCATGTCTTGTCTCCATGCACTGATTTCTCTCTGCTTGTGGATTTGTCTTTTCTGAATTTCTCATTGTCGATACCATATAATTCTTAGAATGTGCCAAGTGCCTTTTGACTTCTAAATTCAACCGTTGAAATTGTGTAGTCCTTCTTAACTTAGTACTACAGAAACTACTTTATTAATATCCTCTCCCTTCCATGACTACTATGCTAATAGTTGTGAAAACGTTGAACATAGTTGGGCCTGGACAGCCCAAGCGAGATCTCCCTTCCATGTGTCTGCTAAGTAAAACGCTGAGCTCACAAAATATGTACTCGTGCGTAGCAAGAAGGTACAGAGATGACGTTAAAATTTAGCATAATATTTTGTATTGTACCACAATAATGCTGGCATTTAAACAAAATTCAATTTTGTAGTCTTTTTTTTTTTTTTTTTTTTTTGTCCGAATAGTGCTGCTTGACACTGTGATTGCTCTGTATTCAGAAGCATAGATCAAAGCTGCTACCACAAAATACTGTGATTCACTAACCATTGAAAAAAATGATATGGCGTCTCTACAAATGATGTAACTCTAGCACTCACTGTACTTACATGAGACTTGTGACGTAGCGTTTGCAGAAATTAATAGCTTGCTTGCCCCTTGCTCCCTCTGTGGTATTTTGGGTATCAGTCTTTATGATCGCTTATCTTTGTTTCTGTGGTTTAGTGAGAAAAGAAGAAAGATGTTCACTTTGCCAGAATTACGGATTACGTTCCTTTGCCATTGAAGGCTGCATTGGCTTAAGCTGGAGGGGAATGGGCTGAGATCACCTCTTTTGCGTTGGAATATCTTATGTGTGTGTGAGATAAATGAGAATGAACATAAATGAGGATGGGAGAGAGGGAGGGTGGCAGCGCAGGAGGGCAAAGTGCCAGGAAAGCCTTCTTCCAAAGAAGCACAGAACTGTCTGGAAATGTGTGCTGTCACTTCCTGAGGAGAGGGAGGGAGACCGTCCTGAGGAAGCCTTTGAGGCAGTGCCTTCACATCTCACAGAGGCACTGCAGGCCAAGCCATGGATCCTTGGGTGAACTGGCGGGCCTGGCTTTCTGCTGAGCTGCAGGTCACCCGCCTGCTTTTTAAAGCATGCTGGAAAACTGCCTGTTCTCCATCCAGGCGTGGAAGAGTTAGCACAGGAGCTTTTGCCCAAGAGAAGAGCTCCTGTGTGACCTCCTCTTGACTGCAGCTGAAGGGGCTGTGCTGCACAGGGCCAGTGTTGGCCTGGCACTCAGCAGAGAGCCAGGTGCCTCCTGTAACCTCTGGCACACCCATCATTTGTGCAGTTCTCCAGCTCACTCTTCCATTCCTTGCCCCACAAGCTTTGTGGCCGAGGGGAAGGCCCAGACATTAGAAACTCCCCCAGAGCTTCATTACCGGCACAGTGAGCTGTAACCACGCTACTGGAAAAACTTCTGAGCAGTGACCTAATTCAGGGTCCTGTGTCTGCAGAAATGTGGTTCTCCCAGAGAGGCACTTCCTAGCTAACCCCTCTTTTTGCTTCCATTCCCTTGGTAAGCCTGCAGCTCTTTGCATAATTCAGCCCAATAGGTATGGCGTAGTCCTGGCTACTCATTGCCCAGTCCTCAAGGGCTGAGCCACTGCCTGCCCATTGGCCTCTATGGGAAGTTGCATAATGCCATACACACGCAAGGGAGAAAGGGATATTTTTAAATGTGTGCTTTATTATTATTTTTTTAAACCTGTATAAATAAATACAAAATGACAAAGAGGTTCATGTTTACTAAACATTGCATTTGATTGTATGACATTACACAGTGTGTGTCACAATAGTTCACCTTGTCATTGTGTCCCTTTTAGCTGTTGGTGCATAATTCTACAACTTAGGATACGCTTAGTCCTGAAGCTGCATCCAGCCACCCTTTTAGTGGAACCCCTGAGTGCTTACAATTGCAAGAGTGTGTTAGGGGAGCGCTTGAGCCAATTGGCTGAAATTGGAGAATTTCATCAGAGAGGTCTGGCACAGCAAAGAAGCTAATGGGAGGGTTGGGATAGGTTCTTTAGAAAAGAAAAAGAATTAAAGCTTGGAGCATTCTTATTTTGGATTTCCTTCCCCTTAGCGGTTAGTAGGAGTATATCTGTAATCAAAATCAGCAGAGAACGCGGGTTCAGTTAGGAACAAGATTTTTTTCATGCTCACTGAGAGCTGGCAAATGGACTTGTATGATCAATTTTTACCTGAAGAGCTGGTTCATATTTTGATAGGGGTGAAAATATACTCAACCATTTCATGAAGTGCTGGTTCTCCAAGCCACTTACCATCTTCACCCAATGAAGGTCAACTGCCAAGGCTTTACAGACATACTCAGGTCACTATTTGCTTGCTTGCTTCTTTGAACTGTACTCCATGAGGTTTTTCATATTCTCTCTAATTCAGAAGGCATGAATGGAAATACTTCACCTTTACCTTTTAAGCTTAAAAAAAGTATTAGCTGGAAATAATTTTTAACTTCTCTTTGACCATTTTCAAGCAAATTTTTGTATTCAGGTAGACTTGAATTTTGTGTAGACTTTCCTGCTATTTTGTGAAATATATTTATTTCCTATAGGTTTTAGTAACAAGCAGTAGCTGTAAAGGATGACCCTCAAATTTACTATCTCTGATTGGCCACCTAAGTACACTTTATTTGTTTGTTAGCTGATGTAATGCATATTAATGGAAACTATGTCTAAAGAAACAGTTATAGATTGGAGTGGTGTGTAAGCATGAGGGGACTACTGAGTGAAGTGTAACAAGGAGTTAAGATCTGTAGAGAGAACTCAGGCTTTGGTGATCCTTCCCTGACTATTTTTTCCTGGATCAGGGTATTTTTTGTAACATTTAGCAGTCTGCATTCAAGCCTGTGTTTCCTCATGTAACATTTAGCAGTCTGCATTCAAGTCTGTGTTTCCTCACGCCTATCAGGTTTGCTGGTGTTTGCAGTTGTTATCGCCTTTCTGATCAGTGCTGCTCATTTGCAGCTTGTCTGCCCCATTTTCCTCTGCTGGAGGAGTCAGACCTCAAGACACTCCCTTCCTTTAGCAGCATTTTGAAATAAGCTTGATGGGTGTCTTCCTTACTAGGGAACTATTTACCAATTTGTTGTTTCATAGAACGACTGTATCCAAACACAGACACTCCACTGCTCTGGTGCTTGGCATACTGCTGTTAGCTGGGTCTGAGACTTCATAATGTTCTCAGAAAAGACAAATCTTTTCTCAGTTCAGCTTCCACGACAGCCCTCCTGCACAGCAGCCTCTCATTCACTATAGCTCCTGAAGGCTGGTCAATAATACTGCCTAGTTTGGACAGAATTTTTGTAAATGATTTTATCAGCCTCAAGTTTCGACTTTTTATGTGGTCTGATAGTGATAGAACAAGGGGATTAGTTTTAAACTAAAAGAGGGGAGATTCAGGCTGTATGGTTGGAATGAATTCTTTTCTCAGAGGTGCTGAGGTGCTGGCACAGCTGCCCAGAGAAGCTGTGGTGCCCCATCCCTGGAGGCGCTCACGGCCAGTTTGGATGGGGCCCTGGGCTGCTGAGCTGGTGGGGAGCAGCCCTGCCCATGACAGGGGTTGGGCAGTGTGGGTTTTGAGGTCCCTTCCAACCCAAACCGTTCTGTGATTATGATTCTCTAAGTTTGTTACTCAGTAGGATTTTCTCATCAGAACTAAGGCAAATGTGAACTTTTTTATTAAAGAAATGCCCATATTTTATGCTGAAAATCTGAGGAATGATAATTCTGTCCTCCTCTCCTCTTGTTCCTGATGTCTTATTTTTACCTGCTGGGCAATGTGTTTTGGAGCTGGCTGTTATACTCTGCCATATCAGTATACTGAGAACCCAGAGATTTCCTGGCATAGGAACAGAGTATGAAGAATCTTTTGAAAATTGGAGAGTGGAAATGGAACCTCACAAAATTACTGGTAATGGAGCCTTACAAAATCTGCTGCCACTTAGGAAAAATAATGAGACTTCTACCTAGACTTTTACTTATTCTTTTTCCTGCTGTTGCCACCTTTGTTTCCTAATACGCTAACGGAGGACAGAGATGGCAGGTGTGAAAAACATTCCGTGTATACAAAGACCGGTTTGATCTAAACAAAAACAGTTATCTCAGTAAAACCTGCACTATGAATCTCAGATGGGCTGCATGGCATGAAGCCAAACGTTACCAAGCACTGGAAAAGCGCAAGTGTAAGTAGGCCTGGATGGCATCCATAGCACGTCCATGTCTTTAGCACATCTACAGAGTACCACAGAGGCCAATTTGTCTCATAAACCTTTAAAGAGCAGTGGAAATATGAATGCATGTCTCTCTGATGAAGGAGTAATAAGGCTATGCCCAGCAGCAGCTCAGGCATGGGGTGCTCCTCATTAAGGCTGTGCTGGTGCAGCCTTGGCTCCATGCCCCAGGTACTTGGGCACCTGAGCAGTGTCAGAGGGGCTATCTGCCTTTGGAAGAGGACTGGCAATGTGAAACTCAGCCTTCGGCTAGTAGGGGAAGGGAGAAACAGTCACCTGGAGAATGACCAGCCATGCTTTAACCCAGTGACATTAGACCAGCAAAGTCCATGGAGAGATGCTGATGTACACCAAGAGTTTGCTATTACATTTCTTTCTCATCATTTAAAAAAATTTTCTCCCTTACGCAAGCTCCAGAGTTTAAAGCTCTGTTGTTGTAGGTGTCAGTAATTTAAAACTCTTACCTTGTGTTCAGCCTGGTGCTGGAACAGACCACCTGAAGAATTAGTTCTTCAGGCCTGTGAGTACATCTGAGAGTTCTTCCATGCAGGTTTTTATGGAGTTCTCTACAGTAAATTTAGGTATCTCTGATGTGAGTCCAATTTTTGTCTCCCATTTCCAATATATATTTGTCAGTTCTACCTGTGAAACCTTCTCCATAAATTTATTATTTGCTTCTCACTTCAAATATTTTGTATTCTGAGATGCTGGCTTTTGAAGCACATGCTGGGAAAAGAAAAGGAACTCACAGATGTTAGCAATCCTTTCTGTAATTCTGAAGACACATATGTCAACTCCAAACTTCCCATTTCTAAGCCCAATTCTTTTAACCTTTCCTTGTAAATGAGATTCTTCAGGCTTGGTGTCACCCCTGACTGTGAGGCAATAACCGTTCCTTTGATAGAGAGATTTGGAGAGTGCCAAATGAGTCGTCTGAGAGGTATTTTTCTCTCTCTGCCTCTCTCTTTACTCTCCCCACTTCTGCAATGTCCATATTATAAATCTGCTGGATAACATCCACACAGATGGGGACATTAAATATACTATGGTGTTCTGACAATGGGCTTTGAATGTTTCTCCTTTCCAGATTGAATAACGTACGTCACATTACTCCCATATATCAGAGAAAAGCCAGCGCAGCAAGATGTTTTTGGCTTTCCTGCCATAGCTTCTGTAGCAACCCTTCCAGTAAGGTCTTAACCATAGGCAGAAGTGGTTCCCATCAGAGGAGCTGACCAATGGGAATATCCTGAAATCATACCTCCCGGCAGCCCCTTGGTGCAGTGCGGTGATTTACGCAGGGCTGAGAAGAGGCAAACCCAGGACAGCTTGCCATCGCATGCTGCGAGGAAAGAAAAGAGGGAAATTCAATTGCAGATGTTCTTGACTTGGAGATCACCTTAGGAGAGCTGGTATTTCCCACTTCCTACCGCAGGTGATGTGCATGAGGGCTCCTTTTGTCCAGAAAGAAAATCGATTGCATTGTCAGAAGAAAAAAAAATCCCTCAGAGAGATGAGTATTTTATCAGAGAGGTATGTCTGTTTCAGATACATTAAAAGTCAGCTGTTTTTCTCTGAGTAAGAATTCTGTTCAAAGAGCTGGAGGGACCATTTGTTATTTGCAGTAAGTTATGAGCCAGAGTGCATCTGACTGATCTCTTTTTCTGTATGATACTGTGTATATATCAAGCGAAAGTCTCCAGCTCTGGGCTCCAGCCTCCATTACGAATGATATCCACCTTTTATTCTGAAGCAATGAGGTATTGAATCTATATTTGAATTCGTATAATTAGGCAGCAGTGAATTTTCATTTTCCTTATGTGAACAGACCCTGTGTATTGTTAGGCAGCCCTGGTATAAATTACAGCTGCAAATCTTTCATGCCCTCATACAATTTCGCTCTCTCCTCCTTCTCCTTCAGACCTTCCCTCTCTTTGCAGCTCAGAAGTTTTTGTGTCATTTCTCTCCCATCCACCTGGCACAGTAATACCCAAAGATTTCCTTTTCTCAACGCTTCTGCATTTCTGCAGCTCTCTTCTTTGTTCCCACGCTCCTTCATAACTTCTCTCTTGCTCCATTCATGCTGATACATTCCTAATTCCAGCACAGCTAGACCATTCTTCCTACCAGCTTTCAACTATGTTTTTGGGTTGTATTTTCCTCTTTTTTTTTTCACAGAGCCATCTTGAGTTGTGTGTATATAAAATACATAATTGGTATGGGGGTGTCTGCACTATATATGTATTAGTGGGACATATCATTTCCTGATTAGAGCTAACAAAGACAAAATCATTTTCCCTTGCAGAATCAGTGAACAGATTGCTAATTATGAAATGTATGTGAAGGCATATTTTTTTGCACATTGTGTTTTCAGGCATCACTTTGTTTATATACATTCAAAATTTTGTTTCCAGCAAACTTCACCCGTTCAGTGTGGTAATTTCTAGGAACACAAGTGTCAGTTTTGCTCAGAAGTATGTCTGTTCCCAGGACAGGCTGTGTTCAGGGGAACTGAACGTGGCAGAAGTGAATCAGAATAGAACGTTCTACACACTGTGACCCCCCAGTTACATCACTTTAACCAGTGATGGCCTGATAGACATCATGTTCTACTTTTTCTAGATCGGTGCTTAGCACATATTTCAGTTGCTCTATGCCAGTAAAAAGAAATCAGCATATCAAGACCAGCTCCCCATAACAAATCTATATTTTGTTTAACCTATACACAGTTAAATGATATTTAAAGGGATCATGTAAATGTGAGCACGCTGCACTGTTTCAAGTCCCAAGTCCTGCACAGTATGTGTGTGCAATGTAGTTGTACAAATTATGAAATGTGGCAGTTTGGAATTACAGTGTTCTGATGATGTGAGAATGAACAGGTGACAGGGACTTAGGGCTGGAGCATCAGTCCTATGAAAACAGGCTGAAGGAGCAGGGCTTGTTCAGCCTGGAAGAGAATGCTGCAGGGAGACCTCATTGCAGCCTTCCAGTATTTAAAGGGATTTTATTAACATGAGGGAAATAACTTTTACATGGGTAGATAGTAATAGGACAAGGGGGAATGGTTTTAAAGTAGGAGAGGGGAGATCTAGATTAGATGTGAGGGAGGAGTTTTTTTACAGAGAAAGTGGTGAGGTGCTGGAACAGGCTGCCCAGAAAGGTTGTGGATGCCACATTCCTGGAGGTGTTTAAGGCCAGGTTGGATGAGGTTCTGGGCAATCTGATCCATTACTTGCTGTAGTGGCTGGCAGCAGGGGAGTTGGATCCTGATGATCCTTGAAGTTCCTTCCAACCCAAGCCATCCTATGATTCTACGACTAGGAGTGGGTGATAGAAGTCACCTTTGAGGAGCACTCAAACTCCCCATCAAACCAAAGTGGCTGAAAGATTTGGCAAGTGCTATGACAGCCCACAGCCCTTTCCCAGTCCTGCTGCTGTCTGCATTGATTCAGGCCTGGGTCTGGCTCCCTCACCCTCGAGAGGGAACTGATTCTTATCTCATTACTGCAACCAGCTGCAACAGAGCAGCTGTGCCTGTCACCCTTGTCACTTGGCACAGTGCCATGCTGCTCCAGTGCAGCAGTTGGCCTGAGTGGGTTTGCTCGGGGAAACCCTGGAGAAACGTGAAATAGGGAAGGGTGATGGACTGCAGGGATGGGAAGATCCTGGGGCAGCAACCGGAGAGAGAGAGATGCGCTGTGATAATGATGGGGTTTCCTAGCTTTGTGGATGCTGAAGTATTGGGAAATTCCATCACCACCAGTTTGTGATAAGACTAGTTCTTGTGTGAGCAGAGAACATGTGCCCCAAACTGCTCCAGTGTCCCTCTCTGGTGGCAGCTGGAGAGGATGCTGCCTGGCTGCTTGGAGAGGACAGGCAAATTGCTGTGCTGGCAGGGCAATGACATGGGTTTCTGCAGCACTTGGGGAGCACAGGAAGCAAAGAGAGAGACAGCCATTTTATTTTAGGCTTATGCTGTACATTGAGATTCATTATACAATTTTTTTTTCCCTAAATTAATACAAAAATAGTAAAAATAGGTTAAAAAAGCCCAAATGAAAACCCCTGACATCTTGCAAGCCATTTATGTGACACACAGATTAAGACTTCTTGGAGCTTAAATAACCTAGAATTATTTATACTGACTTTCCTTTTTTTTTTTTTTAAATTTTTTTTCTCCCCCAGAAGTGAAATAGTGATGACCTGCAGAATACCAGGGGGTGCCCCAGGAGATGCTGAGCTGCTATCCCCCAGGCAGGGAGCTGCATAGGGGCCATCTCTGCAGAAACCACACCCCTCTGCCCCAACCTGTGCATGCTGGGCAGGAACACACTCCAGATCCACTCCTGGGTCCAAGCCTTTGCCATATCTTAAAAAAAAACAAAACAAAACAGATTTTTCTCTTGCAATTTCCTGGCAGAGAATGGGATTCACAGATGCCCATCCCTGCCAAACTTTGGAACTAAATCTCCCCATTCTCTAACAAGACTGGGGATAGGGAGAGGGAGTAAGGTTTCCCCTGTGCCTGCCTTGGGGTGCCAGGGTGCCCTGTGGCAATGGTGGGGTGCCCAGCTGTGAGAGGAGAATGCTGCCCACATACATCTCCTTCTCATTGGAGATGCAGGAATATATATTTCACCCCGATGTATGTGGCCCAAATTGTACAACTTGGTTTGCATGAGTTTGAGTTTTAATATCCACGTATTTAGGGGAGGGAAAGGCTTTGGGTTACCCTTTCTGTTCAGGGTCTTCTAGACGCAAGAACAGAGAGGTGCTCACGCAGAGGTGTCAGGCAGTCCAGGAGCTTGCTCTATGCACAGGCTCTGGGCTGCATACACCCTGTGTGCAGTGCAGGGCAGGGCTGTGACATGCACTCAGTGCCCATGCTCTAGTTCTGACCCAATGCATGTCCTCTTTCCTTCCTGTGCTCCCATCCTGCCCACAGCTCCTGTCCCCACCTGGGTAATTGCAGTAGCTCCATGTGCACAGCAAACCTAAAACCAGCTCCTCCACCCTGCTCAATTTTCTCAGATCACCAAGAATGCTCTATTTCCAAAGCTAAGCAGCAGGAAAAAAAACATCCATTTGCTTTTCAAAGTTCTCCCCCTGCAAAAATCACATGCTAAAGAGCTCATTTCTGACTTTCTTCCTGTTTAAAAGAGAAATCACAACTTCTTTCTCCCTCTCCTGAATTTTCTCAGTTGTGCCGCTGCTGTGTTTTGTTTCCTCGGTTAATAAAAATAAATGAGGTGTTGGCTGTGGTGGGATTTGGTGGCTTGCTGGAGGACAGCTAGCCCAGAGAAAAGCCTTTAAAAGTACACCTTTCAATTTACAGTACACATGTTACCTGAATGCAGTGCTGGCTCAGAAAGCTTCTGAGAGCAGATGCGAATCCTCACATGGCTCAACGCAACCTCAAGCCACTCTGGTGTTGTTTTCCCTCCGGGTTCATGCAGTTGTCCAAGATAAATGCATTTGCTTTACCTCTGAAAAGAAGTTCTTTTTCTTTGCTAGGCAGATTTTTCTCAGCCTTCACAGCTCCAATTTTAATTTAAGTGGAACAATTTCACTTAAAGCTTTGGGCAGAAAATCCTGGCTTCATCACTTAATTTTTATGGTGAAATTATTCCAGCTATACCAACTTTTCTCTCTTCATTTTTTCTTCCAGTTAGGGAACTTGTAAATTGAAAATGGGCTTGTACTAAGCCAACATTAGAAAATATCTTACAAGAAAACTGGAGTGGTGTTAGTGGTCATATGCACTTAAGTTGGTTCTTTTTTCCCATGTTTACCCTGTAGTAAAAATATACTGTACACCATACCTTATTGTATGGAAATTTTAATGTTTGTAGAAGATAAACGCTCTCAGTGAGCCACAGTCCTATATATTCTCTTTTGCTGTAGTCAAAATTTTTGCTGTTAAATTTTAGTCAGTGCCTGGCAGTGTATAATAAATACTGTTACTGAATGTATACAAAAAGTGGGTCATCTCTATTGTAAACAAAACCACAGTGAAACCTGGGCTAGAAAGCCTCTTAAGAGGGTGACGAAAACTTCTTAAACCTAGGTAGTCTTCCAAACGGAGGCTCACCAGTGAGGGTAAAACTGATGCACAGTTTGCCATTTGGAATGCTTTGGACTGAGAACAGAGCACATAGTACCTGCACCTGTATCAATGGATGTGGCACATACCAATTGACTTTGGTGGAGATAATTGCTCCAGAGGAAAAAGCCTATGGGAAGGAAGGCAAAGTGAGTTAGCATAGTCTGAGACCTTGAGAACGTGCTGTTTGGGGTTCATGTTGAGGTATTTGGACTACCTGTAGAGCAGGAACATTTGTTGTCTATTAGAAACATCAGGATTCAGGCAGGAATCTCATAGACTTTGGCCAAGAACACCCTAAGCATTTTCATGACTTCAGATCACCAAGCCTACAAGCGGGGAATGGAAGGTCAGCTTGAGGTGAAACATGATGAAGCAGGTATGTAAGTTGGTTTTGTTTCTGTTTTGGGTTTCTAGGGGGCAGTGAGGCTTCAGAAACTGCCTCTCACCTGACATGGACTTCTCTGCAGGGACCGGCATGTATCTTCTTCCCCATCCCACCTGTGGGCAGCCAGCATGAATAACTGGTGAGTAACAAGATGCTCAGAAGACCTGGTGGGGGAGGAATCTGCCTTTAAACAGATTTTTAGAATGGGTTGGGTAAATATCCCTCAGAAACAACTTCAGTACCATTAGCTCTCCCTTGGGGCAAAGGTGTGGTCTTCCACTCACCCAAGCACGTACTGTGGCACTTTGCCATGGCACTGCCTCCATACACTTTCCCCAACAGATCTGAAGACAGAAAGGCAATTTTATCATGGGTTTTATCGCTTTTCTTGAAGATCTCTGAAGGCCTCTCATGCTGAGATGTAATGATATCTTTGAAAGTACAAGCTTGTCATTGGACATCTCTTTAAAGACTCTCCTATCTATGCATTTCAATTAGATGTGAAAGGCTTACGGAAGCTCCCCTTGCATCCAGTGTTTGCAAGTGATAGCACGAGGGGTAGCAGAGGTGTCAAATCAGTGTTTGCCATGTATTTCTCTCTACCATGTACAAACCAACTCTTTCACATGTCTCCCGTTTCCAGGAGTCCCACAAGCCAGTAGATTGCTGCTGTCAGAAACAGTTTGCAATTCCTCTGTAGCTCTCAACTGAGTTAATGCCATCTGAATTTTAAAAGCCACTGCAGTTGCCTGTTGAACAGTCAGAACATAGGGAAATTGTAATTGAAATGACATAATGACTGCCACAGAAATTCTACAGTGGAAATACATGGGAGGAATGATTTCTGGCTTAAAAACATAGCCCCACACCTGAGTCTAAGGAGGGGAAAAAGGCCTGTCCCCTCACCTCACATTCACTTGGCTGTCTCTGAATTGTCTGCCTGTCTGACTTCTGCCAAGGCTGATGTGGTTACTGCTTCTCAGCTGGTACTGCAGCAAATAGTGCTCGTTCAAGCAAAGAGCCTGTGCATTCCTGGACTCAGCTTCCTTCTCTTCTGGTCAGAGAGGAGTTATGCAGGGGAAGGCTAATGCTGCCAGCTGCACTGCCAACTTGTTTTGCTACTCAGAACGCGACAGATTGCCTCAGGGAGGGCAAAATATCTCTCATCTGCGAGGGAGGAAGCTCTAGAAGTATCTGCTTGCTTGAAATTTAACATTCACAAGGTGGCCTTAGTGCATTTTGCATGGGGGTGGCTGGGACTTGACGCTATAGAGCTGCTTCACACAAAGCAGCACCCCCAGTCTGCGGCCAGAGCTGTGCTAAGTCTGTGCAATGCTGGTGCCCTGCAGCCGAGCACCAGGGCTCCTGCAGGACCCGATGACCTCCAGGCACTGGCAAGCACCACGCCAGCTTGTGCAGCACTCTTGGGTCCGTACATTCATGAGATTGCCTGACGTACATGTCAGCTTCCTGCAGATGGTTTTTTTGCAGGCCATTTATAGCTGGAGCACTCTCAGCAAAACCCAGAGAATTGGCTCATGTATCCCAACCCGGTAACAAACCACTGAGTAATAATTATGTAGTTCTGAGGGGTGGAGGGGTGCAGGGTGGGAAGAAATGCTTTGTTATCTGTATTACTCCATATCAGAGATGCTGATGGAATTATTTAGAACTCACAGCTCCAACAAGAACCAGTAACGTAATCTTTTTAAGGTACTTTTTTTTTCCTTCTTTTTTTCACTTGGATGCGATGTTTCCAATAGGCTGCTTTGATATGGGCTCTTTGGGGACACTGTTCAACTTCCTAGTATTAAACTTTAGTTTGCTATGTACAACTCTCAGGATCTGCTATCTCTTGGAAGAGCCCATAGCTGTCAGGTCTATTGCTTTACTGGTACTCCAGGAAGATGGAGGGATTAAATTACACATTACATAAAACTACCTACTAATCCTTTTAGTGTGCATTACTAGTGAATGGCCTGAAATAGGCTCTTACCAAAAGAGCCCTAACATTCACTTTCTCGGCAACGTTTTAGTACATGAGGTTTGCATCATGGATTTTGGTGCTGAAATATCCAGTACACCGTCTTCTGTCTGCTGCTAGATCCGCTCGCATGTATTAGTAGAGTGCTAACAAGGTTACAGTTGGTAAAGCAGGTTACGTGTTTAGCTAGTAGCGAGACATTTATAAAATAGAGTTATATGGTTTCTACAGTGACAGAGTCACTGGGATTTTCTGGTTGTTTTTTTTTTTTTTTTTTTTTTTGTTCTTTTTTTGTTTTTATAAGAAAAAGAAACAGCTATAAAACCATGATTAAAAATGTTACGCAGGATGATTTACATTTTAAAATAAGGATATTTTTAGAAAAAAAAAAAGTGATTTATAGCATAAAAGTGTTTGGAAAGTGTTTGGTTGCTGTGTACTGCCTTCTTTCTCAGTACAGTTTGCTATCTGTTATACAGTCTTGCATAAATGTTTAGATTAGGGGAGAAAAGAAAAATTAACCATGATGGCTAAGACCTATAAGAGTGGACTCACTGACTTGAGTTATTGCTTTGCAGAAAGTTTGTAAAGCCTTTACATCCAGCAAATACTTAGTGCTACTTCATCCTTGACAGCTGACCTTTCAATCTGATAGGGTTTAGCAACAATAATTGCAGTATCTGCAGCACAGGCAATGCATAAGGCTGCTTAGGAACCCAACCTCTCTCATTAGATTTTACTTCACGCGTCTGAAATTCATCCCCTCTTTGCACAGGTGTGCAAATTCTCTCGTAATACCTGTTAGTGGAGCTGATCAAGGTGCAATCCCCTGGCTCTTTTATTTTCTTTTAAAATTTCTCATTTTGAATATTCCTGGATTTAGCTTAGAGGGGGGAGGAGAAACCTCCAAACCCCTTTCTCTCCCCAGATACTGAGTCAGTACTGGTTTATTTTTTTCTCAGTAAGACCTACTGTAAAAAAGCAACAAACAAACAAGTTAGACTGTTGTAATTTGGTCAACCACTCGAGTGCTATCCATATCCACCATTTCAACACACTCTATTTCCTCACGGTTTTCAGGATTCTTCTTCTCTTTCCTCTTCTTCTTGGACGGTGGCAGAAAAGTCAATATCACAGGTAAAATGGCAAAGCAGTGAAAGAAGGTGACTAATGCTATTAAAAACAAGCACCTGAACAGTGTACGGGTCAGATTTGAAGGCACAGCTGCAAGAGGAATCAGACCAACAATATAGCAGAGGTAGCTCTGCAAAATAGCTACCCCATGCACTTCCAGGGCATTTTTCACCCATTTAGTTCTTGTGAACTCTTTGCCCAGGACAAAGGTTGATAACAGTGGAGCACAGTTGTCAATTGTATAATTAATTCCGTAAATCAAGCACAACACAGAAATACAATCTAGTTCCACTTTCCACAAGGTCATAAAACCTATAACTCCAAACTCAACCGAGGCAACAGTTAGAGTGAGCCATACATTGATCAGAGAGTCTGCCACCAGGAATGCAGAGAAGAAGAGCAGAAATAAAGCACTAATGCAGGAGTTTTGTAAGGGGGCTCCCACTGAAGAGGCATAACGATCCATGTACACAAATGATGGATTGAAAACGATGAATTTCACCTTGGAGGTGAGAGAGAGCTTCCTCAGGGTTTCCAGGAGGTCGTAAAGTTCTTCCCTCTTGGATTCCATTGTCTTGGCCACCAGGAACATTCTGGAGGCCACGACATCAACTTCATTGTTGTATTTCTTGGAAAAGATGATATCCTCTGAAAAATGGGCAAACTGAGGGGCTTTCAAGAAGGAGTTCCTCAACATATCAGTGAAATTTTTCTTGGGCAATCCAGTAGATATGTTGAGTTTCCGAAGGTAATTTAAGTAGCTCTCAAACCAAGATATCCTCACAAAGCCCTTGGTATACTCCAGCACGTCCTCCTGGACACTGGTGTTCCAGTATTCTATCGACTCATAGATGTAGAACCCAATCACCGGGCTATAGTTACTGAAATACTTCTGCTGGGCAGTCGTATACTCAATGGTCCGTGTAGCGGTCGCTACGATGTTGCTCAGGTCTGACCCTTCACTGACCTGCAGGTAGCCCATTAAGGCAAAGGAAATATAAACAAGGTAAAAGAGAACTACAAAAGGCTTGACGTAAGTGTTTGTTATCCAGTCACAATAATAGCGTTTAAGGAACCACACCAAAAGATGACTCTCATAAGTGTTCGTTTCCTCTGAATCCGTTGTGTCCTCACTGAATCTGGCTGTCAGAAGAAACCTATACCATGCAGGCTTCTCTTGCAATACCTCTGGCTTTGGTACCTTTCTACAGAAGATACTATGCTGGTAGTTGTTTTCTATGTAGCCAGTAAACACCAGGCTGGAACCATAAAAGGAGAGTACATAGAGGTAGTTGAAGAAAATTGCAATACAGGAATTGCAGCAGAAAATCCTGGCTGCTTCAATGTTAGTGAAGGGACTGGCACCTATTCCAAAAGTGACCAGGTACATGGCAGTGGTGAGGGAAAACGAGAGCATGGAGTCTGCAAATACGGCTGCAGTCCTCTCTTTAACATGTTGGTCTTCTCTAGTTTTTCTCCAGGAGGACAACATTTCAAAAGTCCCATATAACCCATGACCTACAACAGAGAACAAAGCAAGTATTTAAAGTACTCAAATAAACATGTGGAAAAAGGTAACATGGACATACTAAAAGGCTCCAAGGAGATACACCTGGATGTTAACAATTCTTGAGGTAAGCATCCTGCAGAAGAGAGAAAATATTATGGAGCTCTAAGCCACTGAAGCGTGTTTGCTACCTGACTAGCAAACCTTACTGCCAGAGCTGGAGGAGAGTTCTGCTTCACTGATGCAGGGTTGATGGGTTAAAGAAAAAAGTATTTTCTCTGGCTGGCTGTTCTGTTTCAATATTTTGGAGTGCCTGTGATGGAAGATGCTTTGAAATTAGTTTTTCTTGGTGATGGAATCTGACCTGTGGTGGAAACAAAGAAATATGACCTTGAAGTGCCAATGCTGGAAGCAGAGCATTAGTTGGCTGCTTTGTAGAATGACTGCAAAAAATGAAACCTTCATATAAGCTGAATTCTGTCAAGTAAATCAGTCACTGACTTCTCCGCTTCCTATACAGATTTTCCATCAGGAAAAAGAAATCCTAGAAATGGAACAAAGAAAGAAAAGCACAAATAACTTTTAGAGAGGAAGAAATGCAGAATTGAAATGAAACTGCTTAAGGCATTAGTTTTCTTACTTCAGCACGTCTAAGGATTTGTGAAACCAAATGCAGCTCTTTTTCCCTCGACAATTCGTATATTTTGTAATTAATTAATTAACTCTTAAAATGGACATTGTGTTCACGAAAAGAAATAAATAACAACCAGCAGAACTAAAATCCTGCGGGTAACTTCGAAGTGCAGACAAACTGAGAAAATTGAATGGTTTTATTTTAATCTCCTGTTGGCCATCCTTCTCTTCTGGTTCCTATTTTATGACTGATAACAAAGATGCAGTCTGGGGCTACTGACCTCTGCTCACTCATAGTAGACTTGAGTTAGGAGTGCAGTCATCAAGCAGGAATCAGATGAGACTAGATGAGATGAAAGTTGGTTTTACACAGAGGTGAAAGGAAAAAATACAGCCTTAACTAAAGTGTAAGACTCTAATACTCATATGTTATAACAGCTGCTTGCCATTGAATCCTACCCTATTCACTGTCTTTTCTCCCTTGTTTTTTTTTTTTTTTTTTCCCTGTCCTGTCTTTACCTTTCCAGTTTGCTCTTGTCCTATCTCCAGAAATTCTCACAAGCCAGTACCCAGCACTTTGCTCTTACCCATTTTCTGGTAGCATTAGATGAAATGATCAGAGCAGAATTAGTCACCGACGACAGTGAAGTGCAGCCACAGGGCTGCTCAAGTTGGTGCTCCAGTCCAGCAGGTCAGGGTAATTCACAGATCTCCATTAGAACTTCAGGCTGTCTGCAGGCTACCAAAATTGTTCTGTCGGCCATGTTCTCTTCACATGTAGATGGTTATCACTTTTGACAGAGAGGCTACAAATATCAGTCAAGAAACCCTAAACAAATGGGATATCCTCAGGAATCAGGACATACTGTGCCCTTAACTGGGCTAAATATTTAATTCACTTTACAAAGTAACCCTTTTTGGTCAGTACCTTTAAAGACAAGGTAATAGGACATCTGGTTTACTTCCTTATCACTATCACCTGGTATGAGAGTAAGCAAGTCCGCACTCTTGCATCTAGCAGATACCATGCCTACATTGTTGTTTGGAATCATGGCATGGAACACGACTGTCCAATTTGTAGCAATATTACAGTCCTGGTCTTGATGTGGCATTTGGCCTTCATCTTAATTGCCCTAAGCAATGTTTTACAGCTGCTTTCAGATGCCAGGTCAAGACTGTCAATTTGATAACTAGCACTGTGCCCTCTCTTAAAACTAATGGGGAATACTGGAACTCCCCAGACGTAAAATAAAGCAAAAAGCACAATCAGTGACTGGCACCCTGCTGTTAATTATGCTTCAAATAGTTATGTTCTAGGCTCAGTAGGGAAAGCTATTAAGCTTGCTTCCAGTGTGTTCTTTGTAAAGACAGACTGACCTTTATTTAAATGTAACTGATCACTTGCCAAAGCAGGGAGTGAGAGGTTTAATCCATTTATGGCTCCCATAAGTCCTGCAGACAGGCTTCTCTGAAAATTTCACATGGCATCGTATGCATTAGCTTCTAGTGAGCAAAACAGTATAAAATGAGGTCATTGAATATTACAAATTACTTCCATCATGAGCTTTAGTTATAGCACGTTTTTGCAAAACAACATTTCAGCATTAATAGGCTCCTGACTAAAAATATTCTGATAGCTGCATTAATTCGGACAGCCTTTGACTTTGCAATGAAAAAAATATTAGAGCTAATTAGATATGAAACTGAGCAAGATTTTTTATCTGTCATAAGATTTTGCATAATGTCTGATAAGATAACTCCTGATACCCTGTATTTTCTTTAAAGATGAAACATAAAAACACTTTCAGGACATCACTCGCTTCTACACAGTCCTTGAGACTATCCTAAAATGGCAATTGATTTGGAGGACGGTTCAAGCAAATGCATGGAGAGGCATCTCCTCATGTGCTTCGCAAAGCCAATGGAAAAATAGTTAGATACCATTCTATTTTAGGCTCGGCCCCTCACTACTCAATCTGTGTGCTGGGAACTGTCATTTTCCTTCAAAGGCACACTCTCGGACTCCTCTGCCCATTTGTACAACAGCTACAGAATTCTGATTTACCTCTCGGAAGGCCTGCCTGGATGGCCAGCAGACTTGCATACTGGCCTGACCCCATATGCTACAAGTAAAAAATGAAATCTGAACTCATACACAAATTAGGATGGCTGACCAAAGATTTAGCTATCATGAGATGTACCTAACTTAATGTACTCATCTAACTACTGACTACATGCAAAACTTGGAATGACTATCTGCAGCACTGTCTGATGCTTGTACAGGTCTCAATAACAGAGATTAGGGCTGATAATTGGTTCATGGAGGCATTTTCTGAGAATTTCTTTCACTCTCCTCTAAATTTAGTTTCCATTTTTTGCATCCCTAACTGATTTTATTCTCTTGCTAGTGCTATGTCTAACCTATATAATATTAATGAGAACAAGGCAATTTTTCCATTGCAAATAAATTATGTAATTACTTTAACCGATTTTCCCTTTTTACTAGCGACTTAGCCACAAATCTGTAATGATTTGCAGCAATTTGTTCATTATTCACCGTCACTCAGTAAATAACAAATATGAACTCAAACAGCTAATGGGCTATTGGAGATCTTTTGCTGTTGACATTTGCTATTATGATTCACTGGTCGTGCCCTACAGTCAGGCTGTACAACTATGCTCTGAGAACACGGAGTACAAGGAAGGACTGGATTATTTTATGGAAAAGAGATTCTGAATGGGCAAATGAAAATGTTATAGGAATATGAGAAAGGTATTGGAAGAAATAGGGACCAAAACCTTTTTGTGCATGCTGTCCTGTTCTACTACTTTTCATTGTAGCGGATACCCCTACCACATGTCTTGGACAACTGAGGACAGAAATTATGACTTTGTAGACAAAAAAAAACCCACAGAGCATAGCCACAGTTACATATTACTTTGGAGGACCTTAAATTTAGCATGGGCTATTTTTAACTTTAGAAAATAATAACAATATCAGTCATAAAAACAACAAGTGATTCCTAGGTTCAATAGAGTACGTTTATGAGTAGCCTGAAAATGCTATAAAAAGTTTCATTAGTCTCCTTCAGGATCGACTACACATGCTCTGCAAAATCAGTGTAGAGTGCGCACGAGAGAAAAAAAATCTTGTGGGGAGTTGTGAAAGCGAAGGCAACATTTTCTACTACTTATTATTATTGTTACTTATATAATTTTAAACAGTACTTTATGTACAGGCACTGTGACCATTCCTTTTAGCACCATTTTAAAATATTGGAAAAGAAGTGCTTCCTTTCTTCCTCCAAGTGGTTGCTCAAGTAAGAGGCATCTGGCAGCTGAGGCTTCAGGCTGGCATTAAAAGCAAATGAAGTTGGGGGGTTTTGATCTTATCACAGTAAGAGGAAGTCTGAGTATTCAAACAGATTCTTCCAGTGGGAGAAAGCATGGGGAATGACTTAGAGTGAAGTTTTGGTTCATTGCAGTTTTACCTATCTATGAAGTCACATAATAACAGCACACTGAGGGTCTTGTTTTGTTCTTGCTCTTTGCAAGGTTGTGTGCCTGTGCGTGTATTTGATACGTGAGCAAAAGCACTCTGAATAAAATCTCCCTTAAGGCCCTGACGTTGCATTCTTTGCACTTCCTTTGGAAGGCAGCATTGTATGGGCAATTAATTTAATTCATCCCATTTTAGGACAGCTGCACACAAAGCTTAATGCCCTCTGATCTCTGCCTCAGCCATGATGAATGTCACACTAGCATGGATGATGCCCACTGACCAGCAGCATTCCAGTTCACAAAGCCCCAGTACAAGCACAGAAAGCTCCAGCTTTCTTCTCCAGCACTTTCTTCTCCAGCCACTTCTCCAGCAACAGGCTGCTCTGGCAGCAGAGCTGGAGAGAGAGGTCCTTCTCATCCTTTGTTATGCTCCTCCTCTCCTACCTGAGCCTGCTGCTTGCCTGCTGCTCCCAAGGCTCCTGCTCCTAGGGCTGCTCTCTGCACCAGACTAACAGGATGACTGGGATTAGAAACATTCACGACATTTTTTGAGAGTTACTTTTTAATCCAAGTTGTTTTCCTGACACCAGTGGCATGAACGATGGGCTGAAAATGGGAATGAGTCATGGCAGGATGCATAGATGTGTCCTTGTGAACTGGACCAGCAAAGCCTGACGTGGAAGCATGGATGTCGCTAGGCTTAAGTCAGGATTTTGATTTAAGGCTTTTGCCTCTATTGTAATGACTCTATCCTTGCAACACTATCGGTTCAGCTATATAGCAGTGCAGTCTCACTTAGGTTAATGCAAGTCAGAAATCATCCCAGTGAACGGAACACTTGTCTGCAAGAGGAATTTAGTGTGCAGTGAGGAAGTGTACAAGTTTACAGAGCACTGGCTATCTTGCACCAGTGTTCTTTGTGGAAATTTGGAAGAGCAACTTAATTCACATTCAGAGTGGAGTGAAATATCATCCACGGAGACAAACACTGGGTGAATTAACATAGAATAGCTAGGATGCTATAAATTCACATCCCATCTTGCTGCCAGCGCAGGCAAGCTCTCAAGAACTGCACTTGTGCAGAATTAGTGTGTGGGAGATCAGAATCATATTGCAGGAATTGCCCTTTCCAAAACGATATCTGTAATAACATATGATATAATGAAGGTGCAATGAATTTTCCTAGCTGACAGTATTAAAAATAACAATGTACATCGCTCAGCTATGTGATTGCTTTCCACAGTAATGTCAACAAAGAAGCTGAGACAATTTCCCTGTGCTGACTTACTTTTTCCAGATAGATCAGTGAGCTCATCAGCACTCGTCTTATGAAAGCCAAGTGAAAACGCTAATCCTGACTCCCTTTGCCACAGAAGTTGTAACTGACCAGTTGCTGAGGGCACAGGTGACCTGCTCCAGGTGGCCTCTCCCAGCAGGCACAATGTTAATGCAGAACACACCACAGGTTCACAGTGCAGCTGAATAAGCAGACAGAGCAAGAGAATTTGCATCCAGCTGAAGCAAACATCCAGCTTCAGACCCTTATTTACACTAAAATAACAACACAATAGAGCAAATCCAGATCCTTCTACATGCAAACAGGAATAGTACCAAGCCTAACTTAAACAACAGGCCTCTCCAGGTTTATCACAATTTAGTGGTGTGAATTGACCTGAACAGCTAAATCACCATCAGTTACACTCTTGCAACACAAGGATCATTCTAGATGAAATTGGTGGCCCACACACTGTGCTGTAACACTGCAGCTTTGTGGTGTTGATGGCAGACACTGCACAGTTGGACATCCCAAACTGCGCAGACTTTCCTGTCCCAAGCAGTTCTGCTGAGCAAAAAACCATCACAGAGCCACAGAGTATCCTTTGGAAGGGATCCACAAGGATCGTGGAGTCCAACCCCTGGCTCCACTCAGCACCACCCAAAATCAAACCCAACGTCTGAGAGTTTAGAACTCCAGCACTCGGGGCCGTGCCCACAGCCCTGTGCATCCCGTTCCATGCCCACCGCCCTGTGGTGCAGCCCCTTTCCCTGAGCCCCAGCTGCCCTCCCCTGACACAGCTCCATGCCGTTCCCTCGGGCCCTGTCGCTGTCACACAGAGCAGAGCTCAGCGCTGCCCCTCCGCTCCCTGTGAGGAGCTGCAGCCGCCATCAGGCCTCCCCTCAGCTCCTCTGCTCTGCACTGAGAAAACACAGGGACCTCAGGTGCTCCTAAAACGCCTTGTCCTCATGGCCCTTCACCATCTTTACAGCCCTCCTTCCAGTGCCCTGCAAGTCTAGCTTGCTTGTTCTGTGCTTGTCTGGGTGTTTCTGACAATCCACTCACTGTAGGCAGCCGACCATCTTAGATGTGTTCTCCTGCCCAACACGAGTGAAGTGCCAAGAACACAGCCTGACTTCACACCTCCAAGCATGGGCTCAAGGGGCAAGTACCTCCATATATAGTAAGGAAATGCACAGGGGAAAAACAAGATAGTACTGGTATAGGTATATGCTGTACAGATCACAATGCTTTCCTTAACCTACATCATAACTGGACAACAGCTATGGCAGCATACCTCAAGCATATAGCGCTGTTGGGTAGGTTCAGTATTTGCAGTTACTGTCTGAAAGACTAGTACATTTTACATATATATTAATAAGGTACACTATGCCTGCAGATGTTAACAACTTTATTGGGATCTTCCCCAAAAGAGAAGCATACTTCTTATATATGTCAACCTGCTGGGCAGTAAGGCACAAAAGCAGCAGATCAGGCTCTGAGGCTGCTTTACATCTGCATACAGCCATTTCTTCTCAATTGCTGGGGCCAATCTCCCCAGGCTCCCTTAGATCCATCCCAGCCAGAAAGCCCTGGTTAAGTCCATGTGGCTCTCAGCTTGCTGCCAGGACCACAAATATGAGCACCATGGTGCATTCACACCAGACAAAAACCTGCCTCAGTCTCCTGGAAGATCATCATTGTGCTTTGTGCTGTATTTACTTGGCAGAAAACTAAGAGAGATGTTTAATACTAAGCTGGAAGTATCTGCTGTGTTTCACAGCTGTGGGTGGCTGTGCCCACAGGAGCGCAGCAATGCAGAGCAAGCGTGCCTGCACACCACGCAGCACGAGCTGCTGCACGCAGAGAAGAAATCATCAGCTGGTGCTCCGTGCTTTATGCTAGGAGACCACAGCGTTATTTTTAGGTTTAGATCTTGCAGAAAGATTCTCTGGGCTGTTCAGCCTGAGCTCAGATTGCTCAGTGCGTAGGCAGGAAAGCAGTGTGTTTCTTGCAGTCCAGCACAAGGTTTCTGTCTTGTTCAGGTCTTGCGCAGAGCCTCCAAGCACAGCGCAAAAGGGGCTCGTTTGCTCCTAACACCCACACAGATCCGCTGCCCGGCATCGTTCTGATCTCAGCTTTCTGAATGTCTGATTTAATATCCCATCTATCTTCTCTCTTTTTCTAAAGATAATTTTTGAGAACGCAGCACAGGATTAGCACTCTCTGTGCTTTTGTCTGTTTTGGTCAGTGTTCACTCTTTCTGAATCACTCTGAGTGCACATTTGTACAAAGGATATGCTGATGGAAAGGAGCACCCTCACGCTTTCTGTCTTGCTGTACATACCCAGAACCAGTGATACCGGGGTACAGGATACACGATCTTTCCTCACAGCAAACAATCAACAATGGTCAGACCTCTCAGAAGCCAATACAAAGCACAAGCTAATTTTAAGAGCACGATCTATATGATACCATTGAAACTAAAGTCATTCTAGACAGAAGTCCTTAGCTCTGAAGTCATGCACACACACAAGACAGATGCAGTTATTCCCGTATTTTTTCTGTCTGTTGGGAGAAGAGAAGCAAAGAGCAGAAGTATTTTAAATAGCTACAACTAAACTGTGCCTCAGTACTCATAGTCCTCATGTTACTCTGACCACTAATTAGCAATGACAGTAACATCATTCGTCACTTCTAATTTTTGGTGGATATGAAAACTATACATTATAAAAAGCCATCTTCTCACTTAATAGTGCATTTTCAAAATATTTTTAAAATCAAACCAAATTCAATTAAAATCTCTCAAATCAAACCAGTTATTACATAGGTTGCTCCAAAAGTAATGCCTCCTATTTATTTACATGGAAGCTACAACAGCAACAAAGAGCACAGTAACACTATATGACAGAGCAAATTCTCAGCTACAAAAGACTGCTTTTCAATAGTGTTATGAGCTCTGCATTTTCACCAGCAATGAACAAGAGCCTGCATGCTGCTCTTGGAAAAATCTGCACCTGTGGATGTGATTCACTGTCACTGTCACTACTTTTGAAACGCACCATCCACCCCTCGCTGTGCTCACATTCACTGTTAAGTCTCCAGAAACATTCAGTAAGTGTCAATGAAATGTCAGTAGGTGCCATTTTTTTCTTCGTGGAGGAATTCAAGTGTTGCATGGAACGAAACGTAATGGAATATTGTTGGGATGGTTTGACCTCTACTGTCATACCACCATCACCTGCTTCTGACATCATGGGCGAACACCATAAAGTAGGAGGCATTACTTTGAGAGCAGCCCGCATATAGCGATATATGGGTAATCCAGCAACTACCTGGTTAATCTTGAATTGTGCCATTTATTTCAATGCAAGTTAAAAAGACTGATTTAGCATTTGGGAAAATGCTGTGTTTTGCTTGGATCATTATTTTTGAAGCAGTGTAATATTTGAGTTTCTGTTGTTACAGTGGTAGCAAGAATGTCAGATAAGCACATTTTAAAAACAGGAATACATTTGAGAGGAAATTTGAGTGGCTTTTTTATTTTGAGAAAGATAAGCAAAGCAAGTTACGATTCAAAATCTACTTCTAGATACACAGGGAATATTTCATTCCCCTGAAAAAAAGGTAAAGGCTTGTCTTGGTGCTTAAGTAGCACACTGTCAAGTCTGTTTAAATGTGTGACTTGCTTTCCTCTGTTTTTGGAAAAGACCTGGCAAAAGTTGAAAGTCATATTTCACTCAGCGCGATGGAAGGAGTTGAGCATTGATGAAATCTGATTTTAGCTGTTGGAATATTTACATCTGTGCGTCATGATCGTCTACCCCCCTATTTGAACCTTCTGCAGAGCTGACCTGACGGAACTGAAGCAGAGCCAGAAGTGCTCAGTCAGGCTGAGAGGAACACATGGGGAGTAGAGTGGCCACTTGGGATGGGGACGTCTTGCACCGGGGTGGCTAAAAAATGACAGGTGTGGCCAACAAGCTTCACTGAGATGCATGAAACTCAAGCCTTGCTGGCCAAGGGGATTGTCAGATGTAGAGTTAAGTATCATCAGGCTTGTCTTGCACCTGACATGCTTAGAGAACTGCAAATGGATTTTCTCCCTGAAGTGAGCTTTCAACAGATTTTATGCACGTTGTGTAAAAAAGCCAATAACTTAAAGGTAAATGAAAGCTACCTGCAATCATCTGTGAAAGGTTAACGCTCACCACGCAGCAGAATAGCCAAGTGACACACTGTGCCTGACAGTTACTGATGGCAGAGCAAGGCACAGTGAGCATATCTGGGGCGAAATCAGCTTTTACATCTCTTTTGAATTTTTAAGCCCACAAGCCAGAATATCATTTGCTTCTAGGAGATTTTTTTCCTTGTGGAACACAGCACAGTGGAATATGGATTAGTTTACCACACTTCAAGCTGCCTTTTCTGGTGAGAAAGCTGAAACCAAAACAACTCACGCATACTTATTCCAATTTAACTTAACGTAATCCATCTCCACCAGTGTCCTCCTTCAGAACACAGAGGTCTCACCACCTGAAATCCACAGCCCCCTGCCATATGTGCCTGTCAGCCACCTCCTGTTTGGGGAATGCCATTTACGAGAGACAGTAAATGCGATGGGGACCTAAAATGAAAAGTTGCATCAACTCCTAATGACCTTCCCCAGGTCTCCGTGGAGCATCTGAGTCTAGTATGCAAAGTATTAGAGAATCATGGAAGGGCTTGGGTTGGAAGGGACCTGCAAGCCCACCCAACCCCAACCCTGCCGTGGTCAGGGCTGCCCCACACCAATTCAGGCTGCCCAGGGCCCCATCCAACCTGGCCTTGAGAGCCTCCAGGGATGGGGCACCACAACTCCTCTTCACAGTTCCTCTTCTCCATAAAGCACTGTATTTCCTGAGTCCATACATGTAAAGGCTTCACTGGTATCTGTGGTGGTGAAAAGGGAACATGGGTGCATGCTGGCCGTGCTGCCATCACACCTGACTGGCTTCACATGCAGTTCTTGCACTGCTCAAGAAAGAGTTGTCATGACAGTGTCTAAAACACTGTTACTGTGTGTATTTTAAACCTATCTCCTTTCCATGCCTCTGTGGCTCGTTAGCATTCAGGTTCCTCAATGGATTTAGGGCAACAGATCTGTCAGGAGGAGAACTGGAGTGAGAGAGGCCAGCAGGCGAAGGAGGTGGTTCTTCTACCTGCCTGCGGATTGAGAGTCGTAGTTTGGGTGAGAAGACTGTAGTAGGCCGAGGGAGAAGGGCTGTGCCAGGGGCCTTCCCCTCCAGGAGATGGCTGAGGGACTGCAGAAGATGCTTGGCTACTCAGAGAGGCGAGGAACAAAAAAAACTGATTAGGAACATAACTGAGCAGAGCAAGATTGAATTGGGAAGGCTGAGCAGATGGAGTGACAAAAAAAGCCCACAACAGTGTGCTTCCAGGGTGTCCCTGGAGCCTTTGGCAGAGCAAAATATGCAAGGGATGAACAGTGGAAATCACTGGGAAAACTGAAGCAGCAGCAATCTTACTGCAGGGTATGGTGGGAAACTATTTGGGAGCTAAGGATGCTATTGAGGAACACTGAGAAAAGGGCTGGAGCAGTGGATACAGCTACAGCCAAGGAGAAAAAAATGAAGAAAGCTGGGGAAGAACAAAACACACTGAAAGCAGTGCTGGGATAAGGGAAGAGAGTGCTGCACCTGGAATGAGAAGATGGGCGAGATCTGCTGCAGGGGGCTGCCCCAAAATGCAAATGAGATGAGGGAGAGGAGAATGGGATGAGGGAAAGCATAGGGTGATGACCCAGCTGAGAAGAGCAGATTTCTCCCAGCAGGCAGAGATGGAGGGTCAGGTTGGCAAGAGAAGTGAGAGAGCTCAGTGCAGGGAATAAAGACAAGAGAGGCTCAGTACACTTCACATTTTTATTAGCTGACAGCAGAGAAAACGGTGGAAAAATGTTATACAAAGTCAAACATCTGCGTGTCTGTTACCTTTACGTGTGGACTGAAGGGTACCTCAGGAGATGTTTCTTTCTCTTTGTAAATCTTTATATGTAACCAAAGTTGACACTTTGGTTTTATTGAATATAGCAAACACATGGGTGCTTGATAGGGGAGATAATGAATGCTTTTAGGGCTTACAAATCTGGCATATGTCACAAGTCCCTAGTGAGGCTGGTACCTTGCAAGCTGATCAGGGACCCTGAACCCTGCTGGCCCAGCTCTGCATCACTTGCGTTCCTAAGGGGCTGTACAGTGGCTGCTCCGGTCCTTTTTTCCCTTTAACCTTTGCTGTCCAGCCTCCAGCATCCCCGTGGCCCCAGTGCAGAGCCCTCAGCAAGCAGTCCTGCCCCTGTGCTCCCTCCAACCCAGAATCCAGAAGCTGTGACCACACTGCAGGAGCTGCTGTGGTGCCATGACACAGGAGCTCGGAGTGAGGGATACAGTAAGAGAGTCCCTCCCTGCTGTGTTAGTTTTGGCACCAGGCTTGTTCCCCTTCAGTTTACAGAAAGCTTCAAACTCAAGCTGCTCTCCTAACTGCTAGCTGTGTTTCCCGTGCCAGTTCTACCTCGGACCCGATGCTAAATATAAGCGTGTGGAGCCAGCCCTGTGTCTCTCCCCTATTTGGCAGTGCCTGGCACCACCAACCGCTCTACGGAACTGAGCCCTGCCACCCAGCTGGTGGCTGGGAAAAGCTGTGTTCCTCCCCTCTAAGTATCTCCTTAAGGACAGAGGGCAGCACGCAGTTTGCTTCTGAGCCCCCATGTCTAGTGTTGTGCTGCACCTGCAAGAGGTAAGAAACTCAGGCCAGAATCTCACTCAGCCAGCCCTGCTGCTTGATCAGTGCCTTGTTTTGTGGCACTTTTTTTTTTTTTTTTTTTTTTTGAGGAAACTGGTATTTTTATAGGATTGGCAGTTATTAAACAATATTTAATGCATAAAGGAAAACTTGCAATGAATACATTAGCATCTGTGCCAGACCAAACATCTGTACATTTCAGTGGAACGAGCAGCAGGAAATCAGAATTTTGTTTCTGCTTTTCAGCTGGCACAACAACTCAACTATTTTCAATTCGTCTGAATTAGGAAGAATTTGTTCTTTTGGTATATAATTCTTAGGGTCAAAAGCGGACAGACTGCAGCCAAGTATTCCATGTGAACCAGGCATGTGAGTACCTCTGCCCTTACACGACTCTGCTAAATGCGGGTGGCAGCAGCTTCAAGGAACCGGCTAACTCTAAATACACCCAGATGAATGGTGGGAGCCTGCCAAGCTGATGAGAAGATCCCCACCAGACCTGCTGAGCCTTCCCTGGAGAAGAGGGAGGCTGCAGGCCGCATGCAGCCTGCTAGCCTCCTTGCAGGGGGAATCCTGTACAGGCATTGGCCCTGGGTACAGGCAGGCATTGGTGACTGCATTACCACAACTCAGTGAGTTACCTTTCATCAGCTGAGCTACTGTAACCTGCCTTAATTAAAGAGGAAAATAAATTAGGAGACAGTACACTGAAGGTGATTAAATCCAAAACACAGGAGGTTTAAAGTAATATGTTGTATTTAACAGGTGGGGAAAGCAAAAGATGTTCCTGCCTGCTCACACTGTCTGAGCTTGGGAGTGCAGCTTGCTTAGCTGTGCTAATTTCAGTACTTGTAATTGTCCCAGTGGTGCTGAAGCTAAGGACGAACACACACAGAGGCTGGCACCCTTCCCTGCAGATTGCTTGTTCTTGGAAATGGCTGGTGCTGAGGGATGCTAAGGGAAACATGATGGGTAAAAATGAGCATTACAGAGCGCACCGAACCGAGGGTTCTGCGGCCATGTTGTCTAAATGATTAACACAAACTTATGACTGGATGAACGACCAGAGCTATTCCAAAAGGAATTCCTGAAAATATGAGAAAGTGGGTAATTGCAACACATTGCCGACCATCTTCAGTGAACGTATCTTGGAATAGCAGTGATGACATCAGGGTGAACTTCGCAAACAGGAGCAGTGGTGTGATATAAATGAGACGTTCAGCAAGGACAAGGGTAAACCTCATACTGGAACCATCGGTTGTGCATACATGGCAGAAAGCAGCATGCATGGTCGGTGAAACACCGCGTGCAACAAACCGAACGCCAACCACTTCAGATTGCTGCAAAAAATGAATGTCATGTGGGGATATATGAACAGGAGTGCCATATGTGAGATGTGTGAAATAATCCTCCCACTCTGCTCGGTGCTGAAAGCCTCAGCCCAAATCCTGTGCCCAGCTCCAGGCACCGCACTCCACAGAGGATGTGGAGCAGCCAAGAGCAATGAGTTTGCTGTAAGGCCAGGAAGAACCACCTGAGGGAAGCTGGGATGGAAAAGAAGAGGACTGCACAACTGGAAGTGTTCCCAAATATGTCAAGAAAAAGAAAATACATTGTTTTCCAGATGCTGTGGATGAATAAGGGCAGCTGAGCTGCGAAAGGGGAATTCGGGTTAGACATGATGCCAATGCTGCAGAGGTAGCACAGTGAGCGATAGCGGGAAGCGCTCCAAGGAGGCAGAGCTGGGGAAGACATGATGTTGTCCTGCAGCAGAGGTCAGACCATGTCTGGGAAGCCCCCTCAATTCACAGTGCTGATGGAAAGTTAAAAATCCTCAGCTGCTACAAACCAAGGAAACTTCATTAATGATTTATACTAGCAGAGGGGCCTTGCCCGAAATGTGTCCAGCGTAAGCGTTTTTTCTATCTAATTTCTGCTTTTAGCCATGAGATTATGAGTAATAGCTATGGGACTACACTGTTAGACAGAAATCCTTTAGCTTTCTAAAGGTCAGTTAATCTATGATCTAATCTGATGGTCACTGAAATTAAGTGGAAGTAGCTCAGCCAGCTATAATGGAAAGTGGTTTGTGTCTCCAGCCTTCAGCTACCTTGAGCTAAACCTTCCTCTGCAAGCAAAGTGATGTATAGGAATGAAGCACATTTTGAAATGCATGATGAATCTTGTTGTTTTACTGCAGCAGAAAAAAAGAAAAAAAAAAAAGAAAGAAAAGTCATGCCTTTCCAGCTATTACTGTTTTAAAGCAGCTCTCATTAAAAACTCCTAACCTCAGTGCAGCCAGGGAAGTGTGTGAGATTCCCATGAACACACTGCTCTGCCCTGGCTTGCTCACAGTGAGAGCTGAGCTGTGCATCTGAAACTCACTAAGCACAATCAGATTTTTTGTAATGATCTGTAATATTTAAGGATTCCAAATCTCAGTGTAGCCACTATCAGCGAACTCATGATTTGAAAGGCTGCCCCGGAAAGCAGCAGCCTTGCTCCCTGAAAAGAGGTAATATTTCATATTTCAAAGTAACCTTCCCCAGGCACTTTCCTTTCAGAGGCTGTACTTCAGACTGTTTTCCTGCTATGGCTACTCTTTGTAGCTTACACAGACTACTTACTTTGAGAAAGAGATTTTTCTAACACATGCAAAAACATAAGAACCCACAAAAGAAAACAAAGACCCTGGTCAGAAAGCCTTCGACTCTGATTCCTTGTGCCGTTTCTCCTCTAGATGATGAGGCAGTTTAATTTACACGGATATCACCTGAAAACAAGAGTGACACGCTGCAGCCGATCCAATGCAGCTGAACTCTCTTTGTCACCAAATACATTCTGCACATTAGCTGGTAGTGTGAGGCACTGAAGCATAGTCTTTAATTAAAGTGCAACAATACCACAGATACAGCACGGGCATGGCACAGGAACCTGGTGCTCGGTATAAAAACAGCTGTGCTGAAATGCGACGTATCACTACATGATGCGACTAAGTCAGTGAAGGCACTCTTACTCTTGAAATCTGAAGTATTCCTGAGCACTGATTTTCAGCTGGGAAAGCTGTGATCAAATCAATGCATGTATTATTCTCCACCAATAAACAATGCTGGGAACGAGGGCACATTAAACACCTACGGCATGTGGAGCTTTTCACGCTGCTCATGAACCAAACACAAACACAGAGGCTGTGAGATCCCCAGAGCTCCTTCTGCCCCTTGGGAAGCCCTCTGCCTGTCTGGTTGGAGGGCAAACATCCTGAACCACCGGCACCAACACAAAGGCACGAGATCACAGCTTGGGAGCTGCCTGTCCTCCTCCTGCCCTCCTTCCCATCCTCCAGAAAAGATCCCGCAGCACAGCGAGGGGCTGCAGCACAACGCACAGGGAGCTCCTGCCCTGCATTGCTCTGCTCTGCCAAGGAGCGAGCTCTCCATCCGCCCTTTATTTGTCAGGGCAGCCGATACTGCCAGTCCAGCAAGAGAGCCACGCGCAGGTCTCCTAAAGCTGGCCACTGAAACGCAGAGCAGCAGCAGCAGGGCTCCTTGCACCGCGCATGGCAGCAGCACGTACTTGGTCCTCACCACCACGTGGGCACTGCGCCATACAGCAGAAACCCAGAAATAATCGCAACGTCCGGGCACGGCACAAGCTGTTTAGGAAATGAGGCGGTGCGGATTTGGCACGGGGCAGTGTTACAGGGAGCAGATACTGGGAGTCATGCAGTGCTGCTTCTCCGCCGGCTGGGAAAGGCGTCAGGGAGGCACAAACACACAAAAGAGAGAGTAGGAGATAGTTACCTAACATGACGAAGGGGATCCCCAGGAAGGTGGAATTGTATTTCCCACCAGTGAGATTGATGATCCCGGCTGCAGTCAGGGTGGCAAGGGTCACGGTCAGCAATCCCAGCAGGCCAAGCCAGGGTTTGCTGCGGACACAATCCTGCATGGAGCAGCAGAGAATGGCCAAGGTGACCACAAGGACCAAGCTTGTGATCAGGTAGCGTTCTGACACCCTGCTCGTCTTCTGGAAATCCTCCTTCAGCGAAGAAGAAGTGAAAGGATACATTTTGACTTTCCTGTTGGATTTCTGGAAAAGTTCAACAGTGTCACAAAAAATGGATTCCCACTTTTCTGCCACCATGTCATTCAAGGAGTTGATTGCCTGCAAGTAGTAGGTGAGCTGAATGGCTTCTGCAGACTTCACCCGGTCTTTGCTGTGCACAGTAACCCCACCAAGCTGATGCCCATTATACACTTCCCTGCCATCCTTTAAGTGAGTAATCGGATAAGTGATTGCAAAATTAGTTCGATTAGAAGAACGAGCAGCCTTTAATTCCTCCAGCACATGCACTATGTCGTCCACTATGCATGTCTTGTCATTGTTCAGGATACATATATGGGCAAACGTGTAATTGAAACCAGGTCTTTGCACTTGGATCCTGGTCACAGCAGAGTGCAACTACAAGGGAAAGAGAAATCACAGACGTTATTCATCAGTTCATCCCGCTCGGCAGCAGCCAGAGCAACAGCGGCTCGCGGCCTCCGTCCCTCTCCTATTCCAGCCAGACAACAGCAGCGAGCGTTCTGGTGGCTGCAGTACTCACGGCAAACTCAGCGCAAAAAAGAAGCATGCATTAAAATAGCAGCATCACTCTCCTGCGTCCCTTGCTGGTATCGTGGGCAGGTGAGGTGGCAGGGACAGCCTGGCTGGCACAGGGGATGTCGTCACGCTGGTGACCCCCAGGCTGCGGGAGGAAGCTTGGATGCAGCCCGCAGAGGAGGGCTGGGATCATCAGCACCTGGAGCTGGCACTGGTTAAACCATCCGCTTTTTGTCTCCCCCTCGACCCCATCAATCCCTCTGCCTACCCTAGAGCGAGAAGTCACAGAACAGCCACCAGCGTTCTCCTCTCTGTTTATCAGAGGAAGCCTTCATTTTAGAGCCCGTGGGCTATCCCTGCTTACTGTTTGCTTTCAGGCAGCTTTTAACGCAGCCCTCCTTTAAAAGTTGCTTTGCATCCTGCTGAAATTTTCCATGAGCTCTGATCCAAAGCACGTTCAGTTATTCTGGAGCATCAAAAGGGCAGAAAGATTATGCTCTCTTCTGACAAAGTACAGAAAAATCGTACAACCCCTTCTGAATCCATTGTAATTAATGCAGAAGAAACATGACATCTAAAAGACATTAAGGGAAGAGCGCTAACAAGTGGGGTTGCAGTATTTTTCAGAAGTAGAGCATTGAGCCTGCTAATGTAGGGAGTCTTAACAAAGTGCAAGCTGGTTTGGGGGTATTTTCCTTATGAAATACCTTGAATCATTGCTGTCACCATGCACATCCTGGTGTGCTGCGTTCATTGTGCAAAGGACACCAATACCTCCCATAAGGGTGCTGCCAAGGCCAGGACCACCTCTCCTCCCACCAAGTCTGAGCCCCAGTGGCTGAGTGTCCTCTGCTATCCTGCAGTGGGTGTGGGGACATCTGAACCTCAACGCTGGGGCCCCCACATGTAACTGCTTCTGCTGCCCAGTGCTGGCACTGCCTGAGACTGACAGCCCACATTCAGCTTGTCTCTAGAGGGGAAATGGCCACTTTCTGCCTTAAGATTTTGAGCAAGACAAAAAGGATGGGCTAATCCTAACAAGGATTGGGACACAATTCCTTGTTTTGTACCTGCATACAGTTTCCCAAGGAGAACAGTAGGTTGCTGCACCCAGCAGAGGCTGGGATTAAGTGACATCTACTGGAACTAGTTCCTTCTGAAGAGAAACGCTGATTATAAAGCAGAAGATAGCACATGGCACAGCAGCACAGCTCATATACTCGTCTGGTGACAAGGGATGACACGTTTAATACTCAGGGCTAAAATCCTGTAGAACTTAAATGGTTGTAGAGACATCTCTGTGCCATTTCAGACCTATTTGCAGAAAAATAAAACCAATGCCATTTGGATGATACTATCAATCTGATTATTTTACAGTTACATTGTACTGTCTGTGATGGAGTATAAATTTAATCAAACCGCCTCCATTCCTCAGGTTGATATGATGTCATATCTGCAAAAATACAAAGTTCTTATAATCTCAGCATTTCTCCAGCAGTTTGGAGGTGTGTTTTTTACACACTTGAGCAGTTTTTATTTTCTACACAAGAACAGTTCAGTACTGACATTAGAAAGACAGATTTGAGAAATGGACTGAACTAATGAACCTTTTCATGGCACTGGGAGAACACAGGACCATATCATGGTGAGAAAGAAATTTTCCATCTTGGTGGGAGAACAAGTAACTTTCTGTGTGACAGATTAGGGGTTCTTGCACAACCTTTCTTCTAAAACCATAATAAAGAGATTTGCAAGAAAGTACTGGAGAAATGAGCCTGCATTGGGAATTCTTCCCATCTTGCTTTTGCAAAGTTCTTCAAGAGCTGTTTTAGAGCACTGAATTCAAAGGTATGGGTGGGGAAAATGCCCTGGCTTACTGAATCAAAGACAGGCATCTGATTTTAATTTGTTTACAATGGCAGTTGCTGTATGTATTTCATTGACAACAGTTGTAAAGCCAGATGTCATATAGAGAAGTGCAGCTGAGGACAACTAGGAGCAACAAAAGGAATTTACTGCTCGTATTGGATTAACAGTACAACTGCTTCAGAAAGGATTCATCAAGTGACACAAAACAGAGGAAGGGAAACTGTCACACAAGTTTTATCAAACTGTGTGCTGCTATTTACCTACCCTTCCTCCCTGCTGCATTTGCTTCCTTATACATCTGAACCTCTTTCTTTTAATATTTAGGTTATAAAATAACCTCAGCTGTCACAGTTGCTGTAACATCTTCAGCAAAAGGCTGAATACTTGTTGCTCCTTGGGCACAATGATTTTGGGCTCAGGGCCCCACAATGCTCCCATCCTGACACAGCAACAGGGCAGCCAGAAGCCTGGGTCTGCCAGCAGTAGGAGGTATGGATTGCCCTGATGGAGACAACGTCATCATGCTCAGTTCTGAACAGCAGGGAACTATATCCTAAATAAATCCACCAGATTCTCATTTACCCAACTGTTTTCTTATCCTTGCTGATCCTATTAGTAGAGATGGAGAGCTAAAAGAATATCAAAGGCTGCCTGAATAGCTTTCCTTGAAGGGAGACACGTACTGCTTGCTCATCGCTCACAGCCCGTTTGGTTAGCAAGCAATGCAAGTGACCTGGGAGGCAGCTCTCCTCCTGGGAATGCTGCTGGAGTGCTGCAGCACGAGGGCTGTGCAGCACTGCTGGAGTTTTCTGGCCACGGCCGCACACGCTGCTTTTGGCTGAAAGTGCTCAGTCATACAATCATAGACTCATATAATCATAGAATGGTTCTAGTTGGAAGGGACCTTTAAAGGTCATTTAGTCCAACTCCCCTGCAATGCACAGGGACACCTACAGCTAGGTCAGGGAGCTCAGAGCCCTTTTTAGCCTCACCTCGACTATCTCCAGGGACAGGACATCCACCACCTCTCTGGGCAAGCTGATCCAGTGCTTCACTGCCCTTATTGTAAAAAACTTTATCCTTATATCCAGTCTAAATCCCTCAGCAGAACAGCAACTTACATCCCTCTCTCTCCGTGTTTCGACAGAAACACCTTGGTCCTGGCCTTTAAGCCCCATGCTTCCTGATCTGTTCACTTCAAATGGAGTAAAGGTGGCTCCAACAGGGAGATAAATCCCCTCCTGCAAGCAGCAGCAGGTGAGGCTTGTGGGCCTGGTGGGGTGCCAGGATGCTGCTTTTTTTCCTGAGTCCATGCAGAAGATCCAAGGAGCCACATGAAGGGAAGACGAAGACCTCTAGCTCCACCACTTTGCATAGAAGTCCTTTTTGTAATGCAGAAGCAAGTGTCTGCTGCCAGGGTTTGATGGCTCGCTCAGACTACAAGAACCTTCCTACAAGGCACACAGATCCTGTCACAGCAGGGAGGGCTCAGAAACTGCCGATTCACCTGCAAAATGCTCTGATCCCAGAAACCCTCTACGGCCACGTTATGCCATCTGCTAGCCCAATGAAAGCCCATGAGGGCCCAGCTCCTCATTTGTGCAGTCCAGGGAGACAGGGACCGTCAATGGGTCCTACCACAGACCTCCACGCAAGCCTGCATGGAGGCTGCGGGTGAGGCCTGTAAATGCGTCAGCTTCATCAAGCTCCCATTTCATAGAATCATAGAATGTGTTAGGTTGGAAGGGACTCTAAAGCCACCCAGTCTGAACCCCTGCCATGGGCAGGGCTGCCCGCCACCAGCTCAGGCTGCCCAGGGCCCCATCCAACCTGGCCTTGAGCGCCTCCAGGGATGGGGCACAACTGCCTGTCTGGCCAGCTCCCTGCTACTCTGTTTCTCATCCCATTTCTCACTTGTGGAAGGACAGCCTGACCCTGGGAGCTGGGTCAGCCACCAGCTGCAGTATGAAGGGTACACATAGCTAGCCTGTGCTTGTCATACAGCCTGTGAGAACGTGTCTGGCTTTTCTGCGGAGCAGTGCTGTGCAGTGTTTTATAGGTGACATTACTCATCATAAGGACCTGAACACGCTTTGTTACTTGACATATAGTCGATGAATGGCCAACTAGATAAAACTAGTGAGATATACGTATGTCTTCCCCTATTGCAAATGAGCTGGCACACAGAGTCATGTTTTACTCATGGGAGTAAGATCTTTGCCATGCCGTATTACGTGCCTTTGCTAATATTTGATTCCTTCAGTCTTTGTCTAATGGTCAAAACCAAATACGAGCTTCACCTTTTTCAGTGTTGCCAACTCATTATTTTTTGTCATTTTTACCAAATCTGTGGTTTCCTAGAGCATCAGTGGTGCCTGAAGCGGCATTTTTCTTTTTCAATAACCTCAGTTTTCACTGCAAAAAGAAACATCTGATCACACCGTGTGGAGGAAGGCCTGAGATGGCTCAGAAATAAAGTAACGAGTGAACTCATTACATATTACTGCTTAAAATCCCAGCTCTGATTTGAGCTCTGAACTGCCTTCTGGTTTGAAACAGTGGTTCTCTATACAGGCTTCACAAAGCTGGCTCACTCTTTTGGTAAATTTTTATGGGGTACTTGTGCCAAGGAAAATGAAGAGAGGAAAAAACTTTTCTTGGACTGCCTTAAATTTCATCACTTTCTCTACGATCTCAGTAATCTCTGTCATGTCTTACCTTTGCAGAGTGCTTTTTTATTTACTTTGAGAGACTGCCTCAGTGAAAAAGTGAAAGGTTTACATGAGAGAAAAGACTGACAGAGCTTCACAAAAGACAACACTGTGCAAACACGGGCAGAATTAAACTACTAGGAACGTAATTTAACCAGAAGAAGATGTGGACAGGAAGGCAAGGAACTTCTCTAAGAAGGGCCAGACCTTGGGGCCAGCCTGGGCACTTGGGTCCAGTGATATCTGTCAACAAATTCATGGCCTTCAGCAATTAAATCGGGCTTCAGAGGTTGCTGGTGCCAGCAATCTCCCAACCAAGGATGGGGGCTGCATGCACTGCCAGAGGAATAGGCTGGCTGCTCCTAACAGCGTGAAGAACACATTAGAAATTGTAGCTGGACTCCTTGTCCAGCAGTCCTACAGTCAGATTTCCTGCAAATATGCTAAGATGATAATTATGGAAGTAATGCATTTTTACAACTAATTTTCCAGGTGCCTAAAACACTGTGGATTGTATCTTCTCCAAACAATTTTCATGTAATTAAAATCTAAAATTGTTCAAAACACAAAGCATCAACTGAGCTGCTCAAACATGTATGTTGGCAGATACATGTACACGTACACATTTCTGCCTATCCACTTGGTAGCTACAGGTAATCGTGAGCTAAGACATTCCTACTCTGAAGTGGAGAAGCTTTTCTAATGAATGTGATCTTAATTCTGACCAGCAGCATGGCAAGTTTACCTGGATTTGTTTCACCAAGAGGAATACAGCCTGGTTTGGGCTGTATTCTTCAGACTGCTACTGGAGGATGTGATAAGTGGGCAGCACAAGTGGGCTCCTTATGTGGAGCCTGGCCAAGGGCTCTGAAATCCACTTCTCATTGTTTGGCACAGAGGGGAGGACTTCACTCTTGCTGCTGATCACACATCAGCTTGTCTTCTCTCTGTCCTTACAGCACCTCTTGGGGGGCAGATGATGCAGTGGTCACCCTAACGAAGAGCTCCTCCAGCTGAGATATGGCAGATGGCTCCTACTTCACTGTAAAACCTCTAGAGCTGCAAGCTCACAGTCCTTCATGTTCATCATTGTATCTGCTCCTTGTCCTCTGCCTCAGCAGGAGTGAGGGGGCTGTCCTATACACCCCAATGTCAAGGCTGTTTTTCAGGTCACTTAGTCAGGAATCTTCTGCATGGTCACGTTAGCCAGCTGTACTCCTGCAGCACCATCTGGACACCAGTGGCCAGGCTTCGGTGGCCAAAGCTGTGTGGCATCCCTGACCCCTGGGCCTCATCTGGAGCATGACATCCCCTCAAGAGATTCTGTCCCCTCAAGCACTGTGCCACAGGAGGCAGAACCTCGCGTGATGACCACATGTCTGGTGGCTGCCCCTCTGCAGCATGCTGCTGGCTGTCCTTCCCTGGCTGCGCCCAGATCTCACCTGTGTATCTTAATTCTCATCTGTTTTCGCATAAGATACGTTTTAGCCCTGCAGCATTGTGCTGCTATGACAACAGGCTTGCACTTCTGCTGCTTTCACACCCTTGTTTTTCTTGTATTAGGACTCTTCCCCTCATCTTACAGCCTTGCTCTGAAGACATGACTTCATCCTTTAATTTTTGTAGCAGAATTCATTATTTGTTCTGCTGGCAATTCCTTTAGAAGCGCCGTTAGCGCGGGAGCTATGCAGAGAAGGTGGAGACTACTTATCCATTGCTAGATCTGCAGCTGGCTGTCTGCATCCAAGCATTCAGAAGTAGCGAAGTTTTGAAATGCAGGGTCGGGTGCTTACGCTAGTCAGAGCTGCACCAGACCCAGCCCTCAGTTCTGCTACAGCCAGCACTGAAACAATAGCTTCAGCATGCCATGTTGGTACAGCAAAACAATTAGAGATAACACAAACATGGGAACACAAACATAGCTGTTTCCTCCACGAGTTTCCTCACACATAGAAAATAAATGGGGAAATCCGGGCAGACTGTGGACAGAGTGTGCAGGCACACATGGGCACAGACACAGCAATTAAGGGGCAGAGGGAGGAAAAGAAATCCAAACAAGCATGAGGTCTGCAAAAATTTAGAGTTCAACTGTCTTGTTTTGCAACAATCACAAGTTATGTAGCACTTAAATAAATGTGTCCTTATACGTGAATATCTAATTTCGGTATTTGCTTGTATGTGCCAATAGGTATTTAACCAGCTAACTATACGCCCTGATGGCCAGTTCATAGGAAAGAGGCAATGCACAACCAGAGTCTGAAACTCTGTAGTCGGGACATTTTTCTTTAAGAAATAAACTTTTATCTACAGATTTTCATATAGGCAAACTGTAAATACAATCCCTTTCAGTATGGAATGTCACATTTCATTCCCTTTTCATCTGTAAATCTTAAGTAGAGTTACTGGCAAAAAAAAAAAAAAAAGTACTGTGTTAATGTAATGAACAGTAATAAAAGTGGAAGACAGGATATTCTTCTGAAAAAAAAAAAGGAAGCTTTCATAAGAAAACTAAATTAGATTGTAGAATAATGCAGTTAACTCACTGTAAATATGGAGGAATGAAGAGGCTCAAAATGATGAGTGTCTCAAATCCTGGCTTAGTCAGGATGTACTTTCAAGGGTTCAAAACACCTGGTTAGGTCCGCGTTTCCTGTGAGCCTGCATATCCTGAACCTGCCAAGTTTCTAGCTGCAAGTCGAAGTAAGGCAGTGACCTGGTAGGGGGCTGCTCTTACACTCTTTTCAGGCTGGATTCTAGGCTTAGATGAGTTGTACAGAAATTATACAATCTTCTGAACTTCTGCAGGATGGTGCTCACCAAAAATCCAAATTATTTTTGTTTCTCCAAATGTTTCTTGGAAATACAGGGATAAGTGCAGATCTTCAGTTGGGTGTCAGTCCTTCCTATCTTTCTTTCTTTTGACAGAATGGAATCTTGAGGAAGAGAGAGGCCCTACACATTGACAGCCAGTGCCTTGTGCCCAGCTGTCATCACTTCCCTCCAGTATCTCTCAGCTTCAGGATCATCTCTTGCCCACCAAGACTCTCCAGAGGCTTCAGTTGGATTAGTTCAAGGCCAGAGAATCAGGACAGGTTTAGGTTTCTCCCCGTCTCTCTTCTACAGATGACCACACCACCTGGAAACGTGATGGATGGCAGGCGCAAAAACAGTTCAAGCATTTATGGGGAGAGTTATGGGAATTACGGATGGACATTTACCCAATTTAATCAAAGCTATTACAAGAAGGCAGTCACATGCTTCCCTGATAATGAGAGCAGAGTCTTGCACAGAGCAGCTAGCACACCCAACAAGGCCAACTGGCACACATAGGCTGTCAGCTCCTGTTTGGGGCACGTGCCTGGGGTTTGGGCACGGGGCTGGTCCCTTCACCACCACTGCCAGCCAGCCAGCAGGGAGCTGCATAGCTGTGGCACCTGGAGCTACTTGGGCTGACAGCGCGCCTGTCAGAACTGCACTGCGCTAACCACAGCACTTCAGAGAAGCCACCGAAGAACTTACCACAATAATGAATGAATTAATTAGGATATTATAGTGACTAACTTTTGACAGTACCACTAAGTTTCAGCTGTTCAGACCCCAAAACTTCATATCCCTTTACCAAGGGGATGATAATGGAAGCTCACTTCTTCCTCTGCCGCAGACAGAGAACATCTCTTTCCCTTCTGTGAGACCAGGGCAGCAGTAGCAGCACTGGGCACTCCTTGCCTGGCAAGGTAGAGGACAGCAGGTCAGGGAGCCCAGAAAAGCTCTTTCTTGGGGAGGCAATGCTCCCCCAGGAAAGGGGAGGTGAGCAGTGTAATACCACTCACAGGTGGGATGACACTGATGCGCAGCATCTAGAGGTGCATGGCTTTGCCCTGGGGCCTGAGGGAATTTTTTAGATGGTTTTGCTCCTTTCTGCCCTCCACGTACGGATACGTGTGTAGGAGAACCTTGATGGCCCCTCTCTCTCTGCCTCCTCCTCTTGGTGAGCCCTGCTGACACAGAACGATATGGCCCTGCGTCGCAGCCTGCATGGTGACACGGGGAGCCAGGAGCTCTCCTTCCCAGGTGGCTGTGCTGACCTGCTGGGCACCTCAGGCTGCACAGACACAGCTAGGACAAGGGATGGGATCTTTTCTGCAGAAGGCAGGCTGGGATTAATTAGATAAGTAAGGAGTTGGAAATAATGCATCAAAGATGCCTGACAACGTCAGATTAACGGTATGAGTAAACAGGCAAATGGCAATGGTGTTCATTATCTCACCGAATAAGAAATAATCATTCTGTTGGCAAATTCTGCCTGTTAAAAAATGAGGCAGCGTTAAATACTGACAACTTTCTAAGTTATGGCTCTTTGGCTGATATGATAAATCTGACGCAGAAGTTTGCTCGTGGAGAGCTTCAGCATTTATTTGTGTGTCACTGTGCTATCGATAGAACCACAGATCTCCAGAGAAAGCAGCAGCGCAGAGAAAAAAAATCCATTGCCATCATTACCCTATGACTGAGTAAGTGTGTGCGCTGGATGCGGATGCAATCCACGGCACAAGGAAATGAAGGAATGAAAACCGCCTCTGGAGTTTTCTCGCTCGGCGGTGACATACATCTCTGTGCCTGCGCTCGGCAGCGCGGTGTGCCCAGCACTGCTGGGCAATACAGAGAAAATGGGATACGGAGCACACGGAGGGGCACTGCACTACAGCTCTTTGCATGGCTACACTATAACAGTTATTGCCGTGCTTAGCGAGGGGCGCATCTCCCCGAAGTGCCTACACGCGCTATCTGCGCCCATGTTCTCGCTAGGGAAGGGGCACTCCCCGGAGCCGCCGAACAGATTTTACGCTGGTTCTGCGCGGTGTGACAGCCCGACACAAGCGGTGCCGAGCCCCCGGGCTTTCCATACACCAGAGCGGACGTGGGGCTGAGCCTGCCACACCTCTGAGCTATGCGCACCATCCGAGCCCTGCCCGGTGAGCTCGACCCTCCCGGCACACGCTCGCTCCCGTCCTCCCCGCTCCGACACCGCGGCGCAGCGCTCCGGCACACGCTGCGGGGAACGTCCCGCTCCGCGCCGCGGGCAGAGAGATGCTGTCAGCGCTGCCGGCTGCGCTCGCTGTGGGAGACGGCTCGGTGCTGCCCTTCGCCGTGCTCCCAACCGCTCGCGGAGTTTCCCGAGCCGCCCCAACTCGGATAAAACACGCGCGAGCGCAGGGAAGGAGCGCGGGGCCGGCGGTGCGGTGCCCCCTGCGCGCTTCCCAACTGTTGCGGGAGGCGGCGGGGGCCGCGGTTACCTTGAGGATGAGATCGGTGTGGTGCTGGTCCAGCATGTTGGCCTTGCGGAAGGAGGTGATGATCACCCGGCCGTAGCGCCCCGGCGTCTGCAGGTCGGAGTAGAGCCGGTGCTTGGAGCGGTTCACCGGGAAGAGGCTGTCCACCAGGTTCCGCTCGATCTTGGCCAGGCTGTGGGTGGGGGCCAGGAGGTGCTCCACGCTCTCCTCCACCTGGTAGCGGCTGAAGCTGGCGCCCAGCAGGATGGAGATGAGCACGGGCGCCGAAGCGAAGAACACCGGGTGGCTGGCGACGAAGTGGCCGAGCCGGGAGAAGGACGTCCCCAGCCCCCTGTGCAAGACCTGCCGCAACATCCTAGTGCGGAGGGCGCGCAGGAGGGCGAGCGCCGCGCCGGGGCCCCCGCGGCTCCCCCACGGCCCCCGCAAGACCATGGGGCGGCCCCGCCGGGCGCCGCCTCCCCGCCGGCCGCGGCTGCGGGGGGCCGGGGGCCGCCGCCGCGCGTCTGCGTGCGGCCGTGCGGGGCGCGCCGCCTCCCTCCCGCCTGCGCGCGCGGGGCGGCCGAGGCGCTCCTGGCTGTGGCCGCCGGGCGGCCGCGCGGACCGCGGGGAGGGTAGGGGTGGGGGGGGCCGCCGCCCCGCCGCCGCCGCCCCTGGCCGCGGGCAGCGGCCGGCGCCGCTCGCCGCTCCCCGCCCCCGCCGCGGAGTTGGCGCGGGCGCGGGGCCGCCCGCAGAGTGCTGACTAATCCGCCGGCCGCGGCGGGCGGGGCGGGCGCGGACAACCCTCCGCGGCGCCCCCGCCGCCGGCGCCCTCCGCCGAGGGGCCACGCCGGGCGGCGCCTCCCGCCGGGGCCGCGCTCGGGACGCCGCGCCGCGCCCCGCCCCGCCCGGCTGCCGCCCGGCCCCGCCCGCCGCGCCGCCACATCCCCGCCCGCCTCGGCGAGCCCGGGCGGCCCCGACGGGCGGCGGAGGGCGGCCGCTCCCCGCTGAGGGAACCGAGAGCGCTTCGAGGGAGCTCCTCCGTCCGCGGATCCGCCGCCGGGCGCGGACGGGGCGCCCTCGGCCGCCTCGGGGTGCCCGACGGCGCGCCCCGCTGCCCGGCAGCCCCCGGCCTCAGGCGGCAGAGTGGGCATGTGCGGCGCGTTCCGCACATGCCCATTAGGGAGGCCGGGAGCCTGCGGCGGGGCCGCGCTCGTCCGGACCGCCGTACCCGGGACCCCCGAGTAGCCGCCGGGCAGCTCCGGGCGCCGGCGGTGTCTCCCGGCGCGGGGCGCGATCCCCCTGTAAACCACGTGTTGAGCTTAACGACCAGAGTGGGCGAAAACGTGTGTTTGTGACAAGGGGCGAGAGGCTGTTCGGGTTCCTGGCGCTCATCAGCTGCCCCCGGCTTTTAGTTGTCAGCTCGGCGGTGCCGGTGCGAGGGCCCAGCTGCTGCCCGGCGTGCTGCCTGCTGGTGGGCGAAGGGGAAGTTTCAGTCTGAGGGTGTTACACCTGTTAGGCTGTGTGAGCAGCAGCGGCTCCCTGGTGCGGTTACTGCTGGGCTGACTGACATCGTCCCTCCCTGTGCATCTCTACAGTGTCTGACCCGAGAAGGTGTTGTCACACAGAAAGCCACCTTGCCATCGTACCTACTTCTTCCCTCACAACAAGGTTGCGCTTGAAGGCTAGACCAGTGTTTTGTAGCTTCCAACACGGCCAGTGAGGGGATCGTCTGACTGAGTGGAGCTAGGCTATGCCCACCCGTGTCCCCTGACTCTCCCAGTTCACCACGTTCCAGCCCGGTGGGTGCATGCCTTGTGCTCCTTGTCATTGGCAGCTCACAAAGAGCACTTGTCATTGCTACTGGCAGTGTCATGTTGCTTTTGGTCTCCATTAATTGACTTTTATCATTACTCAAAATGAAGGGGGCTATTAATTATTTCAGCAGGCAGCCGTTCCTCCACAGCAACCTCAGCAAAGTCAATGTGAGGAGCTGGCATCCAGCACAGTCCTCAGCATGCTGAGGCTGGGGTCTGCAGGCCTGCCCAGGCTGTAGGGAGCAGCCCTGTCCTTGCTGAGCACCCCTCAGCTCTGCCTGTCTTCTGCAGGGAGCAGGAGGGCAGGATTTCCATCATCACGTCTGTGTGCCACTTTACTACAGCTTTGAATGGTGCTTTACAAAATAGGTAATGATGTCTCATTGCTCTGGAGAGTTCCCAAACTAAATTAAGGAGAGAAGAATGGGAAGAGATGACCATCCAATGAGGTGCAGGTGCTGGGGAGTGGGATAAGGAGGGGGAGGGCAATGTGATTATGTCCTTTCAAAGTGAATGCCTCAGGGCAGCCACTTTTGGGGAGAGTGTAAAAGGGAGATGGAGAAAGGCGTGACTCATAGAGACAGCATCTGCACAGGGTTTAGGTCTGCTATTGAGAGCGGAACGCTTCTTTCAAGACCTGTGCAAGGAGACTGATGCTCGGCTGCTCCCTGTGACTTAGCACTATAACCCCTTCCTTCTCCCTTCCAAAAGGGGTCCTGTGGAGGAAAAAACTGAGAAGTGCTGAAGGGGGGATTCCTGATGGGTGATTTCAGATGAGCGAGGAGGGCCTCTGAGAAAGGAGAGGTGGCGGAGCAGCTGGATTGGCCGCAGAAGGTATGCGGAGAATTGGGATTTCGTGCTGTTCTGTTAGGCTTGAGGAACCAGAGGAGGTATTTTAGGAACGTGTGCATTAGATTTAGTGCTGTGACTGGGGAATGATTTTTGCAGCAGAGTGATGTGTGGTGCAGGTTCCAGCTGGAACAAGGTTACCCACAGTGAGGAGATGGTAACAAAAGTCGTCTTTGTTTTTGAGAAGGAGCTAAAAGAAAAAAAATTCCAAGGAGACTTTGGCTAGGTTTGCAAGGGTTACAAACCCTTTTTCACTGAATTTCCCTGTATTATGTTCATTTGTACCTGTAGAAAGTCTTGGTGATGGCATGTTGAACCGTTCTGCTTGTGCCAAGGGATCAGAATGCCAAGAGGCCAGCCCAAAGTGGCTGGGGAAAGCAGCAATTCTCATCTTATCACCCAACCGTGCTCTGCATGCTATTTCTTGGCCTTAGGCCTGGGACCTGGGCCAGCACCAATTAAATTGGTGAGGGCACAGACAAGGTTAATGACAAAGTTAATCTCCCATCGCTGATTGGTGAGGGAACCTCAGAACTGGTTGGTGGTTTTTGTCTGTTTGCAGTTAACAGGAGAGCATAGTCAAAGGTCTCCCTAATTCCAGGCTGAATCCTGTTGCAGAGGGAAGATTACCCAAAAGTACTGATCTCTTCACTGATGCGTACAGCACAGGGATGGCAATTTGCTTATACTGAAAAGAGTGTTACAGAAACACCATGGAAAATTGTAAGTTGGTCTTGGTGCAAATAGTAGTTTATATTTAATAAATCAACCATGGCCAAGGGGTGGCCACGCGTGTTGTCGCTTGTACTCACAGATTTCATTGCCAGAATTCAAGATGGCTGATTCCTTACCTCCTGAGACAGGCAAGCAGCACAATCAGCCTTGTTGAAATTCTTCCTCTTATGTCTGTGAGCCCCCAGTGTTCATTGAACAGAAGGGTGAGAAGAGATAACGGTGAAGGATTGCTATGGCTGTGCATGCACTTTGGCATTGCATTCTCGGGTGTCCTGATGTTCTGCCACCCATGGCGGGCTATATGTACACTAATTGGACTTGCTAATGCAGATCTTGGGAGGAGACATAGGAACCAGGAGGGATCTTTTTGCGTGAGCTAAAAAAAAAGAAATTCTTCCTCCTGGTACTGCGTGAACACGTCTGCTTTTTGCAGCCTGTCCTGAAAATGCAAATGCATAAGTGCTCCTCACTGGCCTAGTGGATACGGAGACATATAAAAAGAATGTAAATCACCAAGTAGTACTTTGACAGCTGACACCCATGCCTTTCCCGAGGGCCCTAATGGTCACTCTTCGGCAGCTCTTTGCTGATTCATGAAGACTGCTAAGAGAAAGCGTGTGTGACTTATCTTTTATAGAGTGTAATAAAAAGAGGGAAGTGCCCCGTGTGGCTGAACTGCAGCTCTGTGGTCTGTCTCTGAGATGCTCCATTAGCTGGCTGCTGGCAGTGATGATGCAAAAATGGGAGATCCCTGGTTGAGCCATTAGCATGAGCAGGCTGAAAAACTGTAATGTCACAGTGAGCCTGTGCTTTTCCTTTGCTTGTATGAAAACTTGGTAGAGGGGAAGGATGATTCTGTTCCCTTGGATGTTGGCATAGCTGCACAAAAGCAACGTTCTGCTTTTGGTTAGATTCTCCCATATTCTGTGAGATGCAGGCTCACTTAGCCAAAGCCTTTGGACCATTATTCTCCGCCTATATTTTTGGCCAGGTTCTCTGATGCTCGTGTCTGACCAGACTTTAATCCTGGCCTCTCACCTGTTTGTTTCAAAACACTGACTGCTGACATCTCTGTCAGCGCTGCCTCCAGCATTAGGAAAGGGTCTTTCCTTCACCACAGAACAATAATCTAAAGAAAGGTCCTTCCTTGCAGAAAGATGGATTAAGTTCTTGTTTTGAAATGCAGTGTAAATGGTCCTGATGTACTGAAATGTAACAGCTAATATAAGCAGACGAGTCAATTTACAGCTTTCATACTACATTTTAAGAAATAAAACAAGCAGACAAGACAGCACAATAAATCTGCCCGCTGTCCCAATCTGGTTGATATTAATTGAATGTAGTTTTAGCAAATAACTGGATGATGCGGCTTCCTAAAAATAAGAAATGCACTTACATGAATTTGTCCAAGGAGGCAGAGGACAGTCTTAAACAATATATTCTTTAGGATGAAAGTCTTTTGACCAATGAAGCAGCGTATATGTTTGGTTGCTATCTTGTGTGCACAACATGCAGCTCACGTTAGAACAACTCTGACTATACCAGAAACACAATTACATTATTCAGCACTCAAGAGAGACCAACAGAAAAAATAAATATCATTTAGGGACAAATTATTCTAGGAAAACAGGAATTCACCACCAGGTGTATAAAATTAAGGCTTCTTTGGTTTTAAAGAGGCAAGTTTTAGTAGAAAACAAAAACGTTAACTAGGAGTTTAGTAAATATGTCTGGAGACACTGGAATTTTGGCAGAGCGTAACTCCGAGAATAGTGTGAATGTTTCTTTTCTGTTGATGTGTCTTCACATAAAACTGGGCAAAACAAGTAGGTTGCAAGTAAAAGCAAAATAAAACACACATGGAGATACTGAAATAAGATAGCATTTCATTTCAAATTCAGGAGTAAATGTATGCATATACACACCTATATACACGTATATGTGTATGCAACTGTGTATATACACCATATATAGATGGCACGTGTGGAAGTGCATGTTTACTTGTATACATTTCTCTGAGTATACCTGTAAATAAATATTTACACGCAGGCATTAGTGAAGAAAGGACATTTAAATCATATAGTAGTAAAACTTTCTGATGGCAATATCTTTTGCAGGGTACTCGGGTCATCTGAGAACTGTGTAGACTTCATTATTGGAGGATATTAAAGGCAACTGAATGAATTGGTAAGGTGTGACACAAGCATAGCTAATTCCACTTTGGGGCAGAAGGATGGATGAGGTGACCTTGTGGTGTCTGTCCACCAGCACTATGTTCTGTGACTCTAGGATATAGCTCAAGAGTAGGTTAGGTGTTCCACACACATATCTGATAAAGTAAAATAGTCTGCGACTTGTGAATGCAGAGGCATTTATTACTGAGATGGAGGACAGCTCCATAGCTCACCTACAAGAACAGAAATCACAGGCTTGTTGGTAATCCCTGGCACAGCAGCCAAGCTGTAGAGGCAGCACTGGTCAGTCTATCTCTCACCTGTTAATGCTTTGCATTCTGACTTAGATGCCCTTTATAGCCTTTGGCTCAGCTTTGTGTCTCTAAAGCTGTTAGTAAAGAGAATTATCTAAATATGAATTACGGATGTGCAGCTCTGGGACAGCACACTCTGACTCAGAATTTTCTTCATGCTGCTCTGTCACGTTCGTCCACCTGCATCTAGATTGCATATTGAGTCATATTGACAGTGTAGTTGGCTATAAAGTAAGAGACCTTCAGTAAAGGATATTTTAAAAAAACCTCTTGTATTTTTTCCTCAGCTTTTCAGAGTGTGTGTGTGAACTGGTATCAGGTTGGCTATGTTTTAAACTATCACAGATTTTCTGTATCATTGACAGGACAAAATGTGAGCATTGGTGGAAGTATGGACCAAGGATAGAAAGCTCCGGGAAGCAGGTTTTGCCACTTTTCCCCATGCCTTTGTTTCTCTAAAATGGGGCTGAGATAAGCTGCTTCTCACTGGGAGTGGAGAAAGCAGAATTAGCAATTTAACAGCATGTAGGAAATGCGATGGGATGCAGCAGTGTCGACCTGTACAGTGTTCAGACCAGAGAAACCTTATTCATAAGATCATTCATAACATTCCCTTTGTTATGATTTATCAGTTGTTATTAAGTGCTGAAATGAGCCAAGTAATCCTATGAAAAGTAAAGGGGAAGTGAGTTTTAATTACTCTATACTCAGCCCATTTTCAGCTTCCCAGCAAAACACAGATCCCATATAACACTGTTAGAGCCCTGCCCCATCCTCCTTTCTCAGCACAAACCAGGCAATTACACCAGGTAAGTGCTTGGCAATAGTTTGGCTGTACCTCTGTGCTGTTTCACTGTCAGGTCTTGAGCTGCTGCTGTTCTTTCTGTCTGTCACAAACATGCCTTTTTCCTGCATTGCTGTAGGTACTCAGGAATGAAGTTGTAGACTGTCTACCTTCAAGAGAAAATAGAAGATCAATTAGGATTTTTAAGGAGCAAACTAAACAAGCAAAACAAAATATATTAAGAGCAGGAGATGGGCTATTGATACATCCCTTATGTTACATGTGATCACTAAAGCATATCACAGCTCTTCAATAGCACTTCAAAGTGCCCTGTTACTTACTTACTTACCCCATGTTGCCAAGCAGAGAGTGTGCAGGGCAGTAGCTGAAGGTTTCTGAAGGCTGTGTTAGGGTAGGACAATAGCCTGTCCGGTGTTCTTTTTAAGTAATGAAAAGCTTCCATGACAAAACAAGAAACATACAACACTGAAAGCAACCCACTGCAGTAAGTCACAGATGTACATTTTATGAAAAGGTGAGATGCATAGGGCATTGATGGAGAGCACTTACGAAGCACATTTTCAGTTCAGAACTACTAGAGATTTAAGCAGGTGTGTATGCAAAGTAAGAAAATAGCTTCCTATTTCTCTTGCATGCCTTCACAGGAGTGGCTTGATGTTCTGATTGTTCCTGATGCTCCTGAGGTAATAACAGAAGCAGGGGATTCTCCTACTGTACAGCATCCATTTGATCTTCAGAGGGTTTTTTTGGTTGTGCTTTCTATGAAAGCTGCATTCCAAACAGCACTTTCCACTCACGAATGCAGAATTGTATTATTACTGTGAATGTAACATGTTATTTTACATTTTAAACAAGGAGTTGGTGTTCTACCTGGGTAAGTGCCATCAGCGTTAGATGACACACAATTAAAACTGAATGTCAAAACCTGATTTTCTAAGGCAAATGTTTAAAATGGCATGCGTGCCTATTTTTAGATCAAAACCCCTTATCAATCCGTACACTGGCTTTCCTAGCAAATATGAACGTGCAGACCATGGCAGTATGAATCATCAGCTTGCCTCTGATCAGAATTCAGGGTGTGCTCTGGATTGTGTATAATACTAATTGAGTTTGGCTTTGCACCTGAAAGCACACACTTTATTTTGAGTGCATGGGAATATCATATGAGGAAAGACTGCTTTATATTTCAATGAAATTTGCTGTTAAATTTTGAGGAAATCATTAAGGACATCTTTTTTTTTTTTTCCTCAAGGCTGCTGCAGATGTACATTTTGGTTCATGGGAGATGAATTTTGTTCCTAAGACTAAAATCATGATTTCATTATTCTGTAATGTTTATGTCACGGTAGTACTTAGAGCCTCTTCTTGCTGTTCCTGTAAAGTTCTTCCCAAATTCACTAACTCATAATAATCTCAAAAGTCACTATTTGCACATGCTTAGCAGATGGTTCCTAGGAGATGGCTGCTAAAACTACACTGCATTTAGCATCCTCGATGTGGGGCTTTGCAATAGCTTTTTTTGGAAGCCAGGGGCTGCTCTGGTCCCTGGCAATTCTGTTAAGTCCATGGAGATTGTTTAGATTGTTTACCTATATACATTTTGTGCATCCTCCACTGATATCATGGGAGGTGAATTAGTCTGACTGGAATGGCAAGGAACAGAGATGAATGGAAATGCAGAAATTGTAGGAAGCTGCTGGGGAATAATGGTGCAAAGGGAGAATGGGTCCAGGTAGAATATAACACCAGGAGTGAATGCCAGGCTTGGGGTACACACTGCTTACAGGACTGGGAAATGAACAGAGATACCTTTGTAACTACCACTGTGCATCCTCTTTGTGTTTCCTCTCCTCTACTGCCAGAGAAGAAGAGCAGCAATCCCTGCAAAGGGAATGTTTCATTGGAATTCCTTGAAAACTTCCCCTCTTAACTGTGTATTAGGAATTCAGATTTGCTGTGGCCCCTCTGAAACATGGAGATTCACAGGGGGGGTGGAAGACCATGTGCTTTACCAACATCCCCCTTCCAGAATTTATGCACATATACATGTTTAAAAACATTCAGGTTGCAGAGTGAAGCACTGAAGCGTTCAGAGACACCTAATTCAAGAAGTCAATATGACCTTAATTTGGCCTCAGTGTGTGCACACGTTGTACTTGCATGGTTACACATTTGCTTTTTTTTAGGCTTGACCCCTTATTAGATGTCCAGGATCGATGGAAATTAGGGAAAGTGAGTTGCATGTGGAATGAGCCTGTTCCCCAGGGGCCAGGCCATGGATGCTGGATGAAAGCTGTGACTGAGCAAAGCAGAAACCATCAGGGAAAGAAGAGGAAGCATCTGTGAGTTACGCAGTTTTGTTAGATTAAAAATTAGATTTTGTCCTTGCCTTTTCCTGCTGTGCCTGACTGCCTGGGGACTCCGACATGTGGGAGCTGGGAAGCACGATTCCGTCTGGGTGAAAGCACAGGAGGAAAGTGTTTGTCTGGGAAAGACAATCATAGAACCATTAAGATTGGGAAAACCAGCAAGTCTGACCGTGAGCCCATCAGAGTTGCAGAAGGAGGCTGAGCACAGCCTCAGCTCCTGACATTTGTTGGCTGTCTTCTTGTCAGGGCTGGGAGAGCCTCTGCGTAAAAGAGAAAATGAAGGTAACGCTCATCGCTCTGTCACTGATGTGTAGCAGCGGCTTAGCACAGCCTGGGCAGGGGTGAAAGCGTCTGCAGCCTGAGAGGGGTGTGGAGAGGGAGGCGAGGAATAGCCACAGTTTGCCAAAATCAAGCCTTTAGAAGTGAGGAAAAAAAAAGCTAATTTTACAGTCGCTGGAGATGCAGCAGAGGATAACTCAGGGGAAAAAAAACAAAAAACAACAACAACAAAAAAAAACAAACAAAACCACAAACCAAACCAAAAAACCCCAAACTCGGTTAGTTCTCGTAAAGAAAGCAGGGCTCCCGCTTCCCGAGGAGGCCCGCTGGGCAGCACCGGGCAGTGCCGGGCGGCGGCGGCCACGGGGCGGCGATGTTGGGCAGCGCTCCCGCGGGCCCGGGCCGGGGCCGGCCGGGGTAGGGGTAGGGGTAGGGCCCTGCGCGGGGCCGCGGCGCCATTTGGTGGCTGAAGGTTGAGCTCGGGATCCGGGTTGGGACCGGGCACGTCCGGGGAGGGCGGCTTTCGGGCTCCCAGAGCATTGGCGGGGAGATGAGGCGCGGAGCAGCGGGACGGAGGACTGAGGCAGCTCGGCGGAGCCGCGGTGCAGCGTCGAGGTGTGGGAAGTCGAAGCATCTCTGAGCAGCGGCGGCAGCAGCAGAAGCCGAGTGTCTCTGAGCAAGTGTCAGAGTGTCTTGGCAACAGTAGGAGATGTCTGCAACTTTCCCTGACTCCCGCAGAAAGCACGTCATGTAGGCAGGGCGGCGGTGCGTGAACGCAGCGCTGTGAGCTTGGGTTGGAAGTGTGCGCATACACAGAGAGCAAAGGCTGCTCTGCTCCGGGCAGGGACCCGAGAGCTCTGTGGCAAAGGCTCTGGCATTTTTCTCTGGCCATTAATTGGTTGTTACAAATCTGCAGTGCAGTCATGGCTTTTTTTTTCTTCTTCCTTTTTTTTTTTTTTTTTTTTTTTTTCTTTCCCCCTCCTTTCCTCTCCTTCATATTATTTGTTCTAATGGCAATATTAGTTTTAACTGGTGGAGAACACGAACTAGTTTCTTTGGTAACCGAGTCGGTTAGACACCCACACGAAGTTGGAATGTGTGAGGTGCAGACATTTTCCTTTTTTGAAAAGCTGTGGGCTTTGAAAACCTCAGCAGTAGGGCAGCAGTGTGTGTTCTCAGGGAGCCATTCCAGAAAAAAGTTGTGTGTGCCATATGCAGATTTATAGCTAAGTCCTGATCTTTTGTTTACACAGACATATGGAACTTGAATATATTACCTACAAATTGATTTCTCCGGTGACTTTAGGATTATATACTTCTTTATCTTCCCGTTATTTCATCCTTCTCCCGTTCCCCATTTGTAGAGCATAGGTGGCTGTGAAGCAGCATGCAGCAGGAATGCAGTGAAGGTGAACAGGCTTACAAATGTGCTGCATTACTTCTTACTTTCCTTGGTGCAAGTGAAAAGCTATGCGATGAATCTGCCTCCTGATATTTTAGAGGTGAGCCTTTGTAGATAGCTTATTTTTAGGATTTAAATAGAAAGGTGGTCTTTGTCTTCTTGGTAGTTTTTTTTTTTTTTTTCTTTTTTCTTTTTGAAAGCAATTAAGTACGTGCAGGATTAAAATTGTGAATGTGAGTAGTAGAAATATGACTAATAATCCCTGTCCTATTGCCTTCATCACAACTGGTAGTTTAGATTCTATCAGCAACAAAAGCTTGGAGACTTTATTGCACTTCATCTAGTAATACACTGAATCCTCCCCGCACATTAAAATGTACATTTTTAAACATAACCTCTCTTGCTCCTGTATATGAGGCAAGATTGTACTGGTACCTGAGAACTGACAGCCATACAGAGAGGCTAAGCCTGACAAGGCCGTGGCATTGTTCTTGTCTGAAGGAGGTGTTAGAAATGAAACAAACAATGAAGAGTGAATGAGGAGGTTTTACCTTTTTTTTGCTTCCCTCTTCGGAGTCATCTATCATAAAACAGAAAAGTAGGTATGTGTTGAGGTAAATATGTTTTTATGTTAATACAGTGCCTTTTAATTGCAGTTCTTCCAAAATGGGAAAACCCTGACATAAATATGGAGAGCACCTGAAAGTACTCTTATGCAGCACTTGTTATTTCATAACACCCCTTCCAGCACTACAACAAAATACGTAGCACACTGCACTAGAAAGCTGGAAAGGATGCGCTTCCTAGTTTACAGGAGCCTGATGAAGACAGAGCTGAGTGATAATGTAATAAACACTTTTTTATAGTACTACATAGTTAAAATTTAATCTGTGATAAATAAAAGGTAATGAAAACATTGGTTGGAAGAAAAGCTTGACTTAACAGAAATAGAAACACATCGCTTATCCTCCTCTGGGTCGCTTATGTCATCCTATGGCCACATCACTTTCTTAAGCCTGCAAGGAACGTTTCCCTCCAGGCTTCTGCACATTCTGCTGTCTCCTCCTGGTGCCAGACACAGTACTTCTGCAGCATCTTTCTGAGGCACTTCCCGTCTCTCATTGCCATAGAGACAGTGTGTGCCTATTAGAGCCAACCACAGAGATGTGCTCACTCGAAACCAGGGATGGCTGGAGGAGGCAGACCATGGGCAGACCCATAGGCTTAAGTGCTGGGGAGAGGATTTTGTGGCAAGGCTGTGGTCTGAGCAGTTGTTTAAGTACAGAAGGGCAACAGGGTCCGGAAATCCTCAGCAGGCAAAGTGATCTCATGGGATGCAACCAGACAGCTTAAGAAACTCATTCCCAGTGCTCTGGGAGCCATATCTGAACCACACCCTGATGCTATTTGTATAAAAGGTGGTGCGCAGCATGATTTCATATTCTCAGTAATAAACAAAATGCTGTGTATAGGAAGAAGCCGGGGCTTGTAAGAAGAGCATAGCAAGGACTCAAGGCAACCTTGATTCTCTCCTTTTCCCACTTGGCCTCTGCTTTGGGGGAACTGGGGTGGGTGCATGGTGCTGGGAGTTGTGGCCCTGTGCTGGCCAAGGGATGTCTCCCAGTGGTAAGCCTGGGTTCACAGATACACTCAAGCTGTTGAAGCCTGAGTCTCAGTGGGGCTAATTAGCTTCTGTGCAGTAACACGTGGCAAAAGGAGTTGCAGCTCCGCATCTAACTTACGTGGTAGCCTGCCTGGATGAATCTGTTACTTGAGCAGCAGTAGTAAAGCCACAAGAACAAGGGATGCAGCTGCCAAAATGTAGCTGAGGCACAAAGGTGGTATCCAACTGCTATTGTTTCTAAGACTGTAACTAAAAATAGCATTCACAGATATAGTTTCTTATTGATATTGCAGCCCTTTCAGCCTCAGTTTGCCCCCCCTTTTTTTTCCCGTTCTTTCACATAGCACATATTTTAGTCCACAACAGCCCTTAAAAATGTGTAAGAATACGGTAGTATGTTGGGCTGTAAATATAGTCATAGAATCACCATCATAGAATGGCTCGGGTGGGAAGGAACCTCAAAGTCCACCAGCCCCAACCCCTGCCGTGGGCAGAGCTGCCCCTTACCAGCTCAGCTGCCCAGGGCCCCATCCAACCTGGCCTTGAGCGCCTCCAGGGATGGGGCACCACAGCTTCTCTGGGCAGCTGTGCCATTGCCTTCTGCTCTCTGAGGAAGGAATTTTTTTTAACATGAAATGTGAATTTTCCCTCTTTTAGTTTAAGCACTGCTGTTACTGACTGCAAAGAGAGCCAGCTTGTAAGAAAATGCAGTGTTAGCTGTACAAAGAAGCCTGTGTGCACAAGGGGAATGAGCGTGTAAATTGTCAGGGGATAAACAAGGAGAAAAGAAGTTGCTCAAAAAAGAAGGGGATGAGAGTCTATTCCCCAGCTTTACTGCTTCCAGTCTTCTGTTGTGAATTAGCAACAAGTACTCTTCAGACTAACCTTGTTTTCCCAGCATGAGCATGCACTACTTCAGGGTTTGTGTCACCATACTTACATATACTTTCTTAAGCTGCAGCTGTTGTCCCACCTGGGGGGGAGGTGAGCACTGAGATGTGGCTGATCTAAAGCCTGTTGTAGTCCTGTGCATTTAGTGCCTGGGTCAGACTTGTGCTTCCTCTTTGAAGTCTTGCAGTGTTTAGCTTGCCAAACAACACCACCTCTGAAGCAAAAGTGCCTAATGTAGCAAAGGCTGGGTGAGCTTTACAGTGCTTTCATCAAAACTCAGGCTAAGCTCATTATAATGGCCTTCATGTGCTACAAATATATTAATACACTTCTTGGAGACAGAGCCTGCTTCCATTATGCTGGTTCCCGTGGCATGCATGAATTATTGCCTACCAGAAAAGTGTTAAGTGAAATGTCACCAGGGGATTATCACTTCCCTTTCCTGCTGAATTGTTTTGTAGAACCAAGCTCCCACCACCCTGCAGGAAAGCCTTGAGGAGGAGTCTTGGAATTGTGGTTTGTGCTCCACGTTTCCACTTTTAAGATCTTTCTTTCTCTCTCACTCTTTCTTGCTTTCTCTCTTTCTCTGTCTTTCTCCCTTTCTCCCTTTCTCCCTTTTTCTTCCTTTCTTCCTTCCTTTCTTTACTTTCTTTCTTTCTTTTTTTTCTTTTTTTTCTTTTTTTTTTCAGGAAGGAGGGAAGAAATGTTATTTTGCTCCATGTTTTTTCTGGTATGAAGACCTGGCCACGGCTCATTCTTAACACATCTAGCTGCCTTTGGAAGGCCCGGGATACTTTCATGCTTCCATTGCTCTACCTCTCCCCATTTCCCTGCATAGAATCATAGAATGGCTTCTATTGGAAGAAATCTCAAAGATCAACTAGTTCCAACCTCCCTGCTGTGGGCATGGTTGCCAGCCACTAGATCAGACTGCCCAGGGCCCCATGCAATCTGGTCTTGAATGCCTCCAGGGGTGGGCACCACAGCTTCTTTGGGCAGCTGTGCCAGAGCCTCACAACCCTCCGACTAAAGAATTTCTTCCTAACATCTAAACTAAATCTCCTCTCTTTTAGTTTAAATTCATTACCCCTTGTCCTATCACTATCTACATGTGTAAAAAGTTGGTCCCCTTGCTGCTTGTAAGCTCCTTTCGATATTGGAAGATCACAATGAGATCTTCCTGGAGCCTTCTCTTCTCCAAACTAAACAATCCCCAAACCCTCAGCCTTTCAGCATAGGAGAGGTGCTCCATCCCTATAAAAATCCTCATTGCACTCCTCTGGATCTGCTCCAATAGATCTGTGTAATTCTTATGCTGGGGGCCTCAGGCCTGGACACAGTACTCCAGGGGAGGCCTCATGAAGGCAGAGTAGAGGAGGACAATCACCTCTTTCACCCTGCTGGCCACCCCTCTTTTGATGCAGTCCAGGATACCATTAGCTTTTGCTTACTCATGGCCATCTTTTCATTCATCAGGACCTCTGAGTCCTTCTTGGCAGGGCTGCTCTCAAGGATTTCATCTCTGAGTCTGAACTCATATCTAAGATTACCCTGACCCAAGTGCAACACCTTGCACTTGGCCAAACGTGTCTCAGCAGAGTACCTACATCACTTGTAGCAACCAACTGTGCGGCTATGAACTTTTGGAGTTCATCGTATTCCTCATCTGCCAGCTTTTGCTGCCAGTGCCAGCAAAGGTTTCTTGACCCCTTGCCTCTGCTCATGCTCACCTCCCATAAGATGTACGCACTGTTCTGTGAGCTCTGGTCATTATTCACTGTGATCATTGCCTAATGGTGACTTCTGCAAACCGGTGTCACTAAAGAAGGAGTGTGTGTACTGCATACACATGCAGTGGGTGATGAGATGGAAATTGCTTGACATGTTGGTATTTAGTGATGTTAGATGGGTACATCCTGCAGCATATCTCAGCCATGTAATGCTATAGTAGCCAGGGATCATAAGACATTTCCTACAGTAAATATAACACCTGGGACAAAGATACATGGATTTAGGTAGTGATAGATTAAAACCTGCTTGTGGTGCAGTCCTGATGCTGGTTTAAAAGGTTAAAGATTAAAAATGACATTAAAAGTTTGTAAGCTTCTGTCATAGCATTGTATCTTGTCCAGGCTGAAGGGCTCACATCTTTTTTCTATTGCATTTTTCCACGTGCTCCCAAACACAGTGTGTGTCTCTGCACAGCACCAAAGGGCCAGCAGGGAATATTAAGACGTGTGTGGAGCAGAACACAAGAGCTTGGGATGAGGCACCAGCTGCAAAGTCAGCTCTGCTAAATGCTGCAACCTCTTTGGGTGGACAGAGTTGTGGACAATGTCTCTTCAGTCAAGGTATTGTTGTAAAAACCTTAAGCTTGGTGTCTTATCACTTACGTTTATAAGCATATGTTCTTAATGATGTGTTCTCCAGAATGAGCTAGTGTTGCTGCTAATTTAAAAGTCACGTGCAGTATCTTTGCTGTCTTTGTGATTTTTGAAAATGCCTGCTTTCTTTTGCTGACTGTCCCCTTTATTAAAAAAAAAAAAAAAAAAAAAAGAGAGAGGAGTTTGTCCTTTTTGTTTTGATTTCATGCTTTGGAGAGAGAAGATTAGAGCCAGATGAAAATTCTTTTAAATATAGGACTCAGAATTCAATCACCAGATATGATTAAAAAACTGGATTTCTAGATCTGCCTACCTACTGTTGCTGAAAAAAAGCAAAGGAAAAAGGTGGTATGACACACAGAGTACACCCATAATGATTTCATTCGCTGCAGAGCCATCCTTCAACAAAACGATAACTAACCAACCCTTTTGTCAACACAGCACTATTCAATTTATCATTTAAGTTGGTAGGTAAACAAGAGAGTTAATGAACCGGGGACAAGTTGGTCATGATGGACAAGAAATATAGGGATTCTGCATTGCTTTTTCCCTTGTTCATCCTTTCATACCTGTGCTATTTTGATTTGGCACCAATTTCACTCCCATTTTACACTTGCCTTGCACTGCAGTAAATAATTACTCAAAGATGAAGACAATTGCAAATCAGGCTTGACATATTTCAGAGAGCAAATTGCAGGAAGTGCAGTTAGGACTCCTTAGGTGCTTGCCCTGGTTCTGCAAACCACTTTCTAAGTGACCCTGGACAATTAACCTCTCTGTGTTTCTGTTTATCTAACTGTACTACTTCTCAGGGGTGTTATTAGGCTTAATTTATCAATCATTCAATACACTCATATGGAGTATTTTGAAATGCCTGCTGAAAGAGACCATCTAAGTGCAGAACAGTATTTAGAAGGTTAATTCACCTGTTAAAATCCATTTGTAGCTGGTTCAATTTACTTGGTTTTATGAAGAAAAATTGATCCAAAATATTTAGCAAGTAGAAACTGAAGAAAACCAGGAGAGAGTTATCAAGATCATAGGTATTTAAAAAGATGTGCAATTTCAAGGAGTGGCTGATGGGTCTCTTAGGCACAATATATGATACTGAGTCTTTCAAACAAGGTTAAATATAATAATTGAGAGAAAAAGATATCTGTAAATAAGGCTACTCAGAAAAGACAATTTCCAACTTTTCTTCTTCTCTTTTAAATGAAAGCTTCAGTTACCTCAGAGAGAAACAGAGTTTGCAAGGTACATGTCTGAGCTCCTGTTTCTGTGACTGCAAAGCTTAAGGTTGCAGTCCACGCCTGAAGTAGGCAAAAAAGTTGGTGGTTTTTTTTTTTTTTTTGGCCAGAAATTTCTTCTTGGATGTAGGAAACCACCTTCATATAATCAAGTTTCCTAATGAAGATGGTAAGTCCTGTTGCCCACTGGGAAACCCAGGTCCTTCTCTGCAGGGCTACTTTCTGGCAGGTCAGACCCTAACCTGTGCCAATGTCTTGTGGCTGTTTCTCCCCACATGCAGAACTCTATACTTGCCCTTGTGGAACCTCATCAGGTTTCTTTCCTCACAACTCTCCAGCTCTCCCAACTTGCCTTACCTCTGTGCAAACAGAGTATTTTGCAATGGCTGCTTCAAGACTCACACCAGAGGATCCAAGAGCAGCCCTGAAAACTGGGCTCAACCATCCATGTGCCAAGGCAAGGCACAACAAGAATGGAGGCTTGATGAATGCATGAAGCAAGGTGCAGCTGTAGAAAGCAATTTTGCCATTGACAGAATTCTTCAGCAGCGCTTTGCAGATAGCTATTGGACAAGTTACACTGTAAACGGGTAAGAAAGAGAGAAAAGAGAATGTGCATGCACTGGGGAAGATAGCAGTAGAAGCTGAAGGAACTGCTATTTTAGAGAGAAAGGTTTGAAGATGTATTATACACGAAATGACACAAGATATGATGCACAAGCCCATGTATCACTTCATTTACAAATCAATCCTGCATGCTAAACAGGTGTGATAACATCATTTTTTTCCTGATTAACAGGGCATTTTCCTTTCTTCTGAAGCCAGCACTTCAAAAAAAAAAAAAAAAGGCAAGCAAAAAACAAACAAGTTTGAGCAAACAAGCTCATTCTCCTTATTGCAATGTGTATTCTAGGACTTGGAGAGCTTGCTTCTCCACCCAGGGAGCACAGCTCAGTGCCAGGCTCAGGCTGCTGACTTAGCTTTTCTCCAGTGAGCACTGCAGCCTTTTTGCCTCTTCCTTCCATCCCAAGTGGCAAACTAATCCGGCTTTTTCTCCTGCTGGCCAAGAAGAAAGAAAGCAATTGAAGGAGTGTTGTTTCTATGCTGAAATACTTGGGAGTGGTTGGCTTATTATGGGATGGGAGGGTCATAAGAGTGCACAGATAGAAGAGAATAACTAAATTGATGTGAGAGTGATTCTTGCAGTTTGCTGTTTCTGAAGCTGAAAGCACACCTTTATCTTTACATCTATTCTGGGAGCTCCATGGTTTATTTGCCTTTGGTGTGAACTTATTTCTGCCTGGTTTCAAGTGCATGCTCCCAAGCCCAGCAAATGAAGTGATATGGTGGGTCTGTCTCTCCACTTCTTTGAACTTTGGGCGGACAGTCACATTTGTGGAAAGCACTCTTCATACTGCCAAATCAGATTGTGCTGTTCATGTTAGCATTTCAGGCTGGAGTACAAGCATCACCTAGTTTTTCATTCTGCAGGTGAGATTTAGGGGCAGGAATCACAGCTGGTCTGCTGCTCCATCCCCAGCACAGCATGCCATTATGCTTTTCATCTTCTTCCTTTGAGCTGGGTGAGAAGTGCTTCAACTCTTTGTGAGCTTCTGTTCAACCATTACCACATCTGGCTTAGGGGGTATGAGTTAGAGTCTCTCCTGCTTTCCTTAGGGGTGCAAGCTCAGTAAGGAGCTGCTGATAAAATCATGCAGTTCTCCTTACAAATTAGGAACTTATTGTATAGCTGCTTGATGTAGGAGATAGCAGAGTCCTGAATTTCCACCAAATACACTTTTATCTCATCCTGAGTCGGCTGCTAGATGTGGCTTTGCCAGCAGAGGCATGGTGTGATGGTCTTCTCTAGTGATGGAGTTCTGGTGCACTGTGCCAAGGTCTCAGATAAAGAGCGCTGGCACAGAAGAGGGTGCTCCCTCACCTGCTAATGCTCCATGTTCTTTGTGCATTATGTCTATTTTCACCAGCCAAGAAGGTGTAGTGAGCAAAACCCTTAGAAAAACAAAATGTATTCATCAATAGTTTGTTTATACATCACTGGTGAATAAATTATTTGTAAGCACCAGTGCACTGTTCTCCATAGAAAAGTTATAAAACCCTGTCTTGACTTACCAAACCCTGGCCAAGCCTTCCTTACTCGTTTACACACTCGCTATAGCATTTCCTTTTTCCATTGCTTTATTCATAAGATGGTGATTTTTATCGCTCTCTACTCAGTAATAATGTGGTTCCTATCCTCCTTGCTAGAAGAAATTTCTTATTCTTTTTAGTACATATAATCATTCTTTTCTTAATTTATAGCATGTCATGTATTATTCAGTGACATCTCTTGGCTCTGATTACAGGTTCTATATAGTCTTACAAACTTCAAAAAACGATTGTTTAAATTACAATAAAATAATATCCAGCTCATTTATCTGGTGAATTTGTCTTTCATTTGCAGTTATCAGGGCCAATGTTTTTTACAAAAGAACTTTTGTCAGGATTCTTGCAGAGGGATGGGGCTGATGTGCTGTATTCCTTGAGAAAGAGCTCAGGGGAGCCCCACCTGCCTCAGGAGATGGATTTTTAGGTTGAGAGAGAAAAGGTACATGATCTTAGTGACTTGTAGCCCAAGCCAGAGTGTGCTGAAATCAGTGGGAGCAATGTCAGTTGATGGCAAATTGTGTCTCAACACATTAAAATGCTTCTGACTGAAGCTTTGTTGTCCTCCTTACCACCTGCAAACTCACCCAGAGCTGCTCCTAAGGGACATGTGAACTGTGAAGTCTTTTATAGGACTCCTGTGCCTCTGTCCCTCTGCTCTCCTCTGGTGACCTGCACCAGTGAGAGTCAGTGGTTTGGTCTGAGATAGCAGGGAGACTCCTACAGGAGGTAGGGCCAGTGGAAGTGGAGAAATGAGAGGCTTGAGAAGATGATCTTCCTGACCCTGATGAAATTAATTCTCCCACTATTTCTCAAGATCAGTTAAATCCTCTGTGCTGAGGTATTTTCCCATCAATCCAGACGCAAATTACCTCTATTAATAGTTGAGTTTTGTGGTGATGTTATGCAAGATCTGTTGGAAAATGAGCTTCTGTTGTTATTAGCAGCGGATGTGCAGAGAGGACAGTGTACTTGCTCCTTTTAGTTCTGAACATCCTCCTGCTAGTTTCAGCCAAAACATTCTTGCCCTCATATTTAGCTTTTTTCCCCATATATTTAAGATGTCTGTAGTCCCCCCCCAATCCCAGCTACATGCTTTCTGTCTGAGGAGGAGAATTTCCTTCTGTGCTATTGAAAAAACAGAAGACACAGTGCACTCATTCTTGGGCTAGTCCTTGGAGTAAAACTACTAGAATTATGCAGAACTTTCCCCTGCTTTGAGAAGACACACTGACACAATAGAGAAGACCTTTTAATGTTTTTTTTTAGGGTGCTGTAGGACTGGGTGCGGCTGATGGATGTGATGGGTCTAATCTGGCTACCCCTTTAGTTCCCTTGTTTGTATGGAGTAATGCAAAAAGTATGTGTAAATTTACCTTATTACCAACCCAAATATGTTTTCTTCTTGCTCCTTCAGTCTATCTCTACTTCAGAAATTCAGGTGGATATTTCTATAGCTGGTACAGCTCGTCTGCTTGCTTTTATGTTTGGCAGGAGCCATTTCACTGGGAAGTCACTCCTTCATGCTTCAGCCTTCGCACCAGCTCTGGGATTTATTTTGTCTAACTTCATCTTCTCAAGCTAATGGTATGTCTAGGTCCTGACATCTTGTATCTTGGGACCATTTCTAACGCATATTCTAAAAGTCCCTGGAAAAACACAGTGATGCTTACAAGGAGTTACTTCAATCTGCTGCAAAGATACTGCTGCTGCGTAGTTTCTGCCTGGGTGTCCAGATTTTTCAACTTCAGCTTTCTCACTTTTGAGGGAACAGGAAGGTGCCTGGATATCCACACCTAGTCCAGACCCCTTGGCTCATTCTTCTTGCACTCAGTTGGGTTAGTGTGGGGTGAGCTGCAATGAGTGACTCCTCCCCAGATGGCATTCCCAGGATGGGCCTGAAACCATTTCTAAAAGGAGGTTGGTCCCTTTTTGCCAATCTGCCCACTGGAAGATCTTATTTGCACTTCCAGTGCCAGGAAGAAAAAACCAAACCACCACACTTCCCATCCCATAGTGATGGGTACACAGAGAGTTTCTACAAGTTCTTTTATAAAATAAGAATGGAGGTTTTTCTGTTATTGCTTTTTTGAGGATTCTTGATTGAAAATCTGCAGTACCTACTCTTCTCTGGTTAAGATCCAGCACTGCAGAAACTCATTTTCAACTATAGTTCAGCTGAAAAGTTTAAAGGCTGCAGACGGGAGTTGGAGCAGTCTCTGGGTGCTGATTCTTGTCAAGTTTATAGATGTATTCCTAAGTAAGTCGTTTCTGTTCTCTGCAGGATGTTGCTTCTATCTCTAAGGGCTAGGTTATGTAAAAATAATGGCATAAGCTGCCTTAGCCTGGCAAAAACTAGGAATCAATGAAACACTGCCTTTTCAATCAATCCTCTTCTCTAATTAGTGCTGCATGGAGGAGCTATCTTTTAATAATAATAAAAAGAGTAATTTAGTTGATGATTGATGGGAGAAATCTGAATATGTTATTAAAAGCACCAATCAACCATGTATGGAGGGGGGTTAATAAAAATGATATTTGTCAAAAATCATGAGATTTTTCAGTGTGAATCATTTATGTGACTTCATCAGGTAGGCCCTGTAACTGATGTGCTCAGGTGTGGGGTATGGAGGCAGATTACATACTTCTTACCTGAGGAAATTTGCTACGGGCTTTGCAGGTTTCACTGGAAGAAAAACGCATTTCAGAGGGATGATCTGAGTATGCACAAGGATGGACTGGGCCCAGTCAGCCCTGAGGAGTGAAATGAACGCAAAGCTGAGTCACTGGGGTTATCATTGATATATCTTAATGCAAAGATTGATTGTGACAAATAATTGCTTTTTGCTCCGATGCTGTTCTCTTTTCATCAATTTGATTTTGAGTATTGTTTTTTACTAGTCTGAAATTGTAAGCCATACACATGATATTATCTTAAAGTGGGAAATGCTTCCTGGGTCAAAATTCCCTTACTGTACTGCAATATTAACTCAAACAAGTAATGAGAAGGGGGGATACGGTCTTTTACTTCTAACCTGTGTTTGAGGAAACAGAGCTAGTAAAACTCCAGCACATACATCCCACAGGCCTCAGCACAGAAATATGTGAGAAGCCAAAAAAATAAATTCCATTCATCCAGAAGAAAAAGGCAAGAAGAATCAGAGAATTTTGTCTTAGATTGTTGGACTGCCTCAGTCATGTAACATCTCTGGAAACACGATGTTATTAAAAACACCCTACAAAGACTTATACACTTATACTCTGCTGTAGGTCCTCCTAGTATAATCTCCACTATTAGGAGGCACTAGAGGTTCCCTGAAAAACCCCAAGCCAGGTCTGTGAAGTCTCCTATCCAGCTCTCATTGCTATGATACGGCATGACAGGTTTGTGGTGACAGCTGCTGTAAATCACTGGGTTGAAGAGTGGGGATCAACATGGAACAGATCTGAGTGCGGTTGGGAATAAGGCTGCATTAAAGACAGAAATTTCTGTATGCCTGTTCTCAGGCACAGAAGGCTGTGTAGTGCTGGTTGTTTGCTGTTCTTCATGGCTGCTGTGTGTGGGTTTGGAGATACTGACTCCACCCAGCAGGGTCTATCCTGACACAAGTGGCTCATTAAGGAGCTCCATCTCCCTGCTGAGGAGAGTATCCTTCAAAGGCCATCCAGAATGCCACAGTTAAAGTGCTCTGAGGGAGCGTGCATCTTCCCATGGACAATGAGAAGAGACCAGCCTCTTCTTTTGAGCTGCTGAGTTAGCAGATGTAAATACCCCCACAGTATTGTATAAGTAATCTCACATCACAGCCTTGGTTCCTATCAGTGTGAGCTGGGGCAGAGACTAACTGATTGCAACAAGGCTTTAAAAGGAAATGCAATTAGTTGTAAGTCACCATTTCAGAGCGGCTGTGCTGACAGCTAGGGGATTAATTCTGCTCTCACTTATTAGGCACATGCTCCAGATTTTTGATATAATTTAAGTTGAAGAGAATATTACATGACAGGCATCGCTTTAAACTTTTACAGATTCTTGGATCTCCTTCCAACGTTAATTGTAATCCCATGCGATGAGCCTATTCATTTAATGCAAACTCACTCATGGGCTGTGCCTCTGATGCAGCATTCGCTGGGAGCACATCATTGTTCTGCTGCTTCTGCCCGTGTCTGCAGCAGGCATGGACTTCCTGCAGTGGCTGCCATCAGCAATTGAGTTGGACTTAATGACCCTTACGGGTCTCTTCCAACTTGGTTCAGTCACAAAGCTTCCATCTTGTAAACAGACAGGTCTTCCTCTCTGTCTTGCTCTGCTCTCCCTGTCTTTTCTCATCCTGTGCTTAGAGTGGAAGAAATTTTGACATGCACCGGGAGCACTGAAGCCCAAAGGCGTGGGCTTTCAGAGGGTTGGACAAATCTTGAAGATGCAGAAAACTCCTGTGAGCAACTACAAAGTATGCTCCATAGTGCTTGTGGGACCAAAGCAAGCCAGAGGGGTCATCAACACAGTCACTGAGTGTTTTTGGAGTTGTAGCCCTTGATGATGGGACAACATAGGTATTGGTGACCCCCAGACTATGGCCTCCACTGAGCAGTGGGGTGTGAGGTGCTGGTGGTGTTGGCACACAGCTGGGTAAGCAGCCTCCATGCTCCATCCAGGCAACATGCCCTGGGAGAGACCTTGCGTAGCCCTGTGTCCTCGGGGTAGTCAGAAATTGTGGTCATTTGTGCTGCCTGAGATATGCTGCAAGAAGAACTTAAAGCTGGCAGGAGAGCTGGCATTAGGAAGGGAAGCCTTGGCATTTTCCCTCAGCAAAATGCTCAGTCAGCTGATGGTGCTGCAGCTGAATCTGAGCCGTGTCACCCATCTCGCTATTGTCTTATTACTGCTGTCATGCTGGTGCTGCTTTTCCGTATCATACACAGGGGTTTTAACTGTTTAATTAGCTCAGAGGGAATGGTGTGCATAAAGGGCTTGATTCTGTAGGATTATACTGAGTCACAGTACTCAGAAGGAGCAAATTCCAGTACAGCAGAACCAATTTGGACACCGTCAGCCTCCACACAGCACAGACTCCAGAGAAGATTGCTCTGACTAAAATACACAGCTATGGCACAGCTGAACGTGACTCATAGGAAATAGTATGCTGACCTGAATACGCATGCTGCATGCGTGCTGTGGGTGGGCAGCTTAAATGCTTTGCAAAACTGTTTCTCTTAGTCCTACTTTCCCCATTTGTGATTGGCAGTAAAAGCCAGAAAGGATGAATCTTGATTCTCCCCTTTGCCCTGCTAAAGAAATGCCTCACTCTACCAACATCAGGGCTCCTCTGTCACCCCGTATAAACATGCTCCAGCATCTAGCTGCTGTGGGAGGTGAGGGTGACATACACAGAGGCAGCGGGATGGGGTGAGCTGTGGGGTGTGTGGGGACCTCCACAGGAACATGCATGCTGCATTTGCAGGATGGTTAGTTTCCGTCGTTGTCTATGAGAGATACAGGCTGCTAAAGGAGGCAGTGTGAGAATACAAATGCTGATAGGATTATAATGCCTTCTGGTTTACAATGGGAAAAAAAAAAAACACCCAAAACTTCACAATCCCTAAACCCTACCTTGAGCAAACAGGGATGAAACTCCTTTCTTCATCCATTCTGCTCATAGGCAGCAGCAGCGGTTTGGCAGCTGGGTGGTGACAGTCTGGATACAGCAATTCCCATAGACTGGGTTCAGGCACATACTCTGTCATAGGAAAAGCCTGCCTCTGCAAGGGGAATTCAGGAGAAAAAAGAGGGGCTCATGTTTTCTTGTTGTTAATGAGAAGGAACTGGCTTTAACTGAAAGTAATTGACAGCATTAGGGTAATGATAAAGGACCGGTCTTGTTGCCAGAAAGATGGATTAGAGCAAGAGACATTTTTTGAGTCCAAAATTATTCCAGAGGCGAGGCAGTGCATCCTCTCTAAATCCATAGGGATATATAATGGATCTACTTAAATTTTCATATTGCAGCACAAAAACTTTCAGTCTCCAAAACAGTGAAACCATTTTTTTCCCATCATCAGGGATCAGATCAAGATTATACTGGTCTGTGGGCAGCTGGTCCATGTCTGCAGCTGAGCTCTTGCTACAGGTAAATGTATGTATTTGTTACCATGACACTGTATGTCACTTTGTGCCAGCTGAAACATGCTCACTGTGAGAGAAGACCATGCCTGTAGATAAAACATTTCAGATATTTTTTTTCCTGTATTTTTCTGCTAAATACTTACCTAGTATGACAGCACCATATGAACTGTAGTTCACTGGTGTGTGCTCGTACTGGCATTTCTGCTGTGCTTGGGCACTTGATTATATCGCATTGACTGAACAATCCTAGATGTATGTATGACTACAGATAATTGAGTGCAGGAATGTGTAGCAGAGAATTCACCACTGTTTAACTAGGGAGTGTCTGTACAGCAACAGGTCTGATTGAACGGGTTCTTTACATCTAGGCAGTATTTGTACTTATGGGTACGGTGTAGCTCATCTAAAGGCATCATGTTCATAATTTCTCTTTCTTAGAAATAAGAGAGAGAATCTTCACTGTGTTTAGAATAATATGAGACTTGAGACTGAGAATAATATGAGATTTGAGACTGAATGTGTACAAGTCTATGGGGCCGGATGGCGTGCATCCCAGGGTTCTGAAGGAGCTGGCTGAGGTGGTTGCCGAGCTGCTCTCCATCATATTTGAGAAGTCGTGGCTGTCTGGTGTGGTCCCGGATGACTGGAGGAAGGGTCACGTCACTCCCATTTACAAGAAAGGGAGCAAGGAGGACCCCGGGAACTACAGGCCGGTGAGTCTCACCTCTGTGCCTGGGAAGATCATGGAACAGATCATCCTGGATGACATGCTTGATCACATGAGGAAAGGGCGTGTGATCCGTGACAGCCAGCACGGCTTCACCAGAGGAAGGTCATGCTTGACCAATCTGGTGACCTTCTATGATGGAGTGACGGCATCAGTGGACAAGGGAAAGGCGACCGATGTCATTTACCTGGACTTGAGCAAGGCCTTTGACATGGTCCCCCACCACATCCTTCTCTCCAAAATGGAGGGATGTGGATTTGATGGGTGGACCACTCGATGGATAAGAAACTGGTTGAAAGGCCGCAGACAGAGGGTGGTCATCAATGGCTCTATGTCCAGGTGGAGGCTGGTAACGAGCGGCGTCCCCCAGGGGTCTGTCTTGGGACCGGTGCTCTTTAACATCTTTATCAATGACATCGATGACAGAATCGAGTGCACCCTCAGCAAGTTTGCTGACGACACCAAGCTGAGTGGTGTGGTTGACACGGTTGAAGGACGGGATGCCATTCAGAGGGACCTCGAGAGGCTAGAAAGGTGGGCCCGGGTGAACCTGATGAGGTTCAACACGGCAAAGTGCAGAGTTTTGCACTTGGGCTGGAGGAATCCCAAGCATCCCTACAGACTGGAAGGAGCGGTCCTTGAGAGCAGCCCTGTGGAGAAGGACCTGGGGGTCTTGGTAGATGAAAAACTTAACGTGAGCCAGCAGTGTGCCCTTGCGGCTCGGAAGGCAAATGGGATCCTGGGCTCCATCAGAAGAGGGGTGGCCAGCAGGGACAGAGAGGTGATTGTTCCCCTCTACTCTGCTCTTGTGAGGCCCCATCTGGAGTACTGTGTCCAGGTCTGGAGCCCCCAGTACAAGAAAGACAGGGTGCTGTTGGAGAGGGTCCAGAGGAGAGCCACGAAGATGATCAGGGGACTGGAGCACCTCCCCTACAAAGACAGGCTGAGGGAGCTGGGCTTGTTCAACCTGGAGAAAAGGCGGCTGCGGGGTGACCTCATTGCAGCCTTCCAGTACCTAAAGGGAGCCTACAAACAGGAGGGGAATCAACTCTTTGAAAGGGTTGGTAACTGCAGGACAAGGGGAAATGGTTTTAAGTTGAGGGAGGGGAGGTTTAGGTTGGATGTCAGGGGGAAGTTCTTTACAGAGAGGGTGATGAGGTGCTGGAACAGGCTGCCCAGAGAGGCTGTGGGTGCCCCGTCCATCCCTGGAGGTGTTCAAGGCCAGATTGGATGGGGCCCTGGGCAGCCTGGTCTAGCATTAGGTGGAATGGTTGGTGGCCCTGCATGTGGCTGGGGAGTTGGAGATTCATTATCCTTGAGGTCCCTTCCAACCCTGGCAATTCTGTGATTCTGTGATTCTGTGATATATTCTTTGCTGCATTGAGTCATTGATGTGCTGCTGCTCATTCCAGTATCTTGGGGAACACCAGGAAGGAGCATCCCTCTTGGGGCTGTGGGACAGAGCTTCTCTTCTAAAGCCCCATTGTTTTTATTGCCTGTGAGGGAGGGGAGTCAGCAGAATGCTGATTTTTAAGGGGCCTAGGGAAAATATGATAAGAGAAAGACAGCTGTGCCAAGCAGATCTGTGGAGTAGCATCAGTGGAAGGAAGAGTGAATACTGCGTGCTGAGGAAATTGCTATGTCTAGAGTCATGCCACCAATTGGTCATCTCAGCATGTAGCTGCAGGAGATCTGATTGATATGATCCACGTGAACTTCCAAGTCTTTTGACTTCAACAAAGGTCCCGTTAAGAAACTAGGCAGCCATAGGTTAAGAATGAAGACCTTGTAAAGGTTAAACTGTTGTGTAAAAGATAGGGAACAGAGCATAGAAACACCCTGTTCTTCCAATAGAGAGAGGTTACTACTAAAGGTGGAGAATGCTTTTTGCTGAGGCCTGTGTGATTCAGCACATGAACTGATGAACTCATTTATGAATATGAATATGAGTTTATATGAATCTTTGAATTCATTTATGAATAATACTCCTTAAAAGTGGGTGAATTAGACTATTGAAAAAATTGTACTGATGATGCTATGTTTTTCAGGGTGAGAGCTGATTGTGCAGAACTGCAGAAAGACATTGCTTTGGTTGAGGAACAATAAAATAAGAAGAACAGAAACTTCATCAAAAGTGATGCATGCTGAAAATCGATAGTCCTGATTTTGTGCATGAAATTGGTACACTGAGCTGGCCAGGAGCACTCAGGTGTGGGGACATGGGGTTATGCTGAAGGCTGGTGTGGACCCCTGGGAAGGACCTCTGGGAGGAGGTAATGGAATTAAAATCTATGGAGCTTTCTGCCTGTGTGGAAACACCTCTGGCTCAGAAATCCCTGAGCTGCACACTGGTGGAGGCTGGAGAAGTATCAAGGGTAAGTAGCTTAAATGCCCCGCCATTACTTTGGGTGTCTGCTTCTGGCTGCTGTTGAAGGCAGGATGCTAGCACAGCTGGCCTCTCACCAAAGGCATGGCTGCCTGTCTTACTTTTTTACGCCTTCAAAAAAATCTCAGTTTTCTAGTGTTTACTGACTGAGCCACTAAGAAATACTTCTCATTTTGGACAGAGAGCGCATAGGAAACAGGAAAAAAAAAATCTCCAAATGTATTGGCTAAATTCAAAACATGGAATGAATTTTCTATGTCTGCGTTTAAAGTAAAAGAGAAAAGTACCACTGTGCTTACTGAGCAGGTTAATGCATCTTTGGGTCTAGATACAGGACACTTAGTTACTGGGATATTAAATAATCTGGCTGTGAAAACAAAAATATTTATTTTTAATTTTTTTTTTTTAAATTGTCCTGCATAATGCTTGTTTTTGTATTTTTTCCTCCTATAATTGCAGAAAGACTCATATACAAACATATATTCAAACAGTGATTTTAGAGGAAAAGATATTCTTATTTTAAGAGAAAATACCATTCTGTATCTCACATCAATAAAAGTAAATGCTTTTTGTCAGCTATTATTTCTCATTTTGATGATAGAGAACACAATTAAGATTGGAAATTTTAGAACCTGCTTACTGCTTAAGACCCAAGAATTTTTGTGTATGCAAATAAGAACATCCATATGCAAATGCCACCAGAAAATGCTTTGATGACATCCACTAAAGATTTATTTCCATTTAAATCCTTGCATAGAGAGAATTCTACAATCAAAGAATTATAAAGTTGAAAGGGTCTTTTGGAGATTGTTCTCATGCTTTTACTTGAAACGAGACAAATTGAATTTAAGACCAGGTTGCTCATGGCCTTGTTTGTATGAATTTGGGTATTTCCAAGGCTGGAAATCCCACAGCCTTCCTGTGCACTGCTTCCATGACCACCCTCATTGAGATGTGTTCTCCATTTGTCTATCTGCTGTAGCTTGTGCCCATTGCTGCTTGCCCTTTTGCTGTGCACACCTGAGAAAAGCTTGTTTCTGATTCTCTGTAATCACCATTTGACAGCTGTGGGCAGCCTGAGCATTCCATGTCCTAACTGAGCAGCCCCAGCTCTCCCAGCCACTCTGGCTTTTGCTGGGCTTGACACAATATGTCAGTCTGTTGTACCAGGGATCCCAAACTTCATCCCTCCCCACCACTCCACTTGCCAACTCACTAGTGTGAAAAGCTCTGTGTAAGCTGAAATATGTGTTTCATGTCAAATTCAGTGAGTGACCATCTAAATGATTACTCAATAGGAGAGAGAATGGCCTCAAGTTATGCCAGGGGAAGTTTTAGTTGGATATTAAGGAAAAAACTTCCAAGAAAGAGTGGTGATGCAGTGGCACAGGCTGCCCAGGGAGGTGGTGGAGTCACCATTCCTGGAGGTGTTCAAGAACCGTGTGGATGTGGTACTAAGGAACATGATTTAGTGGGTAACACTGGTAGTAGGTGGGCAGTTGGACTAGATGATCTTAGAAGTCTTTTCCAACATTAACAATTCTATGATTCTATTCTATGTTTCTATAAAATAGCAAGTCCTGCCTACCTTGCCACGTGCAGTATTTAGCTTTTAAGGTGGGAGGTGGTCACAGGTCTTATTTGTGAATAGAGTTTAAACATAAGAACATGTGAATATGATGGAAAGGATATTTGTTCACCTATTACCCAAATATTGTGCAAAGATTTGGCACTTGTTCAAACGAGTTTGGTGTCCTTATGGTCACATTTTATGCCTGAGACAGTCCTTTTAATTGCTGCATTACGGAGCTGGCTTCTGAGTCCTTTTGAAAGCTTTAATTTGGGGGATGATCAACTTTTAGCCCCAAAATCTAGAAACTTTTGGGTTTTCTTTGAACTTCTATTTCTCAAATCTTTTTTATAGCTGCTTGTGTGCTGAAACTATTTGAAAAATCAGCCCTGGTCTTACCGGGTTGCTTAAATGTATTCCTAACATAGAAGGTATCCCACTGAAACCATCTACTTCAAGTTAGGAACGTGTTTGTACTCCAGGAAGATTTGGTCTTTGTTCTTCATATTTAATGAGAAAAAGGGTGCGTACAGGGAAGTCAGCTCTTTGTTTTTAAATTATTTGGGCTTTTTATCCCTTGGCATAGCCATTTTCTCAGTCTTAGCAAGATATTCATTTCCAGAAGTAAATTGTGGCATATTTTTGCACAGATATTCAAGCAAGATTTCTTGTTTAAAATGTCATTTAATTTGTCAACTTTATTGCAGATTGGGGAAATGGTGCTGAATGCAGCTGTCACCCTCACTGCTTGGCCTTGGCAGGTTTTCTAGCAAGAATGAATCTTACAGCTTGTCTACCCTCCAGCCTTAGTTAGCTGGAACTAGTTTTTACCGTTATAGCTGCTCAGCTGCAATTAAGAGGGCATCAGAGTATTTGGGAATTCCTTGGGCCATTAGTTTGAGCAAGTCTAATTACGCTAGGAAAGTTTTTTTTTTTTTATTATTCTGTCCTTTTAATTACCTAGAAGTAGTTTATTTGAGAGCAAACTATCTGGATTGGTGAGAAACTAGTGTTTATGGATACCCACTATTTCAGTGACACAACTGTAGCTTTTAGTTAGGGCTGTACAAAACCCATCGGTTTAGCTTTGGTGGACCATTTGTGAGAATTGCCATTGTTTCATGCAACTCTGAATGGTTTGTAGTTTTGTTTCATTTAGAGACAAAACACCCATTTTTGCAACAAAACATGGGCTGACAACACACGTCCACAGAGCCAAAAGTAGCCCTGTTCCAGCTGTATGTACCTGAGCTAGATAAGCAACAATGTTTTTATGAGAAAAGCCATTGGTGTTCTTTTCCCAGGGAAGCTGAGGTGGATGCAGGCTCCTGATCCTGTGTGGTGACACACTGGAACAGGTTGCCCAAAGATGTTGTGGAGGCCAGGTTGGATGGGGTCCTGGGCAATCTGCTCTGGTGGATGGCAGCTCTGCCCACTACAGGGGGCTGGAGCTGGGTGGGCTTTGGGGTCCTTTGCAACCCCAGCCATTCTGTGATTCTGTGATCTTTTGGGCTCAGGAGACTCCAGATCTGCAGCTCCTGGCCTTTGCTCATCCACATGCAGCCCAAAACTATGTTGCTGACCTCAGACTCCACCTCACCAGTCTAAGGCTACAAAAGTTTGAAGAAAATTCCTGCTGTTCAGAAAAGGATATCTTGCTTTTGATTTTACTACACAGCTTTTGTGTTGTGCCAAGCTGCTTCTGTCCAAAGGCAAGACTTTCCCTTTGATTCTGAAGACAGCAAAGTGTTTCTGAGCCTCCAAAAGACTAGTTAGAGGAGCCTTGCCATTGACATCAAATAGCATTAGATCCAAGGAAGATCTTTCTGAAGATACTGTAAACAATTCTGATTTTTTTTCAAGCCCTACATTGTAATATAGATGTTTGCATCACATCTGGTCATTCCAAACTTTCTTTTTCTCTTATTGAATTTAGAATTAATAAATTTCTCAGGTGTAATATAAATGCATAAAAATAATGCTCTAGAATCACTTGTGGGAACACTTTATCTCTGTATTTTTAATAGGTGTAGATACTGTCAATATTTTTTATTGTAGATAATCATACTGAGACCATTTGGCATGCATTTATCTTGAATACTATTTATTGTCCATTCTGAATCTTAAAATCATATTTTTTTATAATTCAAGTCATTAGCCTTTCTGCAGATCGGCTTATTCAGACAGCAGAATTTCCTACAAGTCCTGAGTCATTGTTTCAGTTATGATGGAATTTACAAAAGCAGTTCACTCTGTGTGTTTTTCAAGGTACAGAAGCCAGCCAGGTGCTATCTGTACAAAGTGCTAAATAAGCAATTATTTAACAAAAAAGAAGAAAGAAAACTTTGACAGCAAAAGTAAGCAGCCTGTGCTTATCAGTCCAGTTGTAGCAAGGCAGTCACATCCACAGCTGCTATCTGTCACTGAGTAACCACACTGGTGGAACATACTGAGAATGGGAAAAGAAGGCTGAGCATCTCTTCTCAAAATACTCAGGGCAGATTTTGTCAGTCCTGTTCTTAGAGTGTCTTCCTTGACTGGTGTAAACTTTGTTGCATTACATGAGTGGAAATGAGGGTTTCTAGCTCAACTGGCGTGCAGTGATTTACAAGGGATGCTTGTGTTCTTTGGTGACTGCAGGGTGAAAAGCTTATTTTGAGAGAACAATCTCTCAAAAGGATAGTTCTGCTCTCCCCACTCTGGCATGAACATATGACATACTGCTATACATTGCTGGGGTCTGATAGTGTGGACTGTGCAGCACCAAGAACAATGGAAAATACAAGAGCATCTGCACTTCTACTACAGGGACAGCCACAGTGTTTAGTAGTGATGGAGAATGTGAACAGCACACAGCAGTTTTATTCACCCCTACAGTGCTGGTGTGGGTGACTTTCCATGACTTATGCAAAGTCATGTCATGGACACATCTCAGGGGAATGAGGTGGGAATTGGCTCTTCTTTCGACTTGATGGGCAAATTAGAAAATAGGCAGAAATTTAGCAATATTGCACATCAGTGACAAGTTGCTTGGACTTGTTCCCCAAAGGAGTGAATGACTGGCTGGTGATATTTCAACAGGCCTTTTTGTTAGACTGTCATACACTATTATTTATGACCTTGCACTGAATTTGAGGAAGAACCAGAGGACAGTCCTGCTTGGATCTTGATCAGTTGCATGAAAAAGCAAAACTTCTAATTTGTACTGGAAGATCTGAAAGCATTCATCACTTAATTTTTGAACTCTGAAGAAGGCCTGAGTCATAGTAGTGTTGGCAAACTTGAGATGCACCTTTTTTCCTATGTCTAGGAGCTTGTGTTTACCTGGTTATACTGAAACAGTGTACCATAACCAGAAGGTACTCTGGATATATCTATGATCTAAGCAGTGGTATCTTAGGGATTAACTACACCATTATGTGACTACTCGACATCCCTAACATTAGAATCAGCCTAACCTGTGTGGTGCATGCTACTGCTCAGAGCACTGAATGTGCTACGGATAGAGCCTGGTCTTTGCTTGGTAAATAATTAAATTTTCATTTTCACAGAAATTTTTCTGTGCTAAATCTAAACCATTGCAAGCTAGATGTGTAGTCTAAAGCAGGCTTTGGGGAGTTGTTTCATATATTTCTATCATCTGATTCAGGGCAGAATGTGTTGCCCTCTAGAGTATGCCCATCTATCTCAGTTGACTACACAGGGACAAAACCTGCTGAGTTTAGACTAGAATTGTAGACAGCTTCTTGTGATGAATCTCACCCTTAGTGTACTGGCTCTCAGTTTGAAGAAAACGGTGATGCAGGGGCAGGAAAGCATCTAATATCTACTGAGTTCATACACAACCTAACACATCAAAATAATTGTCCTTGTAACCTTTTCCTTTTTGACAAAGACTCAGTCTTGCAGAGAGCTAACTCTCCTGTCTTGCTGAAAGCTTTCAGCAGCAGCAGGGGTTTCTCTACAGCTCATGGGCAGTATGCAGCACTGCCCAGGATTAGGACTTTGGTACTCCCATGCTGCTTCTGACAACTTAAAGCATCTCTTGTTATGAAAGACCACAAAAGGCCTGCAATTGATTTATGAGCAGGTGGAGCACGTAGACACACTTCTGAGAGCAAGGCCTATTGTTGTAGCTGTAAATTACCCGATTAAACATTAATCCTAACCATGTGGGACCTGGCACACCAGAGGTGTAATTATTTAATCTGTAAATGTAATGGCTTTAGTTATGTAAAGAACCATGCACCTCGGAATGGACAGATGATGCAAACTGCAGTCACAGATTTGCACGAATGTACCTTGTGGGCCCCATCACAATGGATCAGGTGTTCATTTATTTGTCTTATTTCTGACTGGATGGCACACGTCCTCTTAAAATTAAGCAAAGGAGAACAGTAACACACATCTCTGCAGGTAATAACATGGCTGCTGAAAACTATCTGCAATTTTGAGCAACTAAGTGCTATTCAGTTAAGTACAAATGGTCAAATGGTGAGAAAACTTTTTGTGGAGAAAATGAGCCAGCCTTGTTTTTTTTTTTTTTTGTCCAAACAGTTAATTTTGCAATTTTTATATATCTCTCTCTCTCAATTTCTGCTCACAAATGTATCTTCTTCTGACCTTTTGTAACTATACTATGTAACTTGTAACTTAATTCACTTGCAGAAATAGGAGAAATCAGCAAATGTATTCTTGCTTGCATTGTAGCTTAAATTCCATCTCCTTGACTTAAAAATAGTATAAAATGAAATGGTCTGTCAATAGGAATGAGTTCTTTTTTTTTTCTGTTGTGTTCAGCGATTTTTTTAAAGCTTTCTCTTTTTCTTTCTTCCTTTTCCTTCTGGTTTTAACTTAATTTAAAAGTTAATTGCCTGTCTTAACCAACTTGATGACACCAGTTTAAATCTACAGGAATCTTGTTCTAACTTTTTTTCCTTTTTAGGGAAGGGAAATGCAGCTAAAATTATCACACAGTTTGAATCACAAGAGAAATTGTATTGGAAAGAGGGCAGCAAGCTTCAAACACACAGAAGGCTGGTATTCCAGGGAGCAGCCTTTGTTTCCTAGTGAGCAATAGACATGACAAAAAGTAATGAACTTAATTTGTAGGAAGACAACAAGAAAAAGTTTCTAAGCATAGATGAAGTGAAGGACTAGAATACATTTCCTGAGGATGATACTATTGGAGATCTCTAAGAAGAAACTAGACGGGCACCTGTTAACACTAAGTTAGGTGTGGTTAATTGGACACTGGGAGCTGAGGTCCCTTCTTCAGATTCCATGTTGTAGAGCTTCCTCTTTGCCATGAACTCATCACTAGTAGAGTTGGGCTAAATGAGTGAAACCTCTTGTTTGGAATTCCCATATGTGGGAATAGACAGTAGAAATGAGGGTGATGAAGGTAAGTGGGATACCCTGTTGGCAGTGCAGGACGACTTTGCTCAGTGTGTGCTCCCAGGGCTCCAGCTGTGGCTGTGTCCCTGCAGCACCTTCCCATCCAGTGCCTGAGGGTTAGGGGATGAGAAATTACTTGTTACTGTGCAGGTAAGTCCCCATTTATCAAGTGGAGCATTTACTGGCTATCAGTGAGTAGATCTTGACAATGTTTATTTCTCTGAGTTGTCCTGCTCCTGAATTTTATGCAGCTTAGATTTTATATTACTCAATCAGCAGATCTGATAGAGGAAATCTGCACAATTAAGATGATTAATTTTCCATGCCACCTGTCTTAAAGTATATAAAGTATACCTGTTCTGCCATGAGTGATAACTACAGATGATGGATCAGCAAGGATAGGCCCATGTTTAACACTTTAGTTTGTGATTTTGTTATAATCTATGACATGACTGATTATGCCATGGCCTGGAGCAATTTATTGAATTAATGAATTACTTACTAATACATGAGCGTGATTAATTGAGATGCCTGTTTGGATCCTATTCTGCGTAATGAAGCTTGAGCACTGACAGATGCAGCCTGTGGGCCTGATTCTGTCTGTCAAGAAATGATGGGAAATCACTGGGATTATACATGCTAACAAAGACTACAGGACTGTGTTGAGTACACTCCCAAGGTGAAGATACCAAGCATCTCTTACTTCACCTACCTGGGAGATTTGCAGCCAGACATTTCTTATGAGTGAAAACATTTTGTCCTTATATTGCTACCTTGTTTGCCTTTTCCTCCTTCAGCTCTTACTTTTCTGACTGCTTACTGTGATTTACTGCCAACACCTGCAATGACACGTCAAGATTGGTAAACACTGGCATGGCATGGAAGACTGGAGTGGGATTCAGAGCTGCTGAAAAGAAAGTCCTTGTAATGCCTCGTTGGGCTTGTTCTTGAATATATGTGTTCTCAGGATTGGTACATTAACATTACAACTTTAACAGCATATGGGCAGAGGGATGGGAAGGCATTATATCCTGGGATGGACCCTATCGCTCTTCTCCTCCTCAGCCTGTCCTGCATCACCACTGTGCCAGTGGCAGGTAGCTGTGAGTCAGAGGCCTTTGCCTGTCTAAATTGCTGCTCCTGTTGTTCAGACAAATCATGGAGGAGCAAATCTGAGGAAGGTCAGCAAACCTTTCTGGATGATAGAAAAATTGTAGGCTTAATATCTTCCCCCTCAGAAGGGTGATTTAGGACTGCTTTGGTAGAAGTGAGTGGCATAAAGCAGCTTGAAGGAGGAATCAGATCTCTGTACGCTTGAGCTTGTGTGGCTTCTGGGAATTGGAGAGTTCGAAAGGGGGACTACAAGCTCCATGGTCTAATTTTCATGCCTGTATGGAAGATGTGTCTATGGATCATTGCTATTTTGCTGAGGAGCTGAGTTGTAGTAATGACTAGAAAGCCACTGAGCTTATTGCTCCATGGGGCAATATGCCCATTTCTACAAAATGGGCCATTAGCACTTGTGGCACAATGAAACTACTGTCTTTTCCAGGCCCTCATTACAATACCTTAACTTTAATTTTACTTTTGCTATCTCTTTAACTGAATTGAAGGAAAGGATGTTAGTGGGGTGGTCAGAGAGTAAAGCCTGGTAATCAAGTTTGGGCTTAACGAGTTATTTTGGTCTTCAAAATAACTGTGGGTTTGAATTCAACTGAGAAAGCTTTCTCTTTTACCGAGCAGCTTTACTTAAGGTGCTCCTTGTTATCTACTTCCATGCCAGAGCCATTTTAAGCCTTTCACTATTTTTCAACTCAGTCAACACCATGAGCTATGCACTTTTGCCAGCGATGAACAAGACTCTGCATGCCACACTTGTAAAAACCTGCACCAGTAGGACTGACCCACTGTTGCTGTCACCATTGCTGTAACACACTACCCCCCACCTCACTGTGTTCACATCCACTAGCTGCTGTCCATAAACATTCAGCAAGTGTCAGTGTATGTCAGCAGGTGCCATTTTTTCCACAAGAGTGAATTCAGTGACACACCTATTGTTCATACTCATTTCCATGTCAGATGGCATTCTGTAAGAGTGCCCCTTTGCCTGTCACATGGCAAAAAAATGTAATGGGATATTGGTGGGAAGGTTTGACCTGTACTGCCACACCATCAACATCCGCCTCTGACGTTGTGGGCCAGCATAATAAAATAGGAGCCATTACTTTTGGAGCAGCTTTCATACCTGTCATGCCAGAGTAGTGGCTCTCACTTGGTGTGGCATTAGAGCTCAGATGAAGTTGTTCATATGAAGTACTTCATATGGTCCTTTCAGACTAGGATCCCAGAGCAGAGGATACTTCCCCTTAAATTACACCAGGAGTTCCTGCTCAGTCTTCCTTCCTTCTGCTGTGACTGCATCTGAACCATAATGCTGTTAGGCTGAATGGTCTCACCGTTCTGGCCTTTGAAGGAGAAGCAAGGCGAAATGTGTGAGGCAAAGCTGTATGTCAGAGGCAATGTGTGGAGTCCTCCAAATACCCCTCTCAGGCTGCTGAGATTCACTGATGATAACAGAACTTTGAGAAGCCTGCATGACTCATGGTGGCTGTTTGGATTCCTGTCTGGAAATCAGGACCGAGAAATTCAGACTGTGCATCTGTTAATGAAATGATCTCCTGAGAACAGCTTTGCATGTGAGGGATGTTTATTTTGTGTGTATAATTTGTAAGGCCGCCATTAACTTTTCTCTTGACCCCTATTCCCAGGATGGTGGAAAACAGTTTTATTTGCAAATAGTATATTTCAAGGTCTATGATTTGAAAAATCTTCTTGAAACAGCAATGCAAATACTGAGCACTGTCTCTGAGGCCCAGAGCTCGCACAGTACTTTTCTGATTGTATTCGTGTCTTTGAGTATTCTCTTATACGGAGTCCCTGCAGCAGAGATATTGACAGAAAGATCCCCAAGGTTTGAAGTTTAACAGGCCGTGGGAAAGAGTAGGGAAAAGTATTTAGAGGAGAGTGGGAATCATAGTTTTCTTCTGTTGATGTGATGTATTGAACAATGGAATCTTTTTTTCGCTCTAATCCATGTGAAATAGGCATCCTGTGAATTTGGGGGCTGAACAAAATACCCAACCAGTAAGAGAAAAGCAAATGCAAAGGGAATAATCTGGATGAAAAGAAACAGAATGATAACCAGAGGTGTGCAGTAGAGTAGGATGGCACTTAACTGCGCGAGCACAGCTGTCTGTGTTTGCAGGGGATTAAATGTCCTTCAAAATGGACACGGACCTAAGTGTAATCACTTAGCGTGGGAGACCCAAAGGCATTGAAAAAAATGTTCAAGGTCCTAACAGCACTCAGCTCAAATGAAATGCTTTGGCTCATTATTAAAATTTTGAAGGTTTGCAGTGAAACAGAAATATCATTTTATTACAGTGTTTTGTTTAAATCAAGTCACATAATATCAATGATTTAAGGGTTTTGCATTAAATGATTTGACTTCTCACTAAATCACATCATGTTTCAAAATTTTCTGAATCCCAAGCACAGATGAGATTCGTGGGATGGAGTTCAGAGGATATGGAGGAGGAAAAAAGCAAAAAAATGTGTGTGGGCAAATAGTTTTTTGAATCTCGTGTGTACCTAAAACACCTCTCCTGGAAGGGTGGTGAAGGATGGAATTTGAAGGCTGGGTTGGAAAGAAAGAGCCATCTTGGGGTCTGAGGAGAAAGATGTGTTTTGGATTTAGGATGAGAATAATCATAGAATGGCTTGAGTTAGGAGGGACCCCAAGAATCATCAAGTTCCAATTCTGAAATGAGAATAATAACACACCAATATTCTCGTTGTTGCTGAACAGTGCTTACACAGAACCAACTTTTCATCTTCTCATGCTGTCAGTGGGGGGCTGGGGGTGCACAAGGAGACAGAACCAAGGTAGCTGAATCCAAATGACCAAAGGGGTATCCATATGGTGTCATGCTGAGCAATGAACTGAGGGGATTTGGTGGAGGGGAGTGCTGCTGCTGAGGGACTAGCTAAGCGTTGGTCTGTGGGCAGTGAACAATTGCATTGTGCATCACTTGTTTTTTGTATCTTTTATCATTACTGTTATTCTGTTCTATTGAATTGCCTTTATCTCAGCCTACTCTCCCCTGTCCCACTGTGGGGAGTGAGCAAACGCTGTGTGATGCTGGGCTGCCTCCTGGGATAAACCATAAGGCAGTGTTGGATACCAGGGTGAACCCTCAATACTACTTAAGAGGTGTGTGAGAACAAAACTCCCAATTTCTACTGCATGGCCATGGAAAAAAGAGTCAGATGCACAATCAAGAAGATACAAGACCTGATTTCTGATGCAATAGGTTTCCTTCTGCTGCATTTCTTATACATCAGGCACAGACTCAAAACATGCATACTGTTACACTTTGCAGTAGTACCCTCTGGATTCTCATCCCATTGAAACAACTAATAAACTGCAGAGAGAAGCCAATGAAGTGTGTGGCTTGACCTACCTTAGCTAAAGTCAGTGAAAATAGCAAGAGAGAGAGGGAGTGCTAAGCCCCCCCAAGGTGATGCCTTGGTTCTGCTCCCTCTGCTCCGCCGAGGCTCTCCCTGGTACTGTGCTTTCTCCAGGCTCTGAAGTACAACTGTGTTTTAAAAACCCCATAGAGCCAGAGGCATTTCCCCCCTGCTTTTATTCACTTTATTTGCTGATGTTGCTTTGTAGAAAGAAGTCCACATTGCAGTGTGTGTTGGAAGGGGGGTTCAAGCTGCACTTTCTGTATGGAGTGCTTGAGAATCAAATTCACTTTGCTTTCATGAGCTATCCCACTGCATGGGCAAGCAAAATATATTACTCCCCACGGTTGTGGGTTGCAAACACATGAGTAATGGCACTGAGGAACTGTGAAATAGCTCTATGTATCATCAAATACTGTTAAGGATCAGAAAACCCAAAGAATACCAAGATGTTCAAGCTCACAGTCAGGCTTCTCCTTTTCAACTGTGCTTTCCCCCTGTGGTGCTCAGAAGTCAGATCTCTGAGCAGCAAAACCTCCTCCTTTCTCCCACTCTTACTCTGGCTTTATTATTTGCAATGGAATGAGTTATGACCGTCTCTCAGTTTGAGATCTGGAGAATCTCTTGCCATGAGATGGGGAGGAACCTTCCAGACCCAGGGAAGGACACCTGACTAACAGGGTGACCAAAGTGCCTTTGTCATCTGCATGGGAACATCCACTTATGGAGCTCAGGATGCTTGACTGAAGAGGAGCCAAGACCAGATGGGCAGATCTGGCCACCCATTGGTTTCACAGAAGGCTGTGAGCCCCGTGTCTTCTCTGAGTCACAGGAGACCCATTTGGTGGGGAAAAAAAAAAACAAAAAAACTTCTCAGCACAGTGTCTGATTGTGGTGGGTAATGACAATATCCTATACTTCAGGGAACTCCCTTCTTCCTAAATCTCTGCAAAATGACTCAAGGAGTGTACTGCAATCAGCTGGGGATTGCTGCCATCTGATAGCTCTGGAGCATCTGCCCTGATTGCCTATAGCACCCTTGATCTCTGCAAGTAAGCATAGAAGGAGAGTAATATGCTAGGCTGAGCAGAAGTAGCTTTTTGCAATGACAGGGACAACCCAAATATGAAGTGTAGTAGTGATGATTTTCCTGGGATCTTCTTTTCAAAGCTACTGCAGATAGCAGTTAAGTAAATCACTGTTGGAGAGTTTCATTGTGGTAATGCCCTGTGTGTCATTTTATTTTTCCAGAGAAGTTTGTTTTTGGAAGGATGCATCCACAAGAACTAATAAAGCAATCCGAAATGCACATACTGTATCAGTGATTAGCGGCAGCACCAGGAGGATGTTATTGCAGCATCCCCAGCCAAAGTCTGCTGCCCAAGGTGGTCAGCTCAACTTGTTACCAGCTTCTCCTTCACTTGAAGTTGTGTCTGCATTGACCTTTCTGTCACCTTTACCAGCAGACATTTGCAGCTGACTCAGAAGCTGCTGTCTCAGCTGAGAATGCCCTGCTTTGTGAGTCATGCAGTGTCTCTACAGGCAAACTGCTTAAAGGGCATGGTTGAAAGTTGGCCGTTTCTGTGCTTCTTGAGCATCATGCTGCCAAGTGGATTGGAAAGCGTCAGTAAATGTTGCATTGTATATGATTATTTTCCTGAGTATTCTTCTAAAGGCACTTCCTACATCAAACTACATTGCTCTGTGATTCTAATTCATATATGTGCTTGATGGAGAGGCAGAAAAGTCCTCCTTCCAGGTTGGTCTTGTGATGGGTACCGCTAATGTGTCAGACAGTGAGTCATCACAAATTTATTTGATTTTGTGAGGTTAGGCTGCATTTTCCTAAGTCCTCCCAATGGCAATAGTTGCTTACTTGCACATCTGACTTCAGAGGAATTATTGAGACCCATAGAATTATCGAGATTCATAGATAGGCACTGCAGAGAAGCAGCACGTAGGAGATGTCCGCTTATTCCACGTGGTAACATCTAAGCTCTGCCACTCATTAGCAATCAAAATGTAATAGCATTCAGTAATGGAAAAGGTCACGTCTCTGTCAAAATGTTACTGGAAGCACTTTTATCATGTGGCATATCAATGTTTGAAATACTCAAGCATGTGTGTGTGTATATATATAAACATCATATACATATAGTCTGTCAGGACGAGCTGATGTCCTGGGTGTATCAATCCTAAACATTCATGGCAATGGCTGATGTTGCAGGTACCAAGCAGAAATCATGAATATTTAGGAAAGTCCAATGAAACAAATAGCTTATAACCTAGTGAAGCAATTTTCCAAGACTACGGAGAGGAAACAGTGAAGGTTGTCATCAAATGAACCTGTATTCTTCTTGGTATTAGATTTGGTTGAATAAATTGCATATTTTTCTTGTAATTCTTTTAATTGCCAGGCACCTAATTTTTCAATGCTTCATGTGTAATTATAAAAATGAGTGTGCTGTAACCTTTATGTACAAGCAAGATGATTAGCCTGCTGTCAGTCACAGTGGTCTTTGTTGTAGAACTGCGCATGGCAGATTTGTTACCTAAAATGCTTTGTCTTTCTGCTAATGAAGCACTGGCTCTTCAGGATGAGATTTACAAAATAAGATTTCACAGAGATGTGGTAATGACCCTGAATTGCTTTTTGGTTTAGTAAAAATTTTTAAATCTGTTGGGTTTTGCTTGGAGAAGGATTTATTTGTTTGGTTTTGTATTTTGCAAATGTGTCCAAAATGATGATGGTTCATTCCTTGCATTTCAGTCAGAAATTGGCAACAACAGGTATTAAGCACAGAAAAGTGAAAATAGTTGTGAAGATCTGTAAAGAATTACTGTTTCTCAAAGCAGTAATGGAGGGTTTAGGGAAGGCACTGCAGATGTGAGGCTACTTTCCCCAGTGACACCTGAAAGAACTCTTCTCTCCCTTCTAAGCTTGTCTGGGATCCAGTTGGTTCTTGCTATTTCATCAAATATTTCTAGAAAACTCCTTTGAATGAAATAATCTCATCTGGGAAGAGCGTTCAGGCACTGGAACAGATTGCCCAGAGAAGTTGTGGATCATAGAATCATAGAATGTCTTGGATTGAAAGGGACCCCAAGCATCATCAAGTTCCAACCCCGCTGCCCAATCCCTGGAGATGTTCAAGGCCAGGTTGGTTCTAGGGAAGTCAACCCTGTCTGTGGTGCAGGAGTTAGGACTGAATGGTCCTTAAGGTCCCTTCCAACCCCAACTAGTCAATGATTTTATGATTCTTCTGCAGCAGAAGCAACTAGAAAGTGGTAATTTCTTGTTTAAGTATACAACTGAGGCCATTAAGGTGGATGCTCTTTCCCACAGTGAGGGGAACCCAGCCCAAAGCTGGTTGAGTAGCAGAGTGCGGGTTTGGTGAGACGTGCTGGTGACACCCCAGCAGCATGTGAACCAGGGTCAGCTTGGATGTGGAGCGGGTAGGGCTTGCCATGTTAGCTTGCTATTCTTCTCCAAGGAGGGCAGGGAAGGGTAAGCTGTGCTTCTTTTGGATGCAATAGTGCCTAGCATGTGTTCCTGCAAATGTGACATATGGGTGGCTTGCCATTTTGCTAGTTATGAGCTTGTCTCCAGTTTCCTGGTGACTAGATGTGCTTGGTTACAAATGGCCTAAGGAAAAGCTGTGCAAAGTGGCTGTTCAGAGTGCATTAGTATGGACCCTGCTGTAAATTGCATTTGGAGAAGACTCTCAGCCTTCTTTGACAATGAGGGAGGCTAGACGTGTAAGTTCAGACAGCCTGAATGTCCTCCAGAGATTTTAAAATCTGGATAAATGTTTAAAATAAATGCTCTATGGCTATTAAGTTTGTGTTCTGCAATAGAGGCAAAGCAAAAGGGCTTGGCCAGCAATCCTGCACCAGGCCTCTCACTCTTGTTTGGGACCAGGCATGTCTTCTTTTACAAAGAATTCCAGTCTGTATTTAAAGGCTGCAAGTGATAGAGAATACCTCGTATCCCTGAGTAAGCTGTTTCAATGATTAATTATCTGCACAGTTAAAAATTCACACTTCATTTCTAACCTAGCTTCAGCTTCCCGGTGCTGGGTCTTTAACAGCTGGTAGAAAAAAGACATGAGATCTATCTGTGTCTCAGTGAAGCCCCTTGTAAATTGTGATCAAGCCACCTTTTAACCTTCTCTTAGATGAACTGCACATATAAAGATGCCTTTCATTGCAAGGAGAGCTTTTCACGTTTTTTTTTCATGGCTTCAGTCATTTCTGAGGGTCTCTCCTGGGTTATTATCTCTGCCAAGGTGACTTCTGGGCACATGCAGTAGCTCTGTACACTATTCCTCAGCATTTCCACATTCCCACGCCAGGGGCAAGAGCCAGGTGCCTGCAGCAGCCTGAGCATCAGGAGCCTGGCACCAGAGCAGGGGCTGGGACTCAGAGAACTGGCTTTGGTGGATTCACAGAGACATTTTGACATTTTCTTCACCTTATTCTTTGATAACAGGTAGGGGAAACCTTCCTAAAGCTTTTCTGGACAGTGGAAAAATATTGATAAATATCCTTAATTTTCTCTCTAGAAATGCATTATGATGTGGAGGGACAGCTAGATTTATGAGTAATTGGGGAAAATGGGAATATCAGTCCTTTTCACTCCCAGGCTTGGCAAGTAGTTGATTGTCCTCAAGCAGCATATACCAACAACATGAAGTTGCCAGTTACCTTTGGTTTGGTCTGACTGGTATTTAGGTGGAGATGATAGCCTTCCCGAGGTTTGGTGACCATGAATTTGGTTGAAAAGATCTGGAAGGCCATTTTATTTAAGATCTTTTGACTAAAGCTTATCAGAAGCTCCATGGCAATCATGGGGGCTGTGCCATGCTATAAGGCCACGTGGATCTAGATGTGGACGCTGTGCACTTGGGCATTGCTCCCATTGGACTGAAAGGAGGAAGACTGCAGGCTCCAGCCATCATGTGCTTACCTGGGCTCTGCATGGCTGCAGCAGGCTGCATTTGGAATGCCTTTTCTACTCAGCTCCAAGGGGTGTAACTGCAAGCTCCCCATGGGTCTGTGGTGCAGAGCATGCATGGATCATTCAGAAAATGCACTCTGTTGAGAAGCATTGCTGGTGTAATTTTGGAGATCGTGGGTGGGCATGGTATGGCAGGATATTAGCAATTCTTTGTCTCCTGGGTTTAGCAAGGCACATAGCTACCATGCTACCCTCGGCTTCATGTAACTGATTGTGCAAATCATGCTCTAGTGAGCTCTCCTATGGCAAGTAATTTGCACAGATTGATGAAATTCAGGTGAGAAACCTGTGTGCTTTATTGTGGGTAAAGAAGTGCCCAGGAATAAGCAGTCTGTGAGTAGAAGCAGCTGTTGCTGACTAACCTGTTACTTGATCTACGAGTGAGCTCCAGAGAACTTTTGAAACTGTGAGATATTGGCCCGATTTCTCTTGGTGTGTTAAGTGGGCTGAGGGTGTAGAATTGGTTTTATATAGCAGAGGCTATAAAGTCACTGTGACAGAGTGCATCAGATTCCACCTGCCACAGCAAAGCCCTTACTTTCTTTTCCTGGGCAGGTGTGAAAAGCCCTGCGGTAAAGTTTTCAAATTGCAAAATATCACCAGCTGCCTGGGCAAGAGGTGAACATTACAGTCGTGTTCTCCTGACTTGCAATTTGGTACTGAAGGCAAATGGCTTTCATTTCCTTGTCAGTTCCTGAGGTTGTCTCTGAGCCTCACGGAGAGGTGACATGCCTGTCAAACGTCATGGGAGAGACCGTAAAGTCTGACAGCAGGGCATGGGCTGCACTGTTTGAGAACTTGGGGCTGATCATGTCACTGAATTCACCCTGATGTGCGGGAGGAGAGACCCTGGGGACAGTGGGCCATAGCCCTCCTGTAGTTTGTTAACGTTGTGTCTCAGTGTCAGTGCACTGCACATGCCTGTCTTCTGCAAATCCCCTTGGATTTCCTCTGAACAGGGTAAATGTGAGCCAAATGAACCGTCTGGTCTTTTTGTAAGAGTTTGGCTGAATTGATTTTTGTGTTGACTGCAAGTTGGGCCATGCAGACAGCACACTGTATGTGCTGTGATGAAATGTCTTTATCTATGTACGTTCAGATGCATGTAAAGAGATGCTGAACTGTAGTTTTGGACTGCTTATCTAGAAACTAGTGTTTGTGCTCAGAGAAACAGATGCCTAAATGGCATTGAAAAGTCCATGATAGATGAACACTGAAGTGTTAGGATATCCCTGTTTATCAGTACTAGCAGGACGTGCCTCTGCACCCTCTCCTCACTTTTCTCTCTATGGCATGTCAAGCTTCCCCTTCTTCTCAGAGCAATTTGTGCTCAGCACAGGGTCAAACACTTCAAAAAGGAGAAGTCTGAGTATTTGTCATGGGAGATTTATGGGTCTGAGACTCAGACACAGAGTAGAGATGCTTGGGCTGTTGAATATACACCTGCTGCTGGACACCTCAGAGCTTGATGAAGGCGCCGTGGAGTCATCTCAAGAGGAGATGTTTTTACACTGAAAATACTGACTGTGAAGGTAGTGTTGCAAGAATCAGGCAAACACCTCATTACTGTCAAAGGCAGCTTTCTGCTCACCTGGTGCAGCCCCTTCTTAGCTCTACACAGCAGGTTAATCTCTGCTTCAGAGGTTTGGCTTGGAGCTGGTCAGTCTGCTTTAGGCATTCCTACCAATGTGTCTCCAGTATCTCTTCTTGGCTCAGTGAGGTGTCTGCTATAACATTTAGTAGTGTCTCAGTGCCTGAGAAGATGTTATTGCCACAATCTCTCTGGCCTGGATGCCAGCAAGGTGTCTTGTTTAATGGAGCTGAAATACTGAGTCATTGAAGAAGTTGTTCTTCTGTGCCTCTTTTCTCTCTTGCCCATTATGTTTAGACTTTTTTTTCTTGTCTTGGGGCTAAGCCTCATGGATGGCTCTAAAAGTGAGATGCAAGAAGAAACAACAGTCACTTCCCTTTTTAATCTTTTCTGATAATTGTTTAAAAGAAGTATTTACTACAACTAGTAAGTGGCTGACTTGACAAGAGCAATGAGATTGACACTGACTGAGGAGGAAATGTTAGCTGTGCCTGTTTCAAACCCTTCATTCCACATCCATTTTATCCTGGTGACCAGTGTCTAGTTCTGATGAGGACAAATGGCTTAATGGTTCAGTGCTGTGACCTCTTCTGGTGTGATGTGTCTCAGTAGCTCTCATCTTGAATTGCTTCAGGAGAACTAGAACAGGACTTATTTTTTATCCCCTTTTCTTACCTAATTGTTCCTAAAATGTTTCGAGGCCTTCATTGGTCATCATGAAGAGAGGCACACACTCTTGCTGTTTTGAGGTGATAGAAAAAAAAAGAAGGGAACACCTTTCCAAGCTGCCTGTTAAAGGAATTGACGGTGGCAGCCAGCGACGTAAAGCAGAGGAGGTGTATTTTGGTCAACTAAGCCATTTTTCTATGAATCACCTTCTCTTTTTCATTCAATCCTACTCTGCTCCAAGAAGCCATCAACAAACTCAATAACTCAACAGAAACAAACCATATATCTGCTCAAGAACAGACCATTAAGTCTGTAGCATCCTGCTTCCACTCTGTATAGCAGTGGATTGGTTCCATATAGTTAGGGATCCTGCCAAAGACTTTTCAGAAGTGACTAATGGTTCTGTGTGCATCAGTTCTTGGCACCTGAACACCCACCCCCTGAAAGTCTCATCCATTATACATGCTGTTATATAACAAGCAGCCCAGTCCTTCCTCATCAGGGCAGCACTCTGGTTTCCAGGGGGAACAGATTAAGTCTTTAGGTTTCTCTCTCCTTGCATTTGCCAAGAGTGTTCCAGAAATAGCGTCGTCCGTACGTGCAAATCCTCAAAATCCATCTGGATATCTGTGTACTGCTTAGGGTAACTTCAGTGTTAGGATCATGCAGAATTAGAGCACATTCCTTTTTCTTTTTTTCTTTTTCTTCTTCTTTTTTTCTTTTTTTTCTTTTTCTTTTTTTTTTCTTTTCTTTCAGCAGAGCTGGCAACATTTTATCTAAATGCCATTTCATTTTAAAAATATCCCTTCCTCTGAGTTGTTTGGTACATTTCTCTGGGTTGCTTGCATAAATTTAGGTATTAAGAAAAAAGCAGAATGGGTTGGAGAAAACCAAAACAGCGCTCTTTACCCACTCCTCTTTCACCAGCCAGCCACCATTGTTTAGTACAGCCCTTCTAGGCACTTGCTGTGTTTTTCTAAGCAGGAGCAAAGCACCAGCAATTGCTGGGATGATTGGGAAATTCACCACTGTGTTCAGCAGAGCCAGGAACGTATGTCAGGTACTTTGAAACCACCCTGCAGATGCAGATAATTTGGTGTGTTGGAAATGAAGAAGAGTCTGAACCATTTTCTTCTTGTCCAGCCTTACTACCAAACCCAGATGTTGGTCTAGAAAGTAGATTGATTACTTCTGTAGGCCTCTCTGCATTCCGTGAAGTCCATAGCTTTGCGATGCCTGCTGGCCAATCTCCTAGACTTTTCTTTGTATCAGTAAACTTGTGGTCTGTCCTTCTTCCAAGGGGAGACATAATACAGTTTTGCCCATACTGATAAGGCGCCACAGGACTGCTCTGCTAGTGTGAAGCTGCAGAGCCTGGAAGTCAAGGTCCGTTTTTTGATGAAGCCAGTCCTGTATTGCAAGCACATTGTTACATTAAGCAAATCATCATCAAACGTCTCAGAATGGACTTCACTAGTTAGGTCGCTTACATAAACTTAATGTGGAATGGCCAGTGTTTTTGCAAAGCCAGTTGATAATTATCAGCTGAGCTTGACATTTCTGCTAATGGATTAATACAATTTATTGTACCGTGGAAGAGACCTTTCCTGTAAAAGAAGCCAATTTGACTTTCAGTTCTAGGTGGAAGATAATATCCAGCATTTTTTTTTTCTAGAGACATCTTCATTTAAAGTCCAAGATAATTTCAAATATGATTGACATTCTTGCAAATCTTTGATCTTTCGCTTGGCCAAAAATACAGTTATTTACTTTGCGATTAATCTGAAAACATCTCTTTTTCTCTTTAGGATAGCTGTTACCCTTTAGGGAGATAAGATTTAGTTTCTGTCTATCATTAATTCTTTTTATAAACACCCTCCAATGAAATACATTTGAAAAACACACACAGTGCACTTCTTTTCATTAGCCACAAATCCAGCATACTCTGATTAGCAGAGTCGTATCTGGTCTCTCATCTCCTTTACAGATTGTAGTGTTTATCTGATGGCTAAATTTTAATAACTGTTTCAACCCTCAATACTAGGAAGAGAAGGAAATTTTTCTAACAGGATGGATTACTGCCACGTAGTGTTTTATTTTACTTCTTATTGTTAACGACAGTCAAGAAGACTACAAGCCTGATGTCTAGAAGGGAATTTTAAAGTTAAACTTAAGCAAAATAAATGTTTCAGAATGAGAAGAATTTTGATTGGATGTAGATTAAAATAATTAGTTAATGAAGAATGACTATGCTATACCAAACTACTATCTTTTTTTTTTTACCAATTGGTGAATAATTCTTGTTGGAATCTAAGGCTGTTGAAAGCAAATCCAAGAAGTCTTAGCAATCAATGGGTGTGTAGTTATTCTTAGAATATTTGCAATGAAGCTATTAATGTATTTTAAAACTTCAATGACTTTTCATACTCCAAAATATCTTTGTTAGGCAGATAACAGTAAAAGCATTTTTTCTTTTGGTAGTTATTCTGGCTTGCATTTTCATTGCTGCCATGTTCAAGCAGTAAGCCAGTTTTTTTTTTGTTTTTGTTTTTTTTTTTTTTTTAAAATGCAATTATTTCCTAAAAAATCCTTCTGGCCCAAACTCTTAAAAGCTTTGTTGCATGACTTTTATGTGTAAGGACAAATTTGATTTATGATCTTTTAAAACAAAATAAGCACTCCTTCTCTCTTCTTATACTGTTTGTTATTGCCTGAGTATGTCTACTAAATGGGCAGATTTACTTGATGTTCCATGAAACAAAGCAACTGGGCAGAAAATGGCATTGTCTGCTCTATGTGGAAGAAAAAACTTTCTCTTATGCAAAGACTTGAACTAAATCTCTTGCCTTTTGACTGTAGGGACACATCTTTGGCTTTTACTAGGCTGTCCTGGCTCCACCTGCAAAGCTCTGTGATAAAGTAGACTGCACTGTCTCTTTTTGAATGTGAGTGTAAAGTACATAATATGGCTGCACAATGTTGTCAGAAAAGGACATGCCCACATCATTCAAATTAATGTTCTCATCCAGATGTGGCTAGTTGGTTAGATATTAGAATGATTGCTGCTTGGCCAAGAGAATTTCTCTTTTTGTTTTGCAAGACATTTTGTCATGGAACTGTACTGAATGTCTAGTTTTCAGGAATTTAATTTGATATTTCGGAGGATGACAGATTTATTTTAAGGAGCTCAGATGTGAAGCCCAATTTTTCCCCCCGGTAAAGAGGATTAGCTAGGGGAATCAATGGCCAAAGGGAAGGCTGGATTCACCATCCCTTGATCTTCATAGCCCATCAGAGTGCCTTTCTGAATGGCAATCAAAGAAGGGTTAGCTGGCTCTCTCCAGCAGCAACTGGGTGATGCTCTGTGGCTTGTATGATGAACAAGAGGAGCTTGGCTACTCCAATGGCCTCTTCTGGCCCTGAGATCTAGGAGCTAAGGACCAAGCATCCTAGAGAAGGTGTGCATTGTCCCGTACATGGTACTGCACTTTCCTGGCCTGGTGGTACATGGGGCAGCAGTGCCCCAATGGTGCTGAAGACTCTTGGTCCAGGGTAATGAGAAGAACCAACAGTACAGACTTTGTACAGTATAGGGATGCTTCTGCCCTATGCAGGTGTGTTGGCTCCCTCTGTGAAGTTGTGTCAACTTGTAAGTTATTTTCCTCCTGCCCTTCTTATTGTCTCTGTTTCATATTGTTCCTGTCAGAGCCTTCTTTGTCTCTTCTCTCTTGAGTGTCTTCCAGTTCTCTCCTAAATCATCCCACTCTACAAACTGGTTTGCCTTTCCTTTCCCCTGGATATCCCACCCTACTCCTATGCCCCACCACTTCCCTCTTCTCTTTCTGTCTCACCTACCCTGGAGAGCATAAAGTCTCCAGAGCCCTGCTACTCTGTGCATATTTGCTAGGATTGGCTTTTAGGTTAGTGCTGTAGGAATACACAGAAGTCTGTGTTATTTGACCTGTTTGTTCCTGAGTGGGCCATAAGGAGGTAAGCACTCAAAGCAGGGGTAGGTCGATCCCATTTATCTGCATTAATGCTTGGCTACATCCTCATTAATCCTTGGTGTTGCAGTTCCACTGTAGAAAGTGTGATTAATAATAACAACAATAATAATTTGTAAAGATTTTTATGTAAGGTGGAAGGGGGAGAGAGAATTGGAAACTGATGTAAGTTATTGCCCAGATCATAAGGCTGAAAGTTACTCTGAAATTAAAGTTGTGATGAAAAGTTGTTTAGTTCTGTATTATTCTGTCTTTGTCTTAGAACAAAGGTTTCTCTTCAAGGTCATTGCTTGCACTTGATGCCTGTACCAACAGAGGACCATTTTTCTAATCAGCTGGTCTGTTCATCTAGAAATGAAGAAGGAAATAATTCTGAATATGGTGTTGCATCCTGCAGAACATCCTTGCTGGAGCAGGAGAGGCAGTGTTCTACAGTAGTGCAAGCTGGGGTTCAGCACTACTATCTTTCTGTATAGGGTCCTGGTCATGCTTCCTCTACCCAGTGAAAGAGGAAAGCAAAACAGCGACACTGGAGCTCGGAGATCTGGTTGCACCCTTGCAGTCCTGGGTTTAAGAGAACCTGAAATGTTTTCTGAAAAACGTACTTTGTATCCCTACCTTGGGCTTCAACAAGAGAAGCAGCAAGGGTTGCTCTGGTGTTCAGGACTTAGAGTATGTACATGAAATCCGGTTAAGGGGGAGGAGACAGAGGAAAAAGATTTTTGCCATTCCTTCAGACTTTTTTTTTCCCCCAACATTAATATTTCTCAAGCTGACGATTGGGATCAGAAGATTTACTTTGTTTGTTTCTGAGTTGTTTCCCTCTAAAGCAGTAATTAGTGAGTGCAACTGCTGGCAGACGGCAGCACGAGCCCCTTCCACCCCACGTCCCTGTGCTGCATATTGGCTGCAAAAATGCACGTTGTCTCAACATGAGGACAAGGGACCTGCACCAGTCAGTTTGGAAAGATAACTGATTGACTTTGAGCTGATGACTAGTACTGTGACTATCATGTTTGATGAAAAAAACAGTGACTTTCCCTGGTAGGAAATGAACATTGTACAAATGATGTGGAAGTGCTTATTTTATTAGAGCATCTCTAAATGTGAACTAGAGAAAGAGAAAGAAAAGGGAGAAAAGGGATTGCAACAGAATAAAAAGTGACTGTATCTATTTTCTCTTGTAATATTTGCAATTGGCTTTGGAAATTGGGAGATTAAATTTCTGTTTTTAAAGATATTTGCCAGAATGACACAAATTGTGCTAGTCTTTTCTGCCATGTTTTAGTGGCACGGGAGCTTGCGTAGCCCATTTTTTTACTATTTGCTGTGCATGCAGCATCTTTAATATTAACAGCGATGTGTGCGTCACTGGGAGTGCTGTGGCAGGTAGGAGAACACGTCGTCTTCTGGGAGAACTATGCTGCTGTTTTCTATTTTTTGGCTATGCTCGATCTCAGTGCAGTGGTACATATATATTTTTTTTAATGGCAGAATTTTACAAGTGAGTTTGGTTCGGATTCCCAGTCAGATACAGTTCTGACCGTATAGGTGTTTAACCCCGTGTGTATCCTCTGTGTGTACAATGCATATTTGCGTTAACAAACATTTCGGGATCTTGAAAAATATTTTCAGGGCATACTCCTGACAGCAGTGGAACTCTTTGCACATGCACTGGCGCAGGTATAAATTGGTTTTGATCCACAGAAGATTTTTGATGCATCCTATTTTTAAGCTTAAATGAAAGCAGGCTAAATAAACTGTGCAGGAAATGGGGCGTACACAGCAGCAAGCTATTATCACCTATATTCAGAGACTTGTATCCCTAGGGTATCTTTGCAGTCAGTGGAGATAGAGATATTACTCCAGAGATGACTCAAAGCACTTAATTTGGCACCTCAGGAGACTAGTCTTGTAATTTAGGTGCAAGAATTAGGTGGCGTGAATAGCCCTCCCTGTTTTAATTCCTAGATGCAAGTCATCCAGAAAATGGTTGTTGCCATGCAAATAAATAACAGGAGTGCAAACAGCACCAGTGGTTCCAATAAAGACTCCCTACACCCCCTGGCAAGCTGACTAACCTTTGCATCTCCATGCCACGAAGCCAGGGCACGAGGCTCTGCAGGCTTTCTTGAGCCATACTCATAAAACATTGGCAGCACACCCTCTGATCCTGGGAGGGAAGTGGGGAGAGAAGAGGAAGTGTTTTAACAGTATGCAGCTGTTCGATATCTTCTCTGTTAATGGGAGGTGATAAATGCAGCACTCCTTGGGAGGTGGGATGCTGCAAAATGGGTTTCCCTCCTGGGTGAGTTGGTGAGGAGGAAGGGCAGGAGTGGAGGTGGATGCACACATGAGTTTGAGGCAGCCAAGCACACAGTGCTGAGGCAGAGAACAAGGAGCCTGGCAGAGCACATGGCGGCGCTGCTCCAGCAGCTCTGCCTAAAGGGCTGTAAAGTATGGCATGGCTGGAAGAAACTGGCTCTAAAAGGACTCAAGTGCCTTCCATCTGCAGGTGTTCTTCTAAGAAGGAAAGGAGAACACAGCTTAAGCATGCCACCTTCCCCTGGAAACCAGACTAAGCTTACCTGTGAGTCCCTGTGTAACCCCATATGGTCTTTGTCCCAGGGCTGTCCCAATGCACAGAGCCTGTCAGCATGCTGCACATGTGAGGTGCCCTGCCAGGGGACAGCTTTGCTTTGCAGCTGCATCTGTCACCAGCACAGGGACAACACTAATGAGCCTCGTGTCCCTGCTGCAGCCTCGTGTCCGTGCTGCAGCCGCCAGCCTGAAGTTGTGCCGAGCAGAATGGTGGCTGCCATAAAGCTGCAAAGGTGTCAGCACTTGAGACTGAAATGTGCTGGGTGGGGATACACTGAAATTCATCTCTCAGTGCCTCTGATTTGAAAATTAAGTCTTTTACTCTTAGAAGTCCCTCTAGCAAAGAAAACTGGACTCAGTGCCCAGCAGGAATCCTTGCTGCAGAGCAGAAGGTGAGTTACATATTTTTTTCCTGCTGTTTTCAGCCTCCCCAACTTTCATTTTTGTCAACTGACTGTGAAAGGTGTTGGTTGTCTCTGAAGCAGTATGGGCAGGCTCATACTGAAAAGCTTAACTCTCCTATGAAATGCTGAGTGGGAGGACTGGCACAGAGCTGAGCTTGATTAGTATTGAGCGTAAGTTTTTCCTTGACAAGGCTTTGGCACATCTCTGATTTTTTACTTCTCCTCTGTGCCAAGTCCTTGCAAGACATGTACTGAATGTCCAGTGCCAAACAATCCTTTTAAATATTAATCACTAAGAAAGCGCATAAAGTCTATGGTGCAAAAATAGTGTGTGATCTGCTCCAAAACAAAACAATGCTGGGCCACACTCAGTTTTTGTTTCTTGATTTCTGTGTTCTCCGTGTTTTAGATTTTCTTCCTCTTCCTATTAGCCATTAGTCCATGCAGATCAGATGATATCTGTCATAAAATCATAGAATCATTTGAGTTGGAATGGACCCTTACAAGTCATTAAGTCCAACTTCCTTGCAATGAACAGGGACACCTACATCTTCATCAGGTGCTCAGAGCCCCGTCCAGCCTCACCTTGAGTGTCTACAGGGACAGGGCAGCCACCACCTCTCTAGGCAACCTGTGCCAGTGCTTCAACACCCCTATTGTAAAAATCGATTTTATGATTGTATGCTCTTCAGTGCCAAGATCTGAAGGCAGGAGATCCTTTTGATTGGAAGCACTCAGTGCTGCCAGGAAGGGAGGGGACAGCCATGGACACCAGGCCTAGCCTGCAGATTGCCTGAGCTGCTCCCTCTCAGCAGCTATGATAGGCAGGGCCTGCTTTCCTGCTGCCTTCTCAGGGCTGGTACTCTTGCTTTTTATGTCCTCCTGTTCTCCTTATTTCGAAAACATTATTCAAATGTGTTTCTGATATTCTGCAGGCTCTTTGATGCTCTGGGATTCAGTTCCTCTTGGGACACAAAATCGCTACCTTATTCCCTCTTATTTCTGCTCTCTGGGATGCTGTTACCCATAGGAAATCAGTTTTTTTTGGCTTTCCTGTGTGAAAGTTTGATTGTGTTTTTGCAGTAGAAGCTTCTAATATCAAAGTATAGGCCCCTTCTAAACTTACAGCCTTCTTACAAAATGGTTGCATAGGTTGCTTTTCACAATAAGATGTGGAGGCTGAAACTAGCACAAGATAGGGCAAATATTTTGCTTAAAAGCAGAAACTGGAGTTATGACTAATCCAAGATAAGGCAAATCTGCAGGGTAGGCTTAGCATAGGACAGAATGATCGTGATAATCTCTAGCACAAGACAGAACAAAAGTGATAACCTTAATCTCTAGAACAAATGCAATAACCTTACAAAATATTGCCCTCCTACCTCCATAAAGAAATACAAGATATATACTTAAAAACAACAGGTTGGCTACAGACCTAATATGGAAATATTCCTTAGTAACTGCGTCGAGAAGATTGTGAGCCTGGGATGCTCAACCAGTGAGTAAGTAAGAGAGCTGATAACGTGTGTTGGGAGAAAGGATATATAATGGTGTGTATTTTGTTGGCAGGGCATGCGTTTTCTCTCTTACCAGTGTGCATCTGTCATTGCAACTGTGAATAAAATATGCTGCCTCACTAACATCCCTCCCAGACTCAAACTTATGGGCTGAGAATGTTTCTCAGGCCTGTGGGGCAATGCCTTATAGAAAATATGAACTGTTTAGCCTTATTTTAAGGACAAATGCAAAGCATGTCACTGAAAAATAGAACATGGATTCCCCTGCCTTTGTGCTTCGACAGTGTCTGAAGCCTGCCAAAAAGTCTGTGAATTTCACATATGACAGAGGAGTAATGGAATTAAAATTTGCCTTTCTCCTATTGGCCTATGAAACCTTGCGCTCTCTGAGGCTCGTTTCTGTTCAGCTGGCAATTTAGAGGAAGCTGCTGTTTTGAGGGAACATGCCTTGCTCCCAACCTTCACCATGAAATTCAGTTTTGCTTGGCTTCAGAACATACTCCAGAATTTTCAAAATGTCACCTTTTCAAAAATTGTTGGGTGGGTGGAGTTTCTGAAATTTTCATTTCAAAGCCCAGAAATGTGTTTTTCCAGTTTCATGTTTTCACTTCTATTTTGTTATAATTGTCACTCTTTGTGACCTGCCAATGGCAGTAGAGAAATAATATGTCCTGATCTTCTTGATTATTGCACTGGACAGGTAGAAATATTCTAATTCTTTTTTTTTTTTTTTTTTGCCTAGGGATAACTTATCACAGGGGTAGCCATGTGAGACCAAAAATGTATAATAAACTCTTCAATTAAAATTTGAAATGACAATGTTTCATTTTAATTGTCACGTATGAATACAAATCAAAGTGAACATATTTCATGTAGTATCAATTTTTAAAGAATGCCATCTTTTACCAGAAAACATTACAATTTAGAATTTTGTTGCAGCTTTAATCCTTCTTGCTAGAAGTTGCAGTTCAAAGCCATAGGAAAACCCTACAGTATTCTACAATTTGATAGAGGGTTTTTTTTTTTTTTTTTAAATCTAAAAACTTCTCAATTTTTCTTAAAAATGCAACCAAAGAAGACAGCAGATAAGTGGAGATAATGCACATCTATTATGAGCAAAATTTTGTCTGAGTTTTTCCAGCGCGGCCCCTCAAAATACGTTTTATTTATCTCTGTACTGTTACTAAAGCTGCTGTAACAGCAGGATAATCCTTTTAAAATGCAGAAGTTACAGTGATGTGATGAGAGTCCCAAAACCATTTGTTGTGGAAATGCAGTCATTCTATTTCTTCCCAAGAAATGTATCCTGACTTGTGTGTCCAAGTGAAGTGAGGTTAGCTCACACATGCAGGTTGTAAAGTAAGCTTCAGGCTGACAAAGGTGATGGAGACAACTAATAGTGTGGTCCAGCTGTGGGATATAGCTGTTCACTTTAAGTGTAACCCCAGGAGCATATCATGTCATGTTGTATTTAGGTCTGCAGATGTATGGTTTCTATGGGACTACCTCCAGCAGAATGTGTGAATAGAAAATTCATTAAAAAAATTTCAGTGAGCTTTGCTGAGAATAAGGAAGCATGACTTCTATGCTCTTGTGAGACCCCACCTGGAGTACTGCCTCCAGTTCTGGGGCTCCCAACACAAGAAAGACATGGAGCTGTTGGGGCGGATCCAGAGAAGAACCATAAAGATGGTCAGAGGGCTGGAGCACCTCCCTTATGAGGACAGGTTGAGAGAGCTGGGGCTCTTCAGCGTGCAGAAGAGAAGACTCGGGGGAGACCTCACTGCAGCCTTTCAGTACCTGAAGGGGACCTATAGAAAAGCTGGGGAGGGACTTTTTGTAAGTGCAAGTAGTGACAGAAGGAGGGGAAATGGCTTTAAACTGAAAAAGGGCATATTTAGACTAGGTATTAGGATGAAATTCTTTACTGTGAGAGTGATGAGACAATGAACAGGTTGCCCAATGAGGTGGCAGATGCCTCCTTCTCTGGAGGCATTCAGGGTCATGCTGGAGAGGGCTTTGAGCAACCTGATCTAGAGGGAGCTGTCCCTGCCTATAGCAGGGGGGTTGGAACTAGATGGCCTTTAAGGGTCCCTTCCAACCCAAATAATTCTATGATTGTTCCCAAAATTAGCTGTGTTTGACAGTATGAAGTGAAGGAGGGGAGAAATGTATGGAATTAGTTGTGGTAATGCCAACTCTATGTTAGATGAAAGCATCTCTGTAGGTTTGTGTTTTTCAAGGTCTGTATGTTGCTACTTTGGACAAATGACATCTCCAAGAATCCACAGTTAAGTTTGAAAGATCCAGCATCTGTTCATCTCTACTGTCCAGTTGAAGTCATTTCATTCTCTTACATCCTTTCAGCCGCTTGCCCTTGCAAATCGTGAGATGATCAAATTACCTGCTGAGGAGGAACACTGGCATTCCCAGCCTCTGGCAGGTTGAGAGGAGATGGAGGTCTTGGGATTTACTCTCATTCTCTGTCTTCATTCCATGTGATGAGGCCAGCCATGGGTTTCGGGGAGCAGAAGGCCTCTGGCTGGAGCACAGCCCCAGCCAATGCTCTTTGTAGCATGCCCTGGCATTGAATACTCCAAGGCTATAGGGAAAGCACTCGGTTCCGGCTCCTGGAAGATGGGAGCACCATCACTCCATAAGGCCTGGGAAAAGTTTGACTTCCCCCAGGAATATGATTAAAAAAATGAACCCCTCTCCACCTCCTCCAAGTAGGTTAAGTGCTGAACTCCTTCATGTATCTGATATCTTATTATATTTCAGATGCTGTTGCTACACCCAACTGGGATATTTGCAGTGGAAATACCCCAAGAGAAATTAGAGCAGTTTTGGTAAAAGTAAAAATCCAGAACTCAGGCTCCTCTGCATTGCATTGTGATGGTATTTGGAAAGAAAGAACTCTGTTTATACAGGAAACTTCTGTGAAGCAGGACAAACTGGGCTTCACAGCTCTATGCTACTGTTCCAGCATGGTAGTTAGTCATTTGAAAGCCACCTGCAGTGCAAAATGCCAGTCAGCTCCTGAGGCTTCCTCTGTAAGTTTCTCCCTGCTGCTGTCATGAGAGTTGCACAGCACTGTTCCCTAGCTTCTCCGTGTCCTTGTATGCTGAGGGCAGGCTTTCTCACCCTTTTAGTCAACATCAGTCAACTGAAAATTCTTTGTGCCTTGTTATACTACATGGTTTGCATGCAGGTGTGTGTATGTGTGCATATACTTTGCAATTCCCTTGCAGATGGTAGTGCCAAACAGACTGAGGAAAAGTTCTCATACAGCCTCAAAACAGGAATATAGCCTTAGATAAACAAGGGAGAGAGGACTGGGTCTGGGGCAGAGGGAAGCTTGTTTGCATATCTGCAGCATCTGCTCCTCAGAAATGGACTCCTGCTGAAGGTCTGCTCTGATGGCCTGATAACCATGCTGGGTGTGCTGTCTGTTCTCAGAAGCAGGGACCCAAGGAAACTGTACTGTACATAGGGCCTTCCTTCAGCTCCTGGAAAGCCTTGTGGCTCTCACACTTGTTTTTTCCTCTTTTTTTTTCTTTTTCTTTTTTTTTCTTTTTTCTTTTTTCTTTTCCCCCAGAGCCCTGTAAGAATGACAAGTGCTGATTATCCAAATAGATGCTTGTTGGAAAATATTCTCCTCTCCATAGAGCACACTTCCATTTGTACTCTGCTTTTCAGCAGGCTTCCATTACCTTCAGGGTACTGATGTGTAAGCAGGATCTCATGTGATAAGAAACATGCATCCTCTCGGCTTTAGAAACTTACTTCTTATCTCTAAACTAATTTACCACTTTTGTACACAGAAATGCATTCCCTGTGAGGACAGGCTGAGAGAGCTGGGGCTGTTCAGCCTGGAGAAGAGAAGGCTGTGGGGAGACCTGGGAGCGGCCTTTCATTACCTAAGGGTAGGGAGGAGGGGCTATAAGAAGGAAGGGAATGGATTCTTTTGCAGGGTCTGTGGTGATGGGACAAGGGGAAACAGTTTCAAACTGAAAGAGGGGAGATTTAGATTGGGTATAACGAAGAAGTTTGTCATAATAAGGGTGGTGAGGCACTGGTGCAGGTTGCCCACAGAGGTGGTGGATGCTCCGACCCTGGAAACACTCAAGGTCAGACTGGATGGGGCTCTGAGCAACCTGATGTAGCTGTAGGTGTCCCTGTTCATTGCAGGGGAGTTGGATTTAATGATCTGTAAGTGTCTCTTCCAACTCAAACCATTCTATGATCCCACTTCTGCCACAGGGAAAGGCTGTTAGCAGGTGCAGTTACCCTAAAGCACCCTAAATGCTCTAAAATCACACTGTAGCCTACCTGGAAACAGTTGATGCTCACTTGCTTTGGTGAAGTGAGGCTCTGTGATCAAGGTGGAGAGGCAGACAGATGGCTGTACCAGCTCCTCTGATGGCTGCATGTTATCCTTCCAAGTTGCTGTCTGTCAGGCAAAGGAGACTGAGTTCTGGCTTTCACACACATTGGCCAGGAGACTGTTAGACCAGACAGCTAAAACACATTGGTGGGAGCAAGGATATTCTCCCTGGAAAAGTGCAGCTGCTAAATAAATAATGAATGGCTTTCTTAGAAAATTGCTTTCCCTCTCTAGGTGGTTGAATGTCTTTCAGGATTCAAATCTTCTATCTGTGGCCTTTGACTAAACTTCGGAAGCCTGGTAGAAAACAGAACAAATTACTGAAACAAGCCCTAGATAAACAAAGCAGCAGCAGCACTGTTTCCCCTCCTTCTGCAGCATTTTCTTTAGAATGCTAGATAGTATTTGCCAGATTTGTACACATGTCTCTAAGGAATTCTGAAAACACTTTCAGAAATACCTGTCCCTCTTCCAATTATTTCCATTCAGTAAGTAGCACTATTGCTGCTCGGTGGGGTCTGAAACATTAATGACATTTCCCAGCAGGGGCCCAGATGGATGAGGCAAAGTATACAGAATTGGTTTAACCATGGAAAAAAGCATTGAAATCAGAAATCTCAAAGTTATGGTAAGTTTTGTAATTTTATTAGTTAATTTAACAGTTCATTTAACAACTGTTAATGATTTTTTGAAAAATAATTCTTCTCTCTAATTAGAAACACTTAATATTATATTGGTATTCTTATTTAAACCTCATGGTTATCTTCCAGTTGTGAAAACTGTAAATTTAACTCTTGATATTGAACAGTGATCCCCATCATTTTGAATTTTATAACATAAGCATTAGATGTTCTGTGTAGTTACCATTCTTAAACTATTACAACCTTGTATCAGGGGAGTTAGACTAGATGACCTGTAAGGGTACCTTCCAACTCAAACAATTCTATGATCCCATAGAAGAAAAAAAATTAACCTTCTATAAATTAAAGCTTTTTTCTGAAGAACTTTCAGGTGTGTTTACTTGAAACAAATTATTCAACCTTTTTTTTGTTGAACTTGTGTGAATTCAAATAGACTTTCCAAAGTTTCAATTAATGTTAATCATCCAAAATTTTAGAAGGGAAGGGAATGATCTGTTTTGCCAATGGAAAATGATCCCATTCCATCCCATCCTATTTCATGGTTTCACGAAGAAACAACCGAGTGTTTTCCGGACGTATGTTAAGCAAGCTCTGTTTATTTACACTTGTGAGTTTGTTCTGGCTCTTATCCTCTCTCCCCAGGGGTGGGAGCTGTTTGAGCTGTTAAGTTTCTAAATTACAGTAGGCTTTTCCCCCTTCTAATCTAAATGTAGCTGTCACTCTGTGTTTATATAGGAAAAGAAAAAATGATGCTTGCAGCATTGTACCTTGTAATCAGAGGCTGATTTGATGAGGCTGGCAAGGGCCTTAGACTTCGGGTTCCCACTTGGACATCAAGACAAATGAGAGAGACCTTCATGTCCTGCACAGACAGTCTTTGTCCTCATGCAACAAATTCCTGCTGCATCTCAGACTTTATTTCCCATCTTAACAGGAAGCAGGCAAGTCTTTAAGAGCCTGAGTGTGCAAAACACTCAGGTTCTGGAGAAGAAGTGAAGTCTTAGATGCTCAGTGTTTAACAGGGTGAATTTTTACTGCATTTAATATACCTGTCCATGAGATTTTTTGTTTTGTTTTGCTTTGATTTTGACAGTTTTTAAGGCTTTCTCTCTTAGTATCTCATGAATATGTTATTAGTAATTCAGGTACAGTCTGTTCACTAAATTCTCCTGAACTGTTGTAGAGTAAAAAACATGCAGCTTTATTGCTGCTGCATGGAGGCGAGGGCCTGGAGCCACATGATCCTATCAAGTTGTAAACCTTGCTAGGGCTGCTTATACAGGGATAAAAAAGCAGTGGTAGGAATAAAGGCTCTTGAAGTTCTATACAGAGCAAGGAGCTTCTGGGCTCACTAACCTGGAGTATGCAGAGAAATTGCTTTGCTGGCCATTTTATCTGAAGAATGAAACAGCCCTTAAAATATTTAGGCTTGGCGCTGAATTGTTAATAAGCTTGTTGACATGAAGTTAAAGAGATTTGGAAAAAAAACAACATATGGACTAAGATATGATAAGGACAGGGTGCCTCTCACTTGCAAAAATATTGAGAGATAGTTATACGCTCAGTGATTACATGGAATTTCTGGAGAGCATGTCTTGTCTTATTACCACCTTTTTGCAAGAGGGACTCAGGATAATACTCTGAAGGGAGATCTCCTGCTGTTTCTTAATATCAACTTGCAAAAGAAAGGTGGTTGGAAACAGCCCAGCTCCTGGAAGTGCCCATGTTGTCCTGGCTCCAAGCTATATGAAAGGCTGCTTGGCTTAGGGATATTATCTCCATGGAAGTAAAATATCCCTTTTTTTCCTTTTTTTTTTTCTTTCAAGAATCATATGAGTCACTTTAAGTCATGTTTTCAGAGAAAAATTAACAAAGTAAAGGGCTAGGTTCTTGGTTATTTATTAGCAACAAGGTCACAATACAAAAATATGAATAAATAAATTCAGACGTACCTCACATCTACATCTTGCTGTCTGTCACATAGGGTTTCTTTGTGGAAGCCAAGGAGACGTTTCTGTCCCTGAGACTTCTTTCAGATTTGGACCTCAGGTGGGACTTCCCTGTGTCCCTTCCCGCTGACACTGCATAAGAAACTGTTTCTGCTGCTGAATGCAAGCATCTGGTCAAGTAATTTCAAAAATCTTCAAACCCTCATCCAACCCTATTTTTTTCATCTGCTTTTAGGTTAATCTGGCATCTGTTTTCTTTATACCTATTAAAATAATTTTTGCCTTTTTTTCATACTTTCTTCTTCCTCAATTGAAATGCAATTATACATCAATCATATAGCATTTGTCTAAAGCTTATCATAAAGGTTCTGGAAAAAGTTTAGATTGTTATTTGGTTTGATAACCTGTTATGGATACTAGCTATAATACAGATGCAAGGAGTATGGGATATGGAACAATTATTCCTCTTCAGTGATGTTTAGGGATATGTTTTGTTCAAATCAAGAGTGGTCCAATCATATTTATGAATACTTTTATGTAATTTGAAACTTGTAGATAAGTCTTACGCTTTATGACAATGGAAGATCCTGTTATCTTTGCACACAGTTTTATCCTAGCAGTACTGAAATTTATACTCAAAAATGTTTTCTTAGTTAAGATTTAACTCCAGATCTTTTAAGAAGGAAAAATATTGTTCTGAACTTAAACTAGACATCTTGATTACCAATAGAGCTTTTATCTGGTTTTCTTGCCTTTGTCTCTACATGGATTCTCATAGTACTATATGACTGCTGCATCCCCAGTTCAGTAAGTAGAAATTTTCTAATGATGTCACCATAATTTTTCTAATCAATATATTCATCCCACCTTTAAGAGCTGCTAGTAAATTTTGACTCTTCTAGCGCATAAATCTGCAACACGCTAGCAGTTACTTTCCAAAGTGAGAGAAGCATATTGCTTACAACTCACAATCATTCTTCTGGGCTAGTTAGGGTAAGAAGTTTCAAGATATGATTCATCAAGATGTAGATGAGATGATGCTCTCAAATTCACCCTTGGCTCCATCTCTTAATATTTCCACTAAACGCTGAGCTGACAGCTCATGTCAATGCACAGGCTTTGAATTTTGCCTTACCGTTATGGGACTTTGTAAGCTCTCTGCAATAGTAGTAGCTTTTTCCATAATAAATAACTAGTTTAAAAAATTAATGGTGTATGAGGAGTTGCTGGAAAAATAGTGTGTTCCTGAGAGGTCAGAATATAGTTCTATTGGTAGAAAAAGAGTCTGGTGTACTGTGCAGAACATTCTGTGCAAATTAGATCTTATTTATCTGTCAGAAATAATCTTACACATAGGCTAATAGAAACATGATTTGGGAAAAGGCGGAAAGAGAGGTTGTCTGAATAGGTAGGTAAGGACATAATTCTAACTCCTTGCTGTAGGAAATACTCTGTATTTTCTGTAGCTAATTTTAGTACACATTTGTTTCCAAAACATTGACCCTGGTAATGAGATGTTAGGAAAAGAGTGACAAATAGGAAAAGAGAGAGTGAGAGAGAGAGAGAAAATCTTCCTGAATAGCACTTTTGGTCTTATTAATAAGTGATTACATCTTGCCGAGGGACAAATATACAGAGAAATCAATACTAATTCATTTGAATCACTCAACATTTGATGTGATGGACCACAAATTCATGCTGTGTTCCTGGTGGCTTTGCTAGGGGTAGATACTTAAGTACTTAAGGTACTCTATGACTTCCTTCTTGAAAACCAACATGAGGCAAGTGAATTTTTTTTGTCCTGAAAATGTTATTTGCTGTTCAGATGCATTTGAAAGCTGTTAGACAAGGCAAAATTCTCTGAGATCTTGCTAGTAGGTGCATTTCTCACCTTCACTAACCTTAGTGTGATTTTGTGTGACCCTTGGCAATAGGTTGAAATTCATAAATTCATGAGTGATGCTGGTAGATTTCTAGAAGCAGTAAGGGACATAAAAAGGGTTGAGGACCTCTGTTCTTTCTGTTGATGTGGGTTGGAGACGACCTTTTTTCCGTAGAATTTTTTGCTCTTTCTATACACTCAGAAGTATTTGCAAGTCTCATCACTGATACATGGACTCAAACCACTTTTTTTCTGGGCTGTCGTTTCTATATTTAGCCATTTTAAGTGGTCTTAAAAAAAAAAAAAATGGATATCACCATAGTTAGCACTGAAGAAAGCTTAAAAGATTTGACTAAGCAGGATGTGGGTGGTGGACTTATGTGAATACTGCTCAAACTCGTTCAGAACAGATTTGGCATCTGTATTTCCTCACAGATTAGTTGGTACGATTAACTTTGACTTGTGAGGTTGTTTATGAACTGTCTTTAAAAAATAGCTCTGATTGCTTAGGTCATATGACATTTTTTTCCCTCAGAGGACTACTGAGAACTTTCTGATTTAAAAACTATGAAATAAAGGCCTTGTGAAAACTTTTAACAGCATATTAAATTCCATCAACTCTTGCGAAAAGAAGTTTTTTTCCTCATGTTCAGTCAGAACTTCTTGTGACTTAGTTTGTACCCTTCGCCTCTTGTCCCATCACTGTGCATCACTAAATAGAATCTGTCCCCATCTTCTTGATATCCTCACTTCAGATACTTATATGCATTGATCAGATCCTCCCTTGGGCCTTCTTTTCTCCAAACTGAACAGGCAGAGCTCCTTCAGCTTCTCATCGTATGACAGATGCTCCAGTCCCTTCATCATTTTATGGTCCTTTTCTTGCTCCAGGAACTTCATTTCTGTCTTGCACTGAGGGAGCCCAGAGCTGGTCACAGCACTCCAAGTGAGGCCTTACCTGGGCTGAGAAGAAAGAGAGGATCACCTCTCTCAACCTGCTGGCAATGCTCTTCTTAAGGCAGCCAAGGATACCATTGGCCTTCTTGGCCACAAGAGCTCATTGCTGGATTATGGTCAACCTGTTGTCTTCCAGGACCCTCAGGTCTTTCTCTGCACGGCTACTTTCTGGCAGGTCAGCCCCCTGTATTAGTGCATGGGGTTATTCCTCCTCAGGTGCAGGGCCCTGTACTTGCCTCAATTGAATTTAAACAAGTTCCTTTCTGCTCATCTCTGCAGCCTGAGTGAGAGAGATCCTTCTGAATGAGCCACTCTTGCCAGTTTTGTATCATTACAATCTTCCAATTAGACTCGGTGCTGCTGATTACAACTCTGAGACTTGCCATTCAAGTGGTTCTCAAACCACCACACTGTCCACTTGTCCAGCTTATGCTTCCTGAACATGCCTATGAGGATATCATGGGAGACAATGTCCAAAGTCTTGCTGAAGTCATGGCAGACAACATCCACTGCTCTTACCTCATCTATCCAGCTAGTTGTCCCACCATAGAAAGCAATCAGGTTGATTATGCATTATTTCCCTTTGGTGAATAACCTATGCTGACTACTCCTGAAAACCTTCTTGTCTTCCACGTGCCTAGAGATAGCTTCCAAGATGAACTGTTCCATCATCTTTCCAAGGATTGGCCTGTAGTTTCTGGGCCCTTCTCCTTGCCCTTTTTGAAGACTTAACTCAAGAGCTAAGTGTGCAAATATTAATCATTTTTGTTGAATTTTAAACCCAAATGGTTCTGTTCAGTGGCAAGGATTTGGTAGGAAATATTTTATTGATTCTGCTTAGAGAGAGCCACCTTTCAAATAACTTTAGGACATAATTCAGTGTACCAATTTAATAATGACTTGATTAGAATATCGATTCTTGTGGAAAAGGCCTCCATTTTCAACACTTTAACAGATGTGAAAGACATTCCAGTTCACATATGAAGGTTGGAGTTCAGGGTTTGAAGTTTCTGAGGTATATATTTCTCACAGTACAAAGCTCTTCTTACCATGCTCTGATGTAGATCAGATCTCACTTTGAAGGCATAACATAAAGTTTACTCCCTTGAGATTTTTCAGGTTCCAAATGTAGGCTGGTAAACCTCTCTGAAATCTTTCCATATTTCTGTGTATCAAGATGTTCCGGAAATGCACTGGGTATGTTCGTATCACAAAAAAATAGCAGTGAGAATTTTTATAATAAATGACTGAATCAGTATTTTATGATGGCCATTTACATTAGATGAACACTGACTAATCTTATGCCAAAGCACTCTCTTTTGGACTATTAGCAAAATAAAAAGTTCATATGTTTTGATATCTACGGTCCAGTTAAAGATATCAGACTGAATCAGACGCTGGAGTTAGATACAGCCATATTTTCATATGGGATTCATCAGCCAGAAGTGCATGGGCCTCAGGAAATGAAATAACAGGCTTAGTAATGGTGGGAGCTTAGAGGGGGAATATGGTTAATGTAATTAGCAAGAGTTTCAATCAAGGAACAAGTTCATCTTACAAGTGTTCTTCCACAGGGAAAGCACTTTCCATGAATGACTTTTGCTGCCCTGGCTTCTTGATCTTCATGCAGAATTAACTAAGACTCATCAAAATTTCATGGCCTATAAACTAAGCCACTTCAGTTTAGTGTCACCAAGATGAAATATTGAAGTGTGACCATGGCACTTGGTAATAAACATTTTAAAAGGATAGGTGGGGAAACCTGTGGTGCTGAGGAAATAAGCAATTGAAAATGTATCAAAGAGGAATCACAAGAAGGAATTAAGATCCCAAGGAATGAAAGAAATGTGTGGAAATAATTAAAAGAAGAAATGTCATACTAACCTTTTAAAATATTAAAAAATTAATATATCTGAAATACCATCAAAAACCCAATCCTATAAACAAATCTATATTCATGGACCATCGTCTCTGTCTTAAGAGTGCTCTTTAAAGGTGTGAAGCATTTGTCTGGTGCTATGAGGTTCTAGGGAGAACCTAAGAGAAGATGTCAGATGAAGTTAAAACTACATGGAGAAGAACACTGAAATTTCCCGATCCCCTTTTTAATTCTGGATTAAACTTTGGATTAAATATTAATTTATAACCTATGGTAACACCCAGGATATCTTTCAGGAAATTACACTCTGAAATGCCTGTTTATAGCTGACACAAATCTATTTAGCAGGCTTGTTTATCAGATTTACTTACATTTCTCCACAAGTGAAAGGTGTTGATAGATGTAACGTGTCTGCTAAGCTCCCAACAGCTGTTTGTTGTGCTTGCAGTGCACATGAATGCTAGCTGGCAAGAAGTAAATGACTGATTGTTTAATATCAGCTTTTTTTTTTCTTTTTTTTTCTGTGAATTTGTATATGTCATCACCTTTGGGGATCGTCTTTGAGCAACGGTCCCAGCCATCAAATACTGCTGGTGCTCCACCTCTGTCATCTGGCAATCTGTGGACAAATTCTGCTCAAAACCCGTTGAAAAGCAAGTTATAAATCCCTAGCTGATGCCTGTGAAGTGTGATGTGGCATTTGTAGTATTTCTGGATGTAAATCATTCGTAATCCGTTATCAAACTGAAAAGAGCAAATGAGTTTGTTTCTGTGGTTAAAAAGAATAAGGTATTGATTACCATAATGAATTAACAAGTTGAAACCTGATATATGTCCTCTGAGCGCTGAGAGCTGTGAACTGGAACAGTCATGTATTACACATTAGTCTCATGAGATTTAAAAGCAGTTGCGCTCTAAGAATAGCTAGTTATTAGAAGAGTTCTGTAAAAATGATTTTAATGGCTTTCACTCCAGGGCTAGAACACTTACTAACCTGCAATAAAATGAATAACTTTTCATTAATTAAGATAGTTGAACAAGAACCTGTCTTTCCAGTTTTGTTGTGGGGAATTATGCTGGGTGTATTTTTGATGTCAGGCAGGTACAGGGCAGTGTGAATTATTGCAGGATGGTGGGGGGAGATAAAAAGTGCTTGGCACTTCCCAGGGCATCTGCACTGAGATGGTTAGACAATGGTGTTTTATGGGACTGAATTTGCTGTGTGGAGTGGAAACTTATAGGGAAAATGAACCCAGAAATCTCAGGGTGGAGTGTGGGGAGTTTAAATCCCTGCTGATAAATTCTTCAAGGGTGCTTATATCTGCTTTGGATTTCTCTCCTTTCCTCCCCCATCACGATGAGTGATTTCACCAGCTAACGGAACAAGATTATGTGAAAGAGCACTAGTCTGAATCAATATCCACCTTTAGCCAGCATGCTGCTTTCAGAATAATGCTTCCAACAGTGCTAAACCTATCCAGGAGTCTGGAAACTGTGAAGGAACAGGGCGAACGTTCATTCATATTTTAAAGGAACTTCTCTTTGACTGTACTTACACTTACTCCCTGTCTTGTTTATGCAAATGGTTTTGACAAGTGGTTTGTTGGCAACAGCATCCATGGAAGTTAAAAAAATACATATAGCAAGCACTGCAAACGATGATAGATTTCGTTTTTCAGATCCACGGTAGTGCCTGCAAGGAAAGCCATGAATTACATTCACAGTCACAGAAAGAAAACACATCATTTGATTATTCTGTACACCATAAAGCTTTTATTTGAAGATGCTCAAAACTTCCAAGTTATACTTTGCTGATCAATTACAGATAAGAATTTTCCACCCAGGCTATTGCAGCTACTTTGCACTGCAGTTATTGTGGTAGACATTTTGAAAACTCAAAAAAAAGTACTGCTGGCAGACAATTTGAAAACTCATATGTGTGTTATGAGTTGTTTAGCTGGCCTTATGAGCACTGTAAATGAACTTTTTGCTTGCTTGTGTATTGAAAGAAACAGCAGGTAGCCCTGAAACCAAAAGAGAGGTTTTTTAGTTTTCTACCCAAAATGAAAGCCTTTTTGCCCCTCTTTAATGTTTCAGTGATGAGTTTTCATCTGGAGGACAATGTTGATTCATGGTATCTGATGATAAAATTGAGTTCAGTCCTTAATTCATGAGGGACAAAGTAATAGACCATTGAAGTTGGCAAAATAGAGTTTTCTGGTGAATTCTAGTAGTCAGCAGGACATGATGGAAGGTGGGGAAAGTTTAGTGAGTGTTCAGGGAGCTTTGACTGAGTGGAATTTCCCTCTCTCCCCTTGACAAATCTCACAAAGTCCTCATCTGATCTGATCTTGCTTGGGTGCAGTGTCTGACCCTAGAGAAAGTTGGAGCCTTACAGGTTGATTATTGAAACTCTTGAGCTCTTGATGACTTTCATGTGTGGAGATCTGGAAACACCTGGGAAAGCTGCTGCTGTGGTTTTGAGAAACTTAAATTTTCGGAAGAGTTACTTACTGGTGACATAAGACAAATTGTTCTATAAGGGCTGGATGTTTCCAACTTAAAAATAAAGCCCTTCTGTGGGTGTCATGTTCAGTTGATATACAGCGCTCTGAAGAGGCTTCCTTGAATGTACAGCATTTAAAAACTAATTCAAATTATAAAAATCTGGCAGAGATTCTGATGACCATTACTGCTTCTTCACCTTGCTACCCTGTATTTTCTATTACTATCTGTTGTAGATACATTTCTCACACTAATTGAAGTGCGGTTAGTTCTTGATGTGTGGAATTATTCACTGGTGTATCTGCTGGAGGCAATGAACTGATGAGTGTTCCATCTTTGTCTTCTTGGCTGGGGCACCACACCAAAAGTGGACAGGAAATGTCTGCTGTCTTTCTAGCTCACATGCATAGATGACCCAGTCCCACTTCAGACTGCAGGAACTTTTTCATTTGACTTCAGCTGAATTGATTTCTGACCCAGCATTGGTAGCATCACGTGCCATCCTTGTGCATGGACAGATTAGCCAATATCATTGTCTGACTTTCCTGTGACTAATCCTTGATCAAAAAAGTTGAAAGTGGATGAAATGTTCTTTTTCACTTTGATTGCAGTAGGAAATAGGGTTTCAAATAGAATAGCTCAATGGAAGTGCCTCTTGTACCCAGAATTGATTTGGAATGACAATGTAAATGGGAGAAATCTTGGCACGGCAATGTTCACATTCATACCAATTTCATAAGCTACAAGTGGAAAAGTGTTTTTTTAATTAATTCACATATTTATTTTTAAGGGGATCACCTTGCTTTATTTTCCCAGTGTAACCTGGGGCTATTGCAGAGTGGATGAGGCTTTGGCTGGAACATTAATAACCCCACAGTGCAATGATCTGGTTGTGCACTGTGAATCCTTCATTTGTTACTGCAACCAATGCAGATTATGCTGCTGGTTGATGGAGTTGCCTTCTCTGTGTGAATCAAAGCACCCACTCATTTCCACTTCTGGGAGGAAATTAATATCCTATTCATGTAACTGTATATTGCTTTTAATTGGTTTAATATTAAACTCTCAACTGCCTGAATGAAATGTTGTGGGAAGTTTGTTTCTAGAAGGCAGTTTGTCTCTGGACAATTACAGAGCATTTATTTCTGTGTTACTGAATCATAGGAGGGAATATCTCATGTAGAAAACAATATTTTCAGGGAAATTAATGACTCTTTCAGAAAACAATAAGCATTTTTTCTTAAATAATATGGCTGACAAAAAATGCTACCATCAATTTGGGTGGTAACTCACGTGCCCAGTAAGGGTGGGAAAATACTTATGAATTGTACATCAGGAGCAACCAGGGAGAACTGGCAGCGTGAAGCATGCAAAACATCTTTGTTTGACTTTATCAAAGTCAGACCCATTATTACAGACATTCTTAGAGGCAGAAAGCCCTGCAGGTGGGGGCCTTTCCCCTTTGTCACCAGCTCTGAGATGCCAGCTAACTCTTTTCCCATGAACATCAGAATGGAGGGCCAAATTAAAATGGCTCTGCCAGCTGCTTGGAGCTGCAGTGGGAGGGTGGCCTTTGCTGCTAATTTCAGAGTGGCGCTCTAATGACAGCACTTATGTGGAAATGCTACATCTGTGTGCTTGAAGAGGTCTGCAAGTGCCAGTCTGGATGGTGTTACAGTACTGCAAGTGATGATAAAAAATTCAGTGCATATCCGGATATTTCCTCTCAGAATACAGTGCTGCTGAACAAAGTTTAAAGCTGTGCTCAGAAGATCTGTACGTATTAAAGATCCCACAGCTTGTTTTTGTAAAACCTGGAATATCCTGTAATCCTTGGCACATTTCCATGTACATAGGTATGTCTCAGGAAACTAAATCCCCCCACTGTGTTTTTAATTCTGACAAAGAAGAAAGGCATAAATTCTGTGTATTTAGAAGAGAACCAAACCTAATCTGGTAAGAGTACTGGGACTTGCAGGTCTATGTATCCCACCTCAGTACTCCTACAGTGATCCCAGTAATGTGTTTCTGGATAAGTCGTGTCTTCAGAAAAACATCCAGTCTTGATTTACAGACCTCTAGAAATGGAGAATCTGTCACACCTGCCAGATTTCCTCACTGGCCAGTATCTTCCCTTTTAAAACCATGTGCCTAATTCCTGATCAGCCTCAGCCACCTAATAATCATTTCTTGTCATGTTTTCACTGGTAGAGAGAAGACTCATAGAATCATAGTACCATTAAAGTTGAAAAAGGCCACTGAGATCATCTTGTCCAACCATCCACCCATCACTACCATGCCTGCTAACCATGTCTCTCAGTGCCACATCTCTCCCACCTGGCAAAGCTTCCTCATGAAGCTCCTTAGATACTGTAATCAAGTGACATCTTAATCTTCTTTCTGATGAATTTTTAAAATGCCTTGTGGTGTGCTTATCTCCAGCCCTTGAATCATTTTTGCAATTCTTTTCTGAGCCTCCTGCATTTTTAAAATTTATTTTAAAGGTTTTGCAGACTTGGTGTGATACATAGTGGGGGGAGAGTCATATGTAAGCACATATTATGCAAGTGATATATTTTGATGTGATTTCATCTTAACTACTGTATGAAATAAGATGGAGGGACAGCCTTTCACACATTAGATCATGTTTAAAATTAAGATCTCTATCCATGCATCTGAAACAACTGTTTTAGATGTTATACGTCTTGAAAAGGTGCACAGTAATGTAGATAATGAGTGTTGTGCTTTCGTGTCCAGCCCCCAAATTTTGAGAAGTTCCTATGGTCTGATCTGAAATTTATATTTCTTTTTGGCAGCATGTATTAGAAACAACTCTTTCAAGTTGACCATGAAATTTTCTGAAGCTAATAGTTTTGTTCAAAAAACGCTAATGCAATTTTACACTTCTTACATTTTTCTCCATTTTCTACTGCAACTAATTGCAGTGCTGGACTGACTAATCTGTAAATGAGAGCGCATATCAGTTGGTAAGATTTTGTACATTAACAAAGGATGTTTGTACAGCTGAATTCATCAGCCTTGTTTGTAAGGCAGATTTGAAGTCACAGCTCCCACAGTGAAGGTGCAGACTGGATACTGGCCTGATATAGGGAGCCCCATCTCCCAGTGCCTCCTCTTGAGTTGACAGAAGGAACTGGTAGATTGAGAAAGTCTGAAGATGGCGAAAGCTGGCCAGGAGGGAGGGAGAGATTTAGGCAAGAAGTCAGAGAACAGGAAAGGAAAGAGTGGGAAGGAAAGGGAAGGGGGAAAAAAGCACAGTTCAACAAAGAGAAAACAAAAAGCAACATCCAGAGTCTGGGAAGCTGCAGCTTAATCTGGGGAAGGTGCTGGGATGCTCTGCTGTGTGAGAGGGTGGCAGAGACTAACCAGGAAAGAAGAGGGGCTTCAGGCCAAGAGAGGAGCTGGTGACATGGGATTTTGGAGGCATTGAGGAGGAGATAGAGACTGGGAACGGAGGTGGGGAGGGCTTCCTGAAGGACCTGGGCAGATGTGGTACCAGAACTGACAGGAAAGGTGATCTGGGATGAGCAGGGAGATGACAGCAAAAACTGAAAGGGAGCTTGAGATTGAATGGGAGTCTGGTGTGACTGGGACTGGTGATGGGGCAGATTGGCCTGCAGGAAGGGAGCTGGAAGGAGTTAGAGCTGGTGGAAAGAACATCTCCACTGCTTCAGTGCAGCAAATGGATGACTACAATAAGCACCCAGCTGTAACCACCTACAAAGCAGATAAGTGCCACTGGCTATGACTGTGACACTTGCATTTGTCAGGCCCAGGCTGTTGTGCCACACCAGCCTGGGCCTGAAAAAGACACTGTTAGAGATAATGCAGTGCAGCTGAAGACACTTGCCTTATACTATGTCGAAACTCAGCAATGGTAGCTGACACACCGACTGATTCAGTTCCTCTCTGGCCAAGCCTGTATGCCTTCAGCAGCATTGGAATCAGTGAAGTCCAGAGTGAGGATAGAGATTGTCCTAGGCCTTGGTATCACTACAGACCACGGTGGACTGTACTGACTCACAGCAGTGAAGGCCTGGCAGTATGTGGAGGGTGCTTCTTGAGCACTTTGAATGGTGACCACCACTGCTACAGCCTTGTGTGTTGTCCTCTCGCTTGTGCTCCCCGTCTCCCATTGATTTGGTAGATCCGCTCCTTGGTTTCTGATTTCCTGGGCAAGGTGTAAGTTGCATAAGAAAAGTCTGCTTCTTTGTACTTTGCCCTGTATGCAAGCTGGCAATGATTCCTGATGGGAGAAGGGTGTAGAGTGGTTTAGAGAATTGCCTTTGAGAAAGAATCCACTAACAGCATTGTTACCCTTCAAACCTCACTCCACAGCCCCTAGCCAGCCGCTGCTGCCTAACCAGGTTTAGATGGCTCTTGCTCAGCTTGTCTTTTTCTCCTAGCATGCGTTTCCAATGCCATCAACCCATGTAGCAGCCAACTGTTGTGATTGGGCACTATTACTGCTATTACATTCTTCTGCTTGGCATGCATGGTGGTTGTGTTTTCTCTTGAGTTAAACTGTACAATTCTTAGTTTGTTTTTTTTTTTCCCCTGTGTGTTTGTAATGGGGCATTAAAATTGTGCTCCATTTCTGCCTGCAGCCAGTTTGTCCAGAGGGAGAGCCAAGGGACACAAACTGTAGTGGAAGGGACAGACAGGGAGAAAGTTAGGACTGGGTTGCTATACTGGCCTCTTCTGGTAGAGCTGGAACATCTGGTTCAAGCTAAAGCAGTTGGAATGTGACTGACTGGGAGAGAGAGGATGACCAACAAGTTGTGGTGGAGAAGAAACTCATTTGAGTTTTGAAAAAGGATTTGTGCTTTCTGGCTTTAATATAACCATCTCAGTCCTCTTGCTTCCTTCAGCTAGAGGGATCTTCTGCTGACATCCATGATTGTATGTGGGTGAGCTGAGAGTCTTGCACACGCAATCTTAAGCTAGAGCAAGAACCTCTTTCCCCCCCATCTGCCCTCTCCCTCTGGACATCCAATTTCTTCTATAATGTGAAAATGCGTATCTGCCTTCCTTCTTACAAGGAATGGGTGGAAGAACGTGCAGGAAAAGGCAGTGAACTATATCATTCTGTTTGTCTGGCTCTAAGCCTTTCCACTGCAGTGATTCTAAATCAAGGAATACATATTTTTTTTTTTTTAATTGTAACCTTTATTCTTTATTTGGCATTTTTAAAAATTCTAGAACTTACTTTCATTGTAAATATATATGTAGAAAACAAGGTGATTAAGCACCACTCGTTAGGGAGGAAGGAAGCTTGTGAGATAGTTCAATTCCCGCTTGAAGAACTAACAGAGGCTAACACCGGTGTCCTACTGTGAATACCAACACTTTATTTTGGACCATATGAGGGTAATCTCAGTTAGTTTGTGTAGAGATAATGCAACCACATCATCAAGGGTTGCCTGAGCTATCCAGATTACTTTAGAAAGTCACTGCAGATAGTGCTGCGTCTTCCTTTGGCCTTGTACTGCTCAGGTAGAGAGCTTTCATCATGCAGGCAGCATTGTAATACTTGTTATTCAAGCTGTGGCCCTTTAGTGTGCATAAATAGAAGACATCCCTGCTGGATGATACTTATAAGGCGCTTTGCCACAGGAATGTACTTTTCATTTTCAGAGATTGAAGTAGGCTGCTGATTTTGTTTGTGTTACCCTGCTGAGTGATGGCAGGAGAGCTGTTGTGTCACCCTCGTTCCCTTCACCCTTGTTCTCCCCTGGAGAAGGCCGCAGATGAGCTTGTTTTGAATGCAGATGCATGTGAAAACATTGCCAAGGAAAACATTTTCGAAGTTATCCAGGAAAATTGTAAGTGAGACAGGGTAACTGAGCTGGCATACCTTAGCTATGCTAAAATGGGTGAGGAAAATCTCAACATCTAGGAAAACTGAAAGATTGGTCTTCAGTTCCAAATGTGTACATTTATTTGTTGCATTTTGGAAGCACAGTCATAAAAGTTACTTTTTCTTAAAATAATTGATGTTTCTCCATAGTACATTGAATATTTTCCCCTCCCACAGAGAATATTGCATGGAGGAGTAGGTGTATCTTTGAGCAATGCTTAGGAAAAAAAGGTCTTTAAAAGAAAATGCAAAGAAAAGGAAAAACGTGTTCTGCTTCTGTCTTCTCACAGTCAGCCAGTAAACCAGTCTTTAAACAGACTTTTGAGACTGGCTGACAAGAGGTCTCTCCTTTAGGTGCAGTGGCTGGACACAGCTTGATCTTAATTGTAGCAGATATATGTTGGAGATATGTACTTTGCTTTCAATGCAGGCAAAAGAGAAGTCTTGAAAACTGCAGGCTGATCTTTGGGAGAGCTCAAATGCAGAAGTTTTAGGGAGCCATAGGAAGCTAGAGACAAGCTTGGGGTCTGGTGTATTTTGTGTAGCTCACATAAGCACTTTGCAACAACTGCAGAGCACCATTCTGGGCTGGTAG